>NC_137973.1:9355746-9955746 GCF_963924665.1 Micromys minutus
AAGTTTATATAATATTTATAACTAAAATACATCTGAAATTACAAATTATCTCCATTATCTTTATTCCCCTATATTATAAACAGATAATGTTTATTATGTATTATTATATATTTATATGTTCTTACATATTTAATTACATTAAATATGTATATATAATATATTTATCTTTCTGTCCTTTTAATTAAATACTCAATGTCTGATGTGCTCAGTGATATATATCTTACAAAAATGAAAGAAAAAATTGCCAAACCCAATAATATTATGAGGTGTGTGTGTGTGTGTGTGTGTGTGTGTGTGTGTGTGTGTGAGTGGTGACCAGTCTGGACTTGGTGCATATCCAGGGATGTGACTGATATACAGAATGACAGCACACTAGGTAAAACTTCATTTGCCTTTGCTCACAGTCATTGACTGATCATGCTTAGAGGTGGTTCACTATGTGCTTCTCCTCTCAACACTGCAGTGTCACTTTGCCTCACAGCTACTATCAAGGCTTGGTATTTTAATGATGCCTCAACTTCTCTTATGAAATGTACATAAATGCACAGGTAATACAACCTGTCTACATTTGCCTTACAATCAAAACAACAATGGTTGAATTTTAATATTCTATTTCATAATGAAAAACTTAAGTTTAAGTCTATAAAATATGGAATCTCTAAAACAAACATCGAAAATTACATTAAAATAAAATTAAAATTTGATGACAGTAGAAAACAGACCTAATATTGAGGAGACAGAAAGAAAGTACCAAAGGGGATGGAGGACACTAAGGAAACAATGTCTTCAATGCACAGCGGAATTAGTTGATACTCATATGAAGTTATAGAGGCCATGACAGCATTCACAGACATGCACAGATCTAAGCTATATGGGCGTTTATTGCTGAGAAAATTAGTTACAAATATATATCCTTAAAGCCAAATCTGTCTCCAGAAGATAGCAGCTCCCAGAAGGAAAATTAGTTTTCTCTGGTGGAATTTCATCATCAGAGACCTGAGAAAAAATCATAATTACCTGAGTGTGTAGGAAGTACAGAAAAGCAGCTTTCAGGGTTATATAAAAACAGATAAAGCTGGATTCCTGAAGTCCCTAGAATTGCCTCTATAATGTAGGAACATCTACCTTCAGTGTTATGGCCCAGTATATCAGAGGAACATGTTTGTGAAGCAGGCATTATGAAGGACTTGTTTATGATGTCTTGGCAAAGCTTAGCAGTCTGATGGAATTTGTCCTTTTTTGACAGTAAACACATTAGGGCATTTTCTGTGCCCATGTGCAAGCTTGACACAATTGATGCAAACACACAGAATTGATGCTCATCATTACTTTGAAGTGAAATGGAATACTGTCAAGAGTAGGCCAGTCTCATAATCAAACAAAGATCTTTTAATAATGAATCATTCTTAATGAGTACTTTTTGTATCTCTGAGGTTTTTGAAGACCAACTATCTATAATATATCTCTAGCATCTTTGAATTCTCAAACATTGTTTATACTTAGCTATTTACTATCTATATAACCTTGAAAATATCTTATTGTATTCAATTAAAGTAGTATTTAATATGACCAAAGGTGTTCTTGTAATATGACCATAACTATTTTTTATTTATCCCTTAGAGTTAGTAGTTTGTAGTTTGCCACTCATAACAGTTTTTATGAATACCTTTCAAAAAAACTAGAATTTTACATTGCATCTTTAAGAAAAAGTACAATATCTCAAAAAGTTGAAAACATATATACATTATGTGTAGCAATATTAACCTTAAATTTATATCAATATGCAACACCCTATACTAATTTATCAAAATTATGCCTTTTCTGTATCCATATACAAAATTCTACACTAATGTAACAAAGTATAAGTTTGATTTTGCATCAAAATACAAAGATTCTACCAATGTAAGATTATGGTTACACATTTTTTTGTTTAAGAAAAAATTTAATAATCTACTCCTTCGCCTTTTTCTTTCAACCCATCTTCCCTTATTAAGAAAGAATAGAGAAACAGAAAGAGATAAAACCTTAGGCCAAGCTCCCTATTTTGTTTTGTCACAGTCCAGGAGCATAATTATTTATAAGCAGCTCCATAAATGATCATGAACTTCTAAAAGCAATGTAATGACCAAAAAACATACTACACCACCTCTTAGTAATGGGGCATAGTTTTCTTAAAATTGCTTTCTGCCTATTTTGTATGTTGAATTCCTTTGTGGGGTGGGTTGAAAAGATAACTATCAGACTGAATATGGGGACCTCAATGAAAGAGCTAGAGAAAGACTGAAGGAGCTGAAAGGGTTTGCAACCTCATGGGAAGAACAACACTATCAACCAAACAAACCCTCCAGAGCTCTTAGGGACTAAATCACCAACCAATGAGAACACCTTGAAAGACCCATGACTCCAGTTGCATATGTAGCAAAAGACAGCATTGTCTCACATCAATGGGAAAAGAAGCCTTTGGTCCATTGAAGGTTCGTTTTGCCAGTGTAGGGGAAAGCCAAGGTGCTGAGGTGAAAAGGGTCATTGCTAGAGGTATCAATTTTATGGAAGCAAGGGGAAGGAGAGGTAGATAGGAGTGGGAGAAAATGAAACAACATTTGAAATGTAAATAGAATATCAAACAGAAAAGAAAAGAAAAGAAAAAAGAAAGCTTAAGAAAGTTGTCTATAACACTTGCTACCCAGTCTCTATGTGTATATATCATTTAAACTGAAAAGACAGTGCAAGTTTAAATGAAGTTCTGATTGGAACACTCTGAAAATATGGGCCAAGTGAGTTAGCTGCTTTGAAGCTGTCCTGGAAGCAAGTGTTTAAAGTATATGGCATTTATGTAATAGTCTGTGGTAGGATCAGACAGTGAGGTGGAACAGTAAGATTAAGCATCTCAGCATCCCTGAAAGTGAATGTTGTCAGGGCTGTTTTTTTGGATTATTTCTTCTGTGAACATAAATATTTCAGAGGGAATATATACTTCTGTATTAATATAATGTATGCACTGTGCTACATGCACAAATCAGATTCTCCTCATTTGATCAGGGGAAAGACATCTGTCGTCCTTTATAACTTAGTCCAGATTGTATAACCAAACTAATATTAATCACTATTCATGCCATATGAATGGATAGCATGTAATAATAAGTCATGAGAATTTTATATACAACAAGATTATTTACAATACATACATGTAGCTTTGGTTGGAGACATTATTTTATGCATTGGTCAGTTCAGGACATTCAGAAAGTATATCATCTATTTGCTTGGTCATGTAGATGTTATTCTTCTTTTCTGTTTCCAAAATCTCCAGGGGCTTTTTCTTTATCAAATCTGATCCTTGTTACTTTGCATGGGATGCATAGCCTTTTCTTCTTTCCTGTTGACACAAACACAAAGCCTCTTTCCCAAAAGAGTATACCTTTCATTCAGCAGTTTGAAGTCACTGTATGTATAAACTAATCGAATCTAGCATCCCCTTTCTATCCAGGTCTGCTCCATTTCAATGCTCTCAAAGATGACATTATTACTATTACCATCAAACACTTAACTGTGCTTATGTTGACAAATCAAACAAGACAATGTCAAAATATAGTCTGCTTCAATGATACATATTTGTTCTTATTTATATTTTGTAGTATTATACAACAAAATACATCATTAATTTGGTAAGAAACAAGAATGTCTATCAGAATAAAATTTTCCTGCAATTATTAATTTAAAATATGATTTTCTTTCATACAAATATGAATAAAATATTTTGGAAGAGGTGCTTTTTAAATAGATTATTTATATACTATATTATATATGGTATATATTATATGTATAATAACTTATGCATTTACACTCCATATGTTTATCCCTTTCCCACCTCTTCCATGTCCCCTGTCTACTTTCCCTACTCTATAAAGATGCTGTCACTCACACACACCCACTCCCAAATCATTGCCTGGCTGTTATTATTTATTGAGATATGGTTTCTCTGTGTAGCTCAGGCAGTCCTAGATTTGGAGAGTAGATTGTCTGGCCTTCAATATACAAGGAACCTATCTGTCTCTGTCTTTGTCTCCCAAGCACTGAGATCAATAGCATGAGTTTATTTATTTAGAATCAATGTACGTTTGAAAACATTTATGTCCATTTTATTCTCTTTCTCCTTTCTTTAGAGATTACTTTTTAGTGGACATATCTTTTCTTCTTAAAAAAATACATTGTTCACTGTACTGAGCTTTATCTAAACTCCTTTGCATCTTCCTGCACAAACATATCTTACTTGCTCGGAAGACTCTGCCTGTGTTCTGTGTCATGTACTAGTAGCTGCTCTCAGTTCTGCCATGGAAATCCAACTTTCCAAGGTGGTTGGCTAAATAAGCACCATTCAGCCCCTACCTCATTATGAGTAGCAGATCCTACTACTACTAGTAATCCATGCCATTTTAACTAGGCCATTGTCTGTCAATGTACTCAGTAGGATATAAGAACAGGATATTGCACTTAGACATCATTTGGCATTAATCCTTTGTCTTTTCTTAAAAATTACTTGCTTTGCATTTTGCTCACTGACCCCTCCAGGTCTGCACCATCCATAATACTTTCCTCTTCCACTTCTCCTCTCATTGGGTAAAGACCCCTCTGGGTAACTCCAACCCTGGCACTTTAGGTCCCTGTGAGGCAAGGTCCTTCCTCATTCTCTGAGGACGGATAAAGCATACCAGCTAGAACAACGTAACCCACAAAAAGTGAACAGTTTTTGGGATAGACCCCCAACTCCAGTTGTTCAGGACATCACATGAAGACTAAGCTGCACGTCTTCTACACATGTACTGGGAGGTCTAGGTACAGCCCATGTATGCTCTTTGGTTGGTGGTTCAGACATGGAGAGCCCCACAGGTCCAGGTTAGTTTATTCTCTTGGTCTTCCTGTAGACTTCCTCTTGCCTTAGAGGATGCAATTCTTTCTCCTATTTTTCTATAAGACTCCCAAGTTCCATTCACTACATAGAACTCTGCAACTAATTGGGGGGCATGTCTAGAAAGAGGGAGACCTGGCATAGGGGAGGCACCTAAGAATCAGTGGGGGTGTTCTTATCTGTGAGCCACACAGGGCACTGGGACTATAGTGCCTGAGGATTCCTCTTCTGGAAAGGCAGGGGCCTATGGCGAGCAATAGAGACACCCCACCCTCACAATTTTCAACCCAAAACTTATCCTGTCTACAAGAAATGTAGAGATTGGTGATTGAGCAAGGGCAGTGGGAACAGCCAACAAATAACCAGTACAACCTGAGACCCATCTCATGGACAAGCACCAATTCATGACAGTCTCTTATGGATGAAGACACAAGCCTAGCATGGCTGTTGTCTGACAGGGTCCACTCACCAGCTGACTTAGACAAACACAGTGCCTTTAAATTTAGTTTTTTTAAATGTAAGACACTATCACAATTTTTTTCTATGACATGCGTATTTATTTAATTTATTTTTCTCCTCTGACAAAAGGTACTTTTATTCTGTGTTGCCAGGCTGATAAATAACATGCAATGAATTTTATTGTTACTATAATTCTTTTGTCCAATTGTTTCTGGATTCCTTAATTGTATGTCTTTCTTCTCTTGAAAAGATAAAAGCAAACAACGTTGCACAAACCCTAATTCTGGGTCCTTAGGCTGACTGGCAAAATTTATCTGTTTTAGGGAAAAATGCTTTTTGGCAACAGTAAAACTCTTATCTTTCTAATCAAAATTATAAACATATGTGATGTTGGTAAATGCACCTATATTCCCCTTTCTTTTTAAATAATTTAAGACTGATGTATGTTTATTTTTAAATAACTAAGGACATTCTTATTTATTATCAGGCAAAACACTACATAGAACCTTTCAGGCAAAAAATTGAAATTTAGATTCTTTTTTTTAATTTATTGATTATTTTATTTACATTTAAAATGTTTTCCCCTTTAGTGGTTTCCCTTCTGGAGACCCCTATTCCATTCTCCCTCCCCCTGCTACAGTGAGGATGCTCTGCCACCTGCCCCCACCACATTCCCTTCAAACTCCCTGCCTTGGCATTCCCTTACTGGGGGGGGGGGGGGTGAAGTGTGAGGAGGGTGGAGCCTTCACAGGACTAAAGAGCTCTCCTCCTATTGATACCAAGTGGCAGTGTCTATTGGCAGAGGGTTTCTGCCCTGATTTAATTGTTTTGTGGGAGCCCCCAGGCTGTTTTTCTTTCTCAGCCTGAAGTACACTGGGGGTGGGGACAGGAACTCTGCAGCCAGCAGGCTTATCTACTCAGTGCTTCTGAGATCTGCTTGCAGCTCCCACACAGCTTTAGGGTTTAGTTGGGACCATATCAAGTTGGTGCTTGTTCCTACTTGCTACCTACTGCTTACAGGCCCCCTCTATCTCTAGGGGCAGCATTCTTGTAAGCAGGAGTGTCCTTTCAAAAAACTTTTAAAGTGCTGTTTTCATTTGTTTGTTTGTTTGTTTTTCTGATCCCTTTCTTTAAAGAGACAGAATTTTACAGTTGTTTTGTTCTGGGGGAAGATGCCTTTACCTGGAAAGTTATGTCAAGTTGTTCAGTTTTATATTCCATGTTGGGTGCCATTAATAGAAACTTAATTCTGCTTCTTCTTCTCATGCCCATGTTCCCAGAAACAAGTTTAAGGCTTATTTACTAACATGTTGACCACATAGCTATAGTCTCTTCTCTCACTAGATCATAACTTACAATAATCCATCCATTCTAATCTACATTGTGCTACGTCACTAGTTACTTGCTCTGAGCTACCATGTGTCCATCTTTTCATAACTTCCTGGGCAATTCTCTCTTCCACACTTTGTTCTATCCAGAACTCTTTCTGTTTCCCAGGTGTCACCCCTTCTATTCTACCCTTTTTAAGGCTGTAGGTTTTAAATCAACAGAAGATGTATCCATACACTAAACCAGATATTCTCTCTAGACAGTTAGTTTACACATGTAATGGTAGAAAACTAGAAACAAAATTACGGATTTTTGTTTTTTTGCTTTTTCAATGTTCATAAAAATAGTTCTTTAAGAGTTTCATAAAACATATTTTGACTATATTGACATTCTTCCTCGATCCTTCCTAATTCTGTCTTTTACTCTTTACCCAACAAACATTGTTTCTAAAACATAAAACATAAACTAAACAAACAAAAAAAAACATTCAAAAAAAAAATTGGATTGCCCATATATTTTGGTTCAGTGTTCTTTCAGTAGACCATAGTTAGGTCACTATAACCTATCTTCTGAGGGGAAAAAAGGTCTTTCCCTCTCCCATCAGCTAATTCTAAAAATCTCATGGCTAGGGATGAAACTGTGTACCCAGCTCCCTTGGTACCTTGAGATGTTTTTGTGCATGCTATCACACTTACACTGAAATTGTATGTGCAGTTGCCTCCAGTAAGCAGATGATAATGTGGATCACCTCTATCTCTGGCTGTCCTGCTTTCCCTGCCCTCTTTTCTATAATAGTCCTTGAGCGTAGAGTGGAGGGAAATAAAGTATTTATGTTCAGTATTGAGCATTCTGCAGTCTCTCTTCCTGATTGTATGAATCACAACTCCGGTTCTTTCAATAATCACTTGTTCTTTTATACAACTCCTGTTTTCCCTTTTTATTGGATCTTTTATGTATTTACATTTTAAATATTCTTATTCCTGATTCTACCCTCTCCCATTGACATTCCCCTCATCTGTTTTCTTAATCTCATTACCAATAGAATTATGAAACGTCTTAAAATTTTACATTTTAATTTCTTCAACTTTCCCAAAGAGATGCTATCTCAGATACTATCAAATCCAATTCACAAATAATTAATCATGATACATGATAGATGATACAAAACAATACAAGAAAACCAACTAGCCATATATTTAGATAAAGAGATAAATACAAACCAACATAGAAAATTATACACAGATATAAACTACCTGTAATCTATGCATGTAAATAATAGCATAATCTGTAATCAATTGCCATTTAGTAATAAATTTTGTGCATGGTTGCCTGGGGTCATATAGAAAAATTTTTTTAAAACTTTGTACTAATTTTTTTTAAATTTCACATTATAGATCCCAGTCCCACTCGTCCTGTCATCCCTTCCTAACAACCCTCAGCCCTTGAAACCATACCCCAAAAGAAAATATAGAGCAAAACTTGAACAAAACCAAACGCAATAAAACATAAAACACATCTCAGCACAGAATCTTTTGTGTGTCACAGTGTGTGCTCAGTGAAACATACTGTCCACATGTTTCATATGCAAAGCCTTACTGCAATGGCTCCTTCGTCTTGTTTGAGGTCTTTGGCTTTGGCTACACTATCAATACCGGATCCTCACCAGGAGTCCCCTCAGAAAACCTGTTTTTGCCCATGTCATGGAGATCCTATAGCTTTGGATCTATAGGAGTGACTCTTTCATATACTCCAGGAGATCATAGATGGGGTAGATATTCAAGTGGTATAATTCAAAGCCCAAGATCTAGGCCTGGGCAGCAGCTGAGCTGTTCAGCCTGCCAGTCTTCTGGCATCTCTACCACCAGGGAGAGCACTACAGCACTACCCATCTATCTCACCCAGTGTTCCAGTCAGCAAGGGGCAAGGCCAGCTCTCCTGCTGTCATGCTCAAGGAGCTGGCTTTACCTACATCCACACCTCAGGCTCCATATCCTCTGTGATGCCCAGCCAAGGTCTGCAGCCATTTGGGGCTGGGCCACCTTTCCAGCTCTCACACCCACTGGTACTCTCACTCTACTCTGTCATCAGTGACAGCTTTTCCTTGTCTCCCAGGCAAGGAACGGTGCCTGTTCTCCAGGGTGCTACAGCTGGTGAGGGACAGAGCCACCTCTCCTCTCATGACAGTTCTCCTGTGGATTTCAGGACTAGGAGAGTCCATCTTGCCAGTGCCCATACCACCTCATGGTAGACAAGTGGCAGAGCCAGTTCTCTGGTACTTTTGTGCCCTCCTTGCAGAAAATGTATTAATTTTTTTCTTACATTACTCATCACTATATACAGTGTCAAAACTTTTCAGTTCATTTCAAATCCTTTTGGTAGTTTTCAGATATAATATTTCTTTTGATGTAATTTTTCATTTCTAAAAAATTATATAACTGAATAGAAAATTACCTTTATGTTATATTGGGAGTATTTTAAGAATTAGAGAGAGGTAGACTATATTCATGTAGTCAGTTGTTCTTTAATTTGGTTTCCTAATGAGGTAAAATAAGCATTTCTTATTTAGGTACACTATATAAAAACAAATCATGAAAATTTAGCAAACATAAGAAAATATTTATACTGTAAAGAGATATCGAGAGTCCTTCATTTTGATTCTTTTTATATATCACCTCAGACCCACAAAAATAGTTTGATAATGGCTTCTTTTTAAACCACTCTAAATAATAACAGCTGACATCAGTTTTATGATTTCCTGGATAAGCTAGATTTTTCTCATGGTCTATAATTCAGATCTAAATACATCCTCACGTTTGTCTGAAGTTTCATTCTTATAACCGACTCTGTGGGCCTCTATGTGGCTCTTTGTGTAAAGTCTGTATTATAGATTGCTAATTTTCTTATAAAATGACAATCAATATTCATTTCCTAGACAAAATGTTAACTCTTTCAGAATCCTACCCAACAATCATTAAAATCAATTGAAATCTTTATCTATAAATATGAAGAACAGTTCATTTGTTAGAGTTCATGTAATTTGTTCAATTTTTTTAATTCATAATATTGAGGTTTTAACACTTGTAAAACTTACATTTACTATAGAAATGTCCATATTAAACATATAAGTTGATATATTTGGTTCATATATAAATATTTAATTTTACAGTGATTTTGTATTTTGAATTTTATTACCATTGATCATTATCATTGGAGATTCATTTGTCATACTGTCATTTGCTGTCATTCTAATTTTATGTAGCAAAAACCATTTTGTTTGCATATTATAAACCATGGATGAGCATACTGAAATCATTATACCATTTTATTCTGTTCATATATATTGTTGTATGTTATTCATATATACCACAATGCTTCAACTTTTCCACATTATGTCTAGTCTAGGAATATAGCCCAGTAGGTAACTACAATCCCTTTCAAGCATAGGTTTTTTTCATATCCATATTTCATACATATATGCATATTTATGGGTCATGATTTTAATAGGTCCTTGTGACAAAGGCAGCATACATTTTGAAATATGTACCTGAAAATTAAGTGTCAATAATATTAAATTAATGGAAATATTCACATTTTGAAGAATATACATTTTCAAATCTGTGGCATTTTAGTGTTTATCATTTCTTCATTTGTTAAGTTATGTATC
Organism: Micromys minutus; assembly: GCF_963924665.1. Classification (NCBI taxonomy): domain Eukaryota; kingdom Metazoa; phylum Chordata; class Mammalia; order Rodentia; family Muridae; genus Micromys; species Micromys minutus. Next base: position 9,366,102 of record NC_137973.1, read on the forward strand.
AATCAGATTATTTGATATATTACAAAATATCCAGTAGCTATGTTTTATGCATATTGATGAACATTCAAGTACAACATCAAATGTGAATCATACATATATACATTATATATAAAATACATGAATACAAGATGTAATAGAAAACTCAAATTTGATACTTTATTTAAGTTCAATGTCTATAATTGACCTCTACTTAACTGAGAAGTTCCATAACATAAAACACAATGTTTATTTAAATCAGTCCAACATTTATTACTTAGTTATACAAAAGTTGACTTAGTTTTTCCTATGATAAAAATATGAGAAATATTCACGAAATTACATTTTCATGAGGTGGATTCAGTGGTTTATGGAAACTAAAACTAAATAATAAATTGAAAGGAGATTAAAAGGGAAGCAGGATTGGTTATAAAAAAGATAAGGATCTGATAGAGATACATTGTGTGTATGTATATATATATATATATATATATATATATATATATATATATATAATTTTAAAGGAGCTAATTTTTAAAATGTTTTTTATTAAATTGAGAATTAAGGCCAAGTATTTTTATATTTGATAAACAGTGGACTGTCTTTCAACTAAAACCCATATTCCATAATGTGTTTTCAATATGAAGTTGATAATATTTCCTTACATAAACAATATCTTAGTATACATCTGTCAAACGCAAGAATTTAAAAAAAAGTGCCATGTAACCAGAGATGATTAAAAAAAAGGTGCATATGAAAATAAAGCAAATTGATGGGTACTCATTTAATGTTTTATTCTAAGTTTTATGTAGCATTGCTTGACCTGTGTGTCTGTCTATGAATCTTGTGAATGTGGTGACTGTAGGGGCTGGATAAAGATATTGGTTCTGGAGAGACTGGTGAGTGGGAGATCTGGGTGGCCAGGGAGCAGAGAGATCTCTGCGGAGTGCACAAGCAGAGCGCGCCCTCAGACCTGCCTGATCCAGGGACAAGGAACAGAATTTTGGAACTTCTGTTTCCACCCGGCGGCAACTTCAGAGTGCAGAACAGAGCCTGGCCCATCTGCCACGCGGACTGCCAGCTCCTAAGGTTGAGAGACTGGTGAGTGGGAGATCTGGGTGGCCGGGAAGCAGAGAGATCTCTGTGAAGTGCGCATTCAGGACACACCCTCCAACCTGCCTGATCCGGGGACCAGGAAGAGAACTTTGGAACCTCTGTTCTCACCCGTCGACCCTGAGGCATAGAACAGGGCTGGGCCCATCTGCCACTGAGACCAGTGGAAATCCAGGGACACAGACCAGATAAAAGGGAAAGGCAAGAACATATCACTGAAAACAAAATGGCAAGAAGAAAGCAAAAGAGTATATCACAAGGAAACCAAGACAACCAGGCAACACCAGAACCCAGCTCTCCCATAACAGCAAACATCAGAATTCCAAAGACTCCATAAAAAGAAGTCGCATACCTGAAATCAAACCTCAAGATGCTGATAGAGATACTTAAACAAGAACGGAAGGAAAAGCAAAAAGATTCAGAAGCTTTTAAAGAGGAAACAAGAAAAACACTCAAATAACTCAAAGAACTAGAGGAAAACAGAACCAAAGAAATAAAGGACTGGAAGAGAAAATTTAAAATGGAAATTGACACAATAAAGAAACCACTAAAAGATATAACCCTAGAAGCAGAACACCAAAAAAAGAAATCAGAAGTCACAGAAGCAAGCATTTCCAATAGATTACAAGAGATCGAAGAGAGAACCTAGGGGGCAGAAGACAACATTGCAAACATAGACAATACAGCCAGAGAAGATGCAAAAAACAAAAAGCTTCTAACCCAAAATGTTCAGGAAATCCAAGACACAATGAGAAGACCGAACCTAAGGATAATAGGAATAGAAGAGGGAGAAGAGTATCAACTAAGAGGCACAGCAAATATCTTCAACAAAATCGTAGAAGAAAACTTCCCTACCCTCAAGAATGAGATGGCCACAAGCAAAAAAGAAGCCTTCAGAACTCCAAATAGGTTGGACCAGAAAAGAAATACCTCCAGACACATAATAGTCAAAACACCAAGTGCCCAAAGCAAAGAAAGAATACTAAAAGCAGTAAGGGAAAAAGGTCAGGTAACATGTAAAGGCAGGACAATCAGAATCACACACTATTTCTCAACAGAGACTATGAAAGCTAGAAGAGCCAGAACACACATCATGCAGACCCTAAAAAAGCACAAGTGCCAGCCCAAGTTGCTATACCCAGCAAAACTATCAATCATCATAGATGGAGACATGAAGATATTTCAAGACAAATCAAAATTTACACAATATCTGACCACCAACCCAGCACTACTACAAATTATAGGTGGAAAACCCAATACAAGGAGGGAGTATACAACCTCGTAAAAACAAGAAAACTCCTAAAGAAGAAAACTGAAAAAGACACAAACACAACTCAACCCACCAAAGCAATAATGGCAGGAAACAGAAACAACTATTCCTTGATATCTATTAACATAAATGGACTCAACTCCCCAATAAAGAGACATAGGCTATCAGACTGGATACATAAACAAAATCCAGCCTTTTGTTGCATAGAGGAAACTCATCTCAGAGACAAAGACAGACACTATCTCAGATTAAAAGGGTGGAAAAAACACTTCCAAGCAAACAGCCCCAAAAACAAGCTGGAGTGGCTATTCTAATATCGAATAAAGTAAATTTCCAATCAAAAGTTATCAAAAAAGAAAAGGATGAACACTTTTTACTCATTACCGGGGAAAAAGGTCAGGAGAAACTCTCAATCCTTAACATATATGCTCCAAATAAAAAAGCACCCACATTCATAAAAGAAATCCTACTAAAGCTCAAAAAATATATTTCACCTTACACAATAATAGTGGGAGACTTTAATACCCCACTCTCACCAATGGACAGAACATGGAAACAGAAACTGAACAAGGACACTGCAAAACTAGCAGAGACGTTGAACCAACTAGAATTAATAGATATATACAGAACATATCATACTGAAGTAAAAGAAGACAACTTCCTCTCAGCACCCCATGGCACCTTTTCGAAAATTTACCACATAATTGGACACAGAGGGAGCCTCAATCGATATAAGCAGATTGAAATACTCCCATGAATCCTCTCAGGTCACCATGGTCTACAGCTGGTCTTTAACAACAACAAAGACAACAAAAAACCCACATACACATGGAAACTAAACAATGCTCTGTTAAACGATAGCAGGGTCAAAGAAGAAATAAAAAAAGAAATTAAGGACTTTCTAGAATTCGACGAAAATGAAACACAACATACCAAAAACTATGGGATGCAATGAATGCAGTACTGAGAGGAAAATTCATAGCCCTAAGTGCTTCCAAAAAGAATCTGGAGAGAGCTTACATCACCAACCTGACAGCACAGCTAAAAGCCCTAGAACGAAAGGAAGCAGATATACCCAAGAAGAGTAGATCGCAAGAAATAATCAAAATTAGGGCAGAAATAGACCAAATAGAAACAAAAAGAACCATTGAAAAAATCAACAAAACCAAAAGTTGGTTCTTTAAGAAAATCAACAAGATTGATAAACCCTGAGCCAGACTAACTAGAGGGTAAAGAGAGAGTATACAAATTAACAAAATCAGAAAGGAAAGTGGAGACATAAGAACTGAAACTAAGGAAATTCAAAAATCATCAGATCCTACTTCAAAAATTATACTCCACAAAATTGGAAAATCTGGAGGAAATGGACAAATTCCTAGACAGATACAAGATCCCAAAGTTAAACCAGGACAAAATAAACCATCCAAATAACCCTATAACACCTAAAGAAATAGAAGAAGTCATCAAAAGCCTCCCAACCAAAAAAAGCCCAGGTCCAGACAGGTTCAGTGTCGTATTTTATCAGACATTTGTTGGGGATATAACACAAATACTCTTCAAACTATTCCAAAAGATAGAATCGGATGGAATGCTACCCAACTCATTTTTTTTTGAGGCTATAATAACCCTCATACCTAAACTACACAAAGACCCTATAAGGAAAGAAAACTTCAGACCAATCTCACTTATGAACATTGAAGCAAAAATACTCAATAAAATCCTTACAAACAGATTCCAAGAACACATCAAAATGATCATTCATCATGACCAAGTAGGCTTCATCCCTGGGATACAGGGATGGTATAATATAAGGAAATATATCAACGTAATCCACCATATAAACAAACTCAAAGACCAAAATCACATGGTCATCTCACTCTATGCTGAGAAAGCATTTGACAAAATTCAACACCACTTCATGTTAAAAGTCCTGGAAAGAACAGGAATCCAAGGTCCATACTTAAACATAATAAAAGCAATATACAGCAAACCAACAGCCAACATCAAAATTAATGGTGGGAAACTTGAAGCAATCCCAATAAAATCAGGGACTCGACAAGGCTGCCCACTCTCCCCCTACCTATTCAACCTAGTACTGGAAGTCCTGGATGGAGCAATTAGACAGAAAAAGGAGATCAAGGGGATACAAATCATAAAGGAAGAGATAAAAACATCACTCTTTGCGAATGACACGTGAGTGTACTTAAGTGACCCCAAAAACTTCACCAGAGAATTTCTACAGCTGATAAACAAGTTCAGCAAAGTGGCTGGATAAAAAATCAACTCAAATTAGTAGCCTTTCTATACTCAAAGGACAAGCATGTGGATAAAGAAATTAGGGAAAAGGTACCCTTCACAATTGTCACTAAAACTATGAAATACCTTGGTGTGACTCTAACTATCAAGTGAAAAACCTGTACGACAAAAACTTCAAACCTCTAAAGAAGGAAATTGAGGAGGATCTCAGAAAATGGAAAGATCTTCCATGCTCATGGATTGGAAAGATCAACATCTTAAAAATGGCCATCCTACCAAAAGCAATCTACAGATTCAACGCAATCCCCATCAAAATTCCAACACAGTTCTTCATGGTATTGGAAAGATCAATGTGCAATTTCATATGGAACAACAAAAAACCTAGAATAGCAAAATTCATCCTCAACAACAAGAAAATATTTGTGGGAATCACTATCCCTGACCTCAAGCTATATTACAAGGCAATTGTGCTGAAAACTGCATGGTACTGGTACAGAAATATGCATGTGGATCAATGGAATTGAATAGAATATCCAGAAATGAGCCCTCACATAAATGGTCACCTGATTTTTGACAAAGGTGTTGGAAACATTCAATGGAAAGAGGACAGCCTATTCAACAAATGGTGCTGGTCCAACTGGCAGTCAACATGCAAAAGAATGAAAATAGACCCTTTCTTATCTCCTTGTACAAAGCTCCAGTGTAAGTGGATCAAAGATCTCCACATTAAAACAGTTACACTGAAACTATTAGATGAGAATGTAGGGAAATCTTGAGAACATATAGGCACAGGAGAAAATTTTCTGAACAAAACACCAATGGCTCAAGCTCTAAGGTCAAATATTAACAAATGGGACTTAATGAGATTCCAAAGTTTCTGTAATGCTAAGGACATTGTCAAAAAAACAAAATGGCAGCCAACAGAATGGGAAAAGGTTTTTACCAACTCCACATCAGATAGTGGCCTGATATCTAAGGTATACTAAGATCTCAAAAAGCTAGACACCAGAGAATCAAATAACCCTATTAAAAAATGGGATACAGAACTAAACAAAACGTTAGTTGAGGAATATCAAATGGTTGAGAAATATCTGAGGAAGTGCTCGACATCTTTAGCCATCAGGGAAATGCAAATCAAAACAACCCTGAGATTCCACCTCACACCAGTCAGATTGGCCAAGATGCAAAACTCAGAAGAAAACAGATGGTGGTGATGTTGTGGAGAAAGAGGAACCATCTCCACTGTTTGTGGCATTGCAAACTAATACAACCACTCTGGAAATCAGTCTGGCGGTAGCTCAGAAATTTGGACATAGTGCTAACTGAAGACCCAGCTATTCCATTTCTGGGCATATACCCCAGAGACACCTTTGTACACAACAAAGATATATGCACCACAATGTTCATAGCAGCTCCATTTATAATAGCCAGAAGCTGGAAAGAACCCAGATGCCCTTCAGAACGTGAATGGATACAAAAATTGTGGTACATTTACACAATGGAATGCTACTCAGCCACAAGAAACAATGACTTGACCAAAATCTTAAGAAAATGGCTGCATCTAGAGAAGATCATCCTGAGTGAGATAACCCAGTCACAAAAGCACAGACATAATATGTAGTCACTGATAGTGGGATGCTAACCCCAGAGGCTCTCACTGTCCCCGAAACAACTCACAGACTGTATGATGTCCAAGAAATAAAGAAAAGAAAACAAAACAAAACAAAAAAAAATCTCTATACAACCAGAAAACTTTGACTATTTACATGTACTTTATGCTCATTGTAACTATTAAGTTTTCAGTGCATACTATCAAACCTTTAAAAAAATCAAGTACTGACTAAAAAATATATTCATACAGTTTTATGTAAAAATTATTTTAAAATATGAAAAAAGTACTCACAAAATTGTATTGTAGAATTTTATGCAAACAATGCTTAAAATCTGTACATTTATCTTTGTTTTGTAAAATAAAGTTGTTTAAAAAAAAGGATATTGGTTCTTTGGAGTTTTCAATTACAGATGATTTTCTGCCATATATATCAAAGTCATTGGACCTAAACCTCTAGAAGAACAGTCTGTATTGTCAACTCCTGGCCTTGCGGTCATTAAATTGCCAGGGTGGTTAATCTATATTATCAACTTAAGTATTTGCCAAATTATAAATATATGTATATGTAAATAGTTATGTTTAAATTATCAGGTCATTTGATGTTTAGAATAGTTATTAAATGTTATGATTGAACATTTTCTATAAAACACATATATATTTTTAAAGCACATATCACTAGTCTGTTAAAAATAGAAGTTTTATGTTTTTATTTATGTATTTATTTACTTACTTATTTATCTCTTTATTCACCTGACATACTTCTAGTCACTACCTCTCTTCCCAGTCACCCTATCCAGAGGTTCTTTCTCCTCTTCTCACTTTTTTCTCTGAGAGAGTAGCCCCCCACTGTGTAAAGATATACATTTTGAATTAATTCTATTACTAATTATGAATTATGAACAGTGATTTCTTTGTTACCCAACATTAGTACCAAAAAATGAAGGTTTTAATGAATTACAGTTCTCAACATGAATATATAATCACAATCAGGTGTAATAGAGCTGACGTTAGCATATTTATAGATTTTTTACAAGTGAAGTATGCTTTTTTGGCTTTTGCTCCAAAATAAAGGAAATTGTGAGTATTTCAAATTAATAATGTAACATTTCAGAATGTGAATCTGATGACACTTGAAATAAGATACTCTAGATAATAGGGATCATAAAGGATATAGCATTTTTATATTATATATGTGTGTGTTTACAAAGAAACCAGCTTTATATGTATAAAAGAGCATTTCTAGAAGCTGAAGCTGAGAAATTAGACATGTTATTTTTTTTGCTTCACCTCCTGTTAAACAAAATCAAATTAAATATTATGTCTTCATTACAAATGAGTTGTGAAGTGTTTTACTGTCAAGATACTTATCAAAACAGAAAAATATCTGTTTCCATTACTAACTTGAAGAAAGTACATTGAAAAAAATATGTTTCTTTCTAACTCTGTGAAGAATTGAGTTAGAATTTTGATGGGGTTTGCATTAAATCTGTAGATGGTTTTCGGCAAGATAACCATTTTTACTATGTTGATCCTCCAACCATGAGCATGGGAGATCTTTCCATCTTCTAAGATCTTCTTTAATTTTGTTCTTTAGACATTTAAAGCTCTTGTCATACAGATCTTCCACTTGCTTAGTTAGGTATTTCATAGCATTTGTTATTATTGTAAAGGGTGTCATTTCTCTAATCTGTTTCTCAGAATGTTTATTCTTTGAGTAGAAGAGGGTTACTGATTTGTTTGAGTTAATGTTATGTCCCCTCACTTTGTTGAAGTTGTTTTTCAGCTGTAGTAGTTCTCTTGTGGAATTTTTGAGGTTACTTAAATATACTATCATATCTTATGCAAAGAGTGATAGTTTGACTTCTTCCTTTCCATTTTGTAATCTGAGGCTGACTTCCTTTTGTTATCTAATTGCTCTGGCCAGGGCTTCTAGTACTATATTGAGTAGGTAGTGGGGCAGCCTTTTCTAGTCCTTGATTTTAGTGGGATGGTTTCAAGTTTCTCACAGTTTATTTTGATGTTGGCTATGTGTTTGCTGTATATTGCTTTTACTATGTATAGGTATGGGACTTAAACTCCTGTTCTTGCCAAGACTTTTAACATGAAGTGGTATTAAAATTTGAAATATGCTTTCTCATCATCTAATGAGATAATAATGTGTTTTTCCTTTGAGTTTGTTTACATAGTAAATTACATTGATATATTTTTGTATATTGAACCATCCCTGCATTCCTAGGATGAAGCCTACTTGATCATGGTGAATGCTATAATGATGTGTTCTTGAATTCAGTTTGCAAAAATTTTATTGAGTATTTTAATAAATTCATTTGGAATTTGAAAAAATCCAGAATATTGAAATCTATTCTCAACAATGTAAGAACTTCTGAGAGAGTCATCATCTCTAACATAAGGCTATATTAAAAAACAATCATGATAAAAATACATTGTATTTTATCAAAAAAATTCAATGGAAAAATGACAGCCTTCCTACAAGAGGAAGTCAAAGGAATACAAGTTAGAAAAACATAAGTCAAAATATCACTATTTGCAGATGATATGATATAATTAATAAGTGATCCCAAAAATTCCACTAGAGAATGCCTACAGCTGATAAACAACTTCCATAAAGTAGCTGGTTATATAATTAACTCAAAAAAATCAGTAGCCTTTCTGAACTCAAAAAATAAATATGCTTAGAAGAAATTTGGGAAAATACACCCTTTGCAGTATTCACAAACAATATGAAATACTGTGGTGTGAATGGAACTAAGAAACTTAAGGATCTGTATGACAAGAACTTCAAATCTCTGAAGAAGGAAATTGAAGAAGATCTCAAAAGTGGGAAAGATCTCCCATGCTCATGGATTAGAAAGATCAATATTGAAAAAAATGAACATCTTGCCAAAAGCTATCTACAGATTCAATGCAATCCCCACTAAAATTCCAACTCAATTCTTCATACAGTTGGAAAGAACAATTTGCAAATTCATTTGGAATAGCAAAAATTCCAAGATAACAAAATATATTCTCAACAACAACAAAATACCTTCTGGGAAAATCACCATCAACAAAAACCACATGGTATGGGTACAGAAATAAGCATGTAGATAAAAGGAACAGAATTGAAAACAAAGAAATGAATCGTCACACCTATGGTCACTTGATCTTTGACAAAGAAACTAAAAATATTCCATGGAAATAAAACAGCCTCTTCTGCAAATGGTGTTGGCTTAACTGACAGTCAGCATACAGAAGAATGCAAATCAATCATTTCTTATTTTCTTGTACAAAGCTCAATTGTAAGCAGATCAAAGTCCTCCACATAAAACCAGTAACACTGAAACTATTTGAAGATAAAGTGAAGAAGAACTCGGATATATAGGCATAGTGGACAATTTCCTGAACAGAACACCAATGGCTTATGTTCTAAGATAAAAATCAACAAATGTAAAGACTTGAAATTGCAAAGTTTTTGTAATGGTAAAGGCACTGTCACAAAGACAATATGTCAGCCAACAGATTGGAAAAGGATCTTTACCAATCCTACATCTGAAAGAGGGCTTATATCCTATGTTTACTAAGAACTCAAGAAGTTAGGCTCCAGGGAATCAAATAATTTTATTTAAAAATGGGATTCAGAGCTAAACAAAGAATTTTCAAATGAGAAATAGAGAATGGCAGAGAAGCAACTAAAGAAACGATCCATTATTCAAGTCATCAGGGACATGCAAATCAAAACAACCTGCGATTCCATCTCATAACATTCAGAATAGCTAAGATTAAAAACTCAGACGATGGCAGATGCTCGCAAGGATGTGGAAAAAGAGAAACACTCCTCCATTGTTTTTGGAATTGCAAGCTGGTACAACTATTCTGGAAATCAGTCTGGTAGTTTCTGAGAAAACTGGACATAGTACTACCTGAAGACTCAGCTATTCCATTTCTGGTGGCATACCCAAAAGTGGCTCCAACATATAACAAAGACACATGCTCCACTATGTTCATAGCAGCCTTATTTATAACAGCCAGAAGCTGTAAATGCCCAGATATCCTTCACCAGAAGAATGGATACAAAAATTCTGGGATATTTACACAATGGTGTACTACTCAGCTATCAGTAAAAAATGAATTTTTTAAATTTCTAGGTAAATGGATGTAACTAGAAACTAGCATCCTGAGTGAAACAACCTAGTGACAAAAGAATACACAAATGGTATGCACTCATGGAAAAGCAGATATTAGCCCCACAATGCTCTGAATATCTGAGAAACAATTCCCAGACCTTATAAAGCTCAACAAAATACTAAGGCCAGAATGTGGATGCCTCACTCCTTCTTATAAGGGAGAACAAATCATTCACATTAGGAACTACAAAGTCAGAGAGAGAAACAGGGTTTGGAGAAAAGATTGTCCAGAGACCGATTCATCTGGGAATTCAACCCATAGGCAACCACCAAACTCAAACACTATTAATCATGCCAGGAAGTGCTTACTGGCAGAAACCAGATATAGATGCCTCCTCAGAGGTTCTGCCAGAGTCATGCAGATACAGCTGAGGATGCTTCCAGCTAACCACTGCACTGAAAACTGGGATGGGACCCTAGAGAATTAGCTAGAGATAGGACTGAAGGAGCTGAAAGGGTCTGCAACCTCATGGGAAGAACAACATTATTAACCATCCAATCCTTCCATAACTTCCATGGAATAAAATACCAACAATTAAGCACACGTGGAGAGACCCATGGCTCCAGTTGCATATATATATATATCAAAGGATAGCATTGTCTAACATCAATGGGAGAAGAGGCCATTGGTTCAGTGAAATTGTGTTTTCCCAGTGAATGGGAATGCCAAGGCACTGAGGTAAATGGGTAAATGGGAGCAGAAGCACCTTAAGGAAAGCTAATGGAGAAGTATAGGATGGGAGTAGGGAAGGGGACTGGAATAATATTTGAAATGAAAATAAAAAGAATATTCAATAAAATAAAAAAAGGAAAAAAAATATTAGTTTCAGACCACAGTCATATTTTCTTAAAGTGAAAAAACAATTGTGAGTTGATATAATCCATCAAAGGGGAGAAGTAATTTGTAACACACACTTCTTGTTCTGTGGGATCTGGTTTCTATTTTCTTAATCATTTTTTTTCATTCTCCTTCACTCTCAATAATGATGTATAATCTCATATCACATTATCTGATATACACGGGAAGCAGCTGAACTTAATTTTAATTATAGTTTCATTTTCCTAATAATAAATATTCATGCTGAAAATAGAAAATATATTTAATTGTATTCAAGGAAAGACTGAAAGCTACACTAACTTTTGTATTGTGGAACTATTTCAAATCACCAAATTGAATACCAAGGTCATTTTGAAGTTTATTATTAGTGGTTGAATAGGTATTCTATCTTTTTGATATATTTTATTTATATTTCAAATATTATTCCCTTTTCAGGTGTTCTCTCCACAACCTGCCTAACCCATTATCTCTTCCCCTACTTCTATGGGGGGACCTACACCCCTATTCACTTATTTCATCCTGCTTCATTGCCCTAACATTCCACTACACTGGGACCACAAGCCTTGGCAGGACCAAGGGCTTCACTTTCTACAGATGTCATACAAGGCCATCTTCTGTTGCATATGCAGCTGTGGATCTGTCCATGGCTTACTCTTTGGATACTGGTTACTTTACAATTTGGATAGTGTTAAGTCCATGGGATCTCTGGTTGGTTGGTATTGTTGGTCTTAAGGAGTCTCACACCTGTTCAGCTTCTTCAGGCTTTTCTCTATCTCCTTCATTGGGGACCTGGTTCTCAGTTCAGTGGTTGGCATCCACCTCTGTATCTGTCATGATCTTTCAGAGACTCTCAGGAAACAGCTATATCAGACTTCTGTCAGCATGTACTTTTTAGCATAAGCAATATTGTCTGGATTTGGTGGCAGTATGAGCTGGATCTCCAAGTGGGGCAGTCTCTGGATGGCCTTTGCTTCCATCTCTGCTTCAAACATTGTCTCTGTATTTCCTCTTGTGAATATTTTGTTACGTCTTTTAAGCAACTGCAGTTTTGTCTTCCTTCTTCTGGAGCTTCATGTGGTATATGATTTATGTCAATGGCAATCTGAGCTCTTGGGCTAATATCCACAAATCAATGAATGCATGCCATGTGTGGCTTTTTGTGATTGGGTTACCTCACTAAAGGTGATATTTTCTAGCTCCGTCCATTTACCTGTGAATTTCATGAAGTCATTGTTCTTAATGTCTGAATAGTACTCCATTGTATAAATGTGCACACACACACACACACACACACAGACACACACACACACACACACACACACACACACACACACCTTTGTTGAAGGACATCTGGGTTCCAGCTTCTGGCTATTATAAATGAGACTGCTATAAACATAGTGGAGCATATGTCCATTTTATATGTTGGAGGATCTTTTTGGATATGCCCAGAAGTGGTATAGCTGAGTCCTTGTGTAGTACTAGATCTAATTTTCTGAGGAACTTCCAGACAGATTTCCAGAGTGATTGTACCAGCTTGCAATCTCACCAACAATGGAGGAGTGTGACCTTGTTGTATGTTAGACCATCTTTTAGTTATATACCCAGGAGTAGAATAGCTGTTTTCTAAGGGAACACTATTTCCAGTTTTCTGAGCAACCTCCCGACTGATTTCTACAGTGGCTGTACCAGCTTGCAATCCCACCAAAAACAGAGAAGTGTCCTTCTTTTTCTACATCCTCCCCAGCATCTGCTGTCACCTGAATTTTTTAACTTAACATTCTAACTGGTGTGAGGTAGAATCTCAATTTGTGAGAGTGATCATAAAGATATTGTCAATTGAAGGCAGCATTTGGGATGAGGCAGAATCTCTTGTTAGTAAGAGTTATCAAAAAGAGGCTACCAATTGAGGGGCAGCATTGGGGGGGGCATTAAGGCTTTGCTTTCATGATACAATATGATATTCTTTGCATCCATTCTATCTCAACTTTTCTTATTCACAGTGGTTAAAGTAGTGATAAAAGAATATTAAATGAATAAAAATAATGGACAATAAAATAATGATTGTTAATTATAAATAAGAAATCTAGATTGTTTCTTCTTCTTTATTACCATACCAGATAATGATTCCCTATTTGATAGACAAAATATAATTATATTTGTCAATTTGTTTTGAATTTTTCATTCAGTGAATGGTAATTCATATTTATGATGGTAAATCTTGATTGTAAACTTGACTACAAATATAATGACCTAAACCTCAAGTTGCTGTGTACTCTGATGAGAACTTTTCTTAATCCAATTATTTGAAGTAGAGAATTTTTCCCTCAATAGGGACCACAACTTCTGGTACCACTCAATAAAAATATAATATACAGGGAGTGATTCAGGTCTTTGTCATCAGGACTTAGGATCTGCCCGCAGAAGACTGAGCTCCCAGAAAAGCCTCACAAGTGCTTTTACAATGCACCACACACAGTAATAGTGGGAGACTTCAATACCTCACTCTCATCAATGGACAAATCAAAGAAGGAGAATTTGAACAGAGACACAGTTAAACTAGCCAAGACTATGAAACAATTGGAATTAACAAACATCTACAAACCATTTCATCCTAAAACAAAAATAATATACCTTCTTTTCAGCAACTCACACTACCGTCTCCAAAATTGACCATATATTTGGTCACAAAAGAAGCCTCTACAGATCTAAGACGATCTCAATACTCCCGTGCACCCTATCAGATCACCATGGACTAAGGCTGTTCTTTAATAACAACAAAGACAACTAAAAGCCCACAAACAACTGGAAGCTGAAATATGTGCTACTCAATAACTACATGGTCAAAAAGAAATTAAGAATATTTTAGAATTTAATCAAAATGACAGCAAAACATAAGAAGCCTATGGGATGCAATAAAAGCAGTACTAAGAGGAAAACTCATAACTCTGAGTGTCTCCAAAAAGAAACTGGAGAGAACATATACTAGCACCTTGACAGCACAGCTGAAAGCTCTAGAACAAAAAGAAGCAGAAAAAAACAAGAAGAGTAGGTGGCAGGAAATACTCAACCACAAAGGACAACTCCTATATATAGAATCAACAAAACCAGGAGCCGGTTCTTTAAGAAAATAAACAAGATCTATAAATCCTTAGACAGACTAACTAGAGGGCACAGAGAAAGTTTCCAAGTTAAAAAAGAAATCAGAAATGAAAGGGCTGACTTAACAACAGAAACTGAGAAAATTGAAAAAAAATCATCAGATCCAATTACAAATGCCTATACTTAATAAAACTAGAAAATCTAGAGGAAATGGACAAATTTCTAGACATATACAAGATACCAATGTAAAATCAGGATCAGATAAACTATCTAAATAGTCCCATAAAACCTAAATAAATGAAGAAGTCATCAAAATATTCTCAAACAGAAAAAACCTAGGAAAGATGTTTTTAGTGCAGAATCCTATCAAACATTCATAAAAGTCCTAATACCAATACTCTCCACACTGTTCTACTATATAATAACAGAAGGAGCACTACCCAACTCATACCTAAATGCACAACAACCTTAAAAGAAAGAGAACTTCAGACCAATTTCCCTCATAAACACTGATGCAAAAATACTCAATAAAATTTTTTCAAACCAACTCTATACATACCAAAATGGTCATAAACATGATCAATTAGATCAAACCATATGATCATCTCACTGTTCATGTTAAAAGTCTTGGCAAGTTCAGAAATCTAAGGCCCATACCTAAACAGAGTAAGAGCAATATACAGCAAACTCATAGCCAACATCACAATAAATGGTGAGAAACTTGAAGCAATCCTACTAAAATGAAGGACTAGACAAGGATGCCCACTCTCCCTATACCTATTTTATATAGTACTGGAAGTCCTGGACAGATAAATTAGACAGCAAAGGAAGCCAAGGGGATATAAATTAGAAATGAAAAATCAAAATATCACTACTTGCTGATGACATGATAGAATACTTACGTGACCTCAAAAATTCTGCCAGAGAACATTTGCAGTTGATAATTTCAGCAAAGAGGCTGGATATAAAATTAACTCAAATAAATCAGTAACCTTCGTCTACTCAAAGGAAAATCATGCTGAGAAAGAAATAAGGGAAAAGATATCCTTTACAATATTGACAAAACAATATGAAATACATTGTTTCGACCATAAGTAAGTAAAAGATCTGTTTGACAAGAACTTTAAGTCTCTGAAGAAGGAAATTAAAGAAGATCTTAGAATATAGAAAGATCTTTCATGCACATGGATTGGAGAATCAACATTGTAAAAATGACCATCTTATCAAAAGCAATCTTCAGATTTAATGATATCCCCATAAAAATTCCAACTGAATTCTTCACAGAGTTGGAAGATCAACTTGAAAATTTATCTGTAATAACAAGAAGCCAGGGTAGCAAAATCTATTATCAAAAACAAGAAAAATTCTTAGAAATCACCATCTGTGACCTCAAACTATATTAAAAATCAATTGCTACAAAAACTGCATGGTATTGGCACAGAGACTGGCAAGTAGATTAAAGGAACAGAATTGAAGACCCAGAAATAAACCCTCACACCTTTGGTTACTTGATTTTTCACAAAAGAGCTAAAAACTTTCAGTTGAAAAAGATTGCATCTTCAACAAATTGTGTTGGTTCAACTGGCAGTCAGCATGCAGAAGAATGCAAATTGATTCTTTCTCATCTTCTTGTACAAAGCTCAAGTACAAGTGAATCAAAGGTCTCCACATAAAACCAGGTAAATTAAAACTATTGTGAGAGCAATTGGGGTAAACTTAGAACACATAGGCACAGGAAAATTTTCCTGAACAGAAGACCAATGGCCTATGCCCCAAGATCAAGAACTACAAATGAGACCTCATGAAATGACAAAGTTTCTAGAAGACAAAGGACACTATCAAGAAAACAAGCAGTAGCCAACAGACTGGTAAAAGATATTTACCAGTTCCTTATCTGATTGAGAGCTAATATTTAATATATACAATGAACTCAACAAATTAGACTCCAGAGAATCAAACAATCCTATTAAAAAATGGGGACAGAGCTAAACAAAGAATTGTCAACTGAGAAATACAGGATGGCCAAAAAGCACCTAAAGCGATGTTCAACATCCCTAGTCATCATGGAAATGAAATTCAAAGCAAGCCTGAGATTCTACCTCACACCAGTCAAAATGGCTAAAATCAAAAACTCAGATGACAGCAGATACTGGAGGATGTGGAGAAAAAGGAACACTCCTCCACTGATGGTGGGCTTGTAAACTGATACAACCACTCTGGAAATCATTCTGGATGTTCTTCAGAACATTGGACATAGTGCTACCTGAAAACCCAGATATTCTAATCCTGTGCTTATACCCCAAAGATGCTCCAACATATAGTAAGGAAACATACTCCGCCATGTTCATAGCAGCCTTTCTTATACTAGCCAGAAGCTGGAAAGAATCCAGATACACTTCAACATAATAATGGATATTGAAAGTTTGGTACATTTACACAATTGAGTACTACTCAGCTATTAGAAACAGTACCTTTATGAAATTCCTAAGCAAATGAATGGAATTAGAAAATACCATCCTGAATGAGGTAAAAGTCACAAAAGAACACACGTGATATGCAGCCACTGATAATTGGATTCTAGCCCCAGAATGTTTTGAATACCTAAGAAACAATTCACAGATGTTATGAAGCTGAAAAGAATGAAGGACAAAATTCAGAAGCCACAGTCCTTCTTGGAAGTGAAAACAAATCATTCATGGGAGGAGGTATAGGATCAAATAGAAGAGCAAGGATGGAAGAGGGCACCATTCAGTGGCTGTCTCCTATGGGGATCCACTCTAGGTGCAGTCACTGGGGCCAAGCACTATAGCTGATGCTGGGAGGTACTTGCTGGCAGGAACCAGATAGGGGTGACTCCTCAGCGGCTCTACCAGAGTCATGCTGCTGAGCATGCTTGCAGCTAACCATCAGACTAAGCACGGGGACCCCAGTGTGGGCTCTTGGGTTGGGGAATAAAGGAGCTGAAAGGGTTGTGGCCTCATGGGAAGAACAACAACCAACCAAATCCTCCACATCACCCATGGATTAGAGTACCAACCATTGAGCATTCATTGAGAAGCCAATGGCTCCATTTGCATATGCAGCAGAGAGCAGCATTGTCTGGCATCAATGTGAGAAGAGGCTTTAGATACAGGGAGGACACGGTTTCCTAATGTAGGAGAATGCCAAAACTCTGAGGTAGAGAAGGTGACTGGGAGCTAGTGCACCTTTATGAAGACAAGTAGAGGGGGAGGGGGATAACATTTCAAGGGCGAGGTCGGCAAAGGGGATAACATTTCAAATGTAAATACAGAGAATATCTAATAAAATTAATGTATATATTAATTCTATCATTTCTGATCACTGAAACTACTATGAAAACTATAATACCTAAATTGTCCTCTTTATATAATGTGTGTGTTAATAGACTATTGGATCATTTCTACTAGTGATGTCTTCACACAACATACACACACACACACATTTATATCGTAAAGACTACACAATTCATGTAACAAATTAAAATGTATTTTAATAATAATTTTGGTAATATATTGCTCAATTACTTCATTATTGTTTCCCAAGTAGATAGAATTAGTGCTTAATTTTATGCCCAAAGATGTAAAAGAAAGAAAAAAAACATATTGATGGATAAATTGTTTAATGATCATTTAAATGGTTGATTTTTTTCAATTTCTGCCATGTAAACATTTGGTGTATAATCACTGATTCCTGATTTTCCTACCTAGATTTATTCAACATTCTATGACCCTGACAAGTTCCAGAAAATTACTATTATGTTCCATTCAAAATAAAGTAATTATAAACGAGAAAATTAACCAGTGTTCTTCCTATATTTTAAATGTCCATCTTTATTGTAACATATATTTACTATTCTCAAAAGTTAATTCTGTTGATTCATAGTAATTGCATTTCACTCATAAATTTGAAAATGTGTCTATGATATAGTTCTTAATATTCAATAATTCAGAAACATGAAGGATTCAAATATTGGAAACAAAGCTCAGTAAATTAGTTAAGAAATACCTGGAAGCAATCATGAGACAACTAATCCTTATACACAAACACACACTCCTATGAATTTATTCCATTGCAAGTTCTTTTATCTTTTTCATACAGTTTGATTCAACATCTCTGTTTTAAAAAATCAATATCTAAATTTTTTCTCCCTTAATAAATGCCTTATTTACACTGCATTCTCTCTTCAGTGTTTCTCATGTAACTATGTAACTGTTTAATATGCACTTTGCTGGAAGGAATGAGTCTTAATGAGAGAAGGAAAACAATCTTAATATATTTTCTGCATGACTGAAAGTTCATTTTTCTGGACCTTATTGCTATAATGTTAGAAACTTTTCTGAAAGATAAACTGCATGGGGTTTGAAACAGGTTATCATGTAGTCCAATGTGGTTTTGAACTTGAAAGGTCATAAACATAATTATTGCAATCACTTATCATGTTGCCACTGATGGTGTAATGTTCATAAATGTACCTTGTTTGGTAAGTTGTTGAGTGTGTTGGAAGGTCTTGCTCCTGCTCTGCAAGATTTCTATAACATGCAAGCATGTCCTTGGCCAAGATCATATTTTTGAGAACCAGTGAGAATTCTGACTTTTATCTGAAGTTGGATTACATTTATTTTTAATGTTTTCTTTTTATTGATTGTTCCATTTATTTACATTTCAAATGTTATCTCTTTGCAGTTTCTTTTTCTCAAAAACTCTATCCCATCCCCTAGTCCTGCTTTATGAGGGTTCTCCCACACACAAATGCCCACTCCAGTGTCAATGCCCTAACATTTCACAACTCTGGTATAATAAACCTTCACTGGACCAAGGAACTCTTCTCCCATTTGTGCCAGATAAGAACATTCTCTGCTACATATAGAGATGAAGCATGGGTCCCTCCCTTTGTCTCTGATTGGTGGTTTAGTTCTTAGGAGCTCTTGAGTTTCTGATTGGTTGATATTGTTGTTCTTCCTATAGGATTGCAAACACCTTCAGCTACACCAGTCCTTCCCTGAACTCCTCTATCGTGATCCCCATGCTCAGTCCAATGGTGGGCTGCAGGCATCAGCATGTCTATTGTCAGGTTCTGGCATAGCCTCTCAGGAGACAGCTATATCAGGCTCTTCTTGTCAGTAAGTACCTCATGGCATCAGCAATAGTGTATAGGTTTGTTAGCTGCATAGAGGATGAATCATCAGGTGGTACAGTCTCTTGGTGGCCTTTCCCTCCATCTCTACTCTTTGTCTTTATATTTACTTTAGACAGGAGCAATTATGGTTAAAAATATTGAGATGAGTGGGTGGCCCCATCCCTCAAACAGTGGCCATGCCTAACCTCTCGATATCGACTTTATAGGTTCTCTCTCCCCTTTCTTGAGTATTTCAGCCAATGTAATTCCTTTTCTGTCCTGGGAGCCTAGGTCTTGGAATCTGGGACATTTTACTAGCTACTTCTTGAAATCTTTATATATATTAGATATTAGCCCTCTATCGGGTATAGGATTGGTAAAGATCCTTTCCTAATTTGTAGGATGCAGTTTTGTCCCGATGATAGTGTTCTTTGCTTTACTGAAAGCTTTCCAAGTTTATGAGATCCCATTTGTTGATTGTTAATCTTAGAACATTGGCCACTGGTATTCAGTGCAGGGAAATATCTCCTGTGTAGCTCTTTTCCAGGTTATTTCCCACTTGCATTTCTAAAAGATTCCATGTCTTGGTTGTCCTATTTTATTGAGCCACTTTGATTTTTATTTATCATTTTATAGTTTACCAAGTAAATTTCTGTGAGATAGAGAACATTTTAACCTGGAAAATGAAAAATTAGTTGTATGATTTATCTCAGGAGAATATTTGGATATAAGAATTTGTTTTGTTTCATTAAATTTTAATCAGCTTTGATGTGACAACTGGTGGTTTCCTGATTAAAGTGATCCTTTCAATGTGTTGATTTAAGTCTCCTTTGCTGCTACCAATGAATCCCAAATATGCACTATTTTAGACATCCATCTGTCCCCCTGAATTCAGATTTTACTTGACTGCAGTCCTAGGATACAGACATTTCATTTCTAATTAAATTTCAGTTTTCAATGTTGTATTTAAAACTTCCAATCTGTCAAGTGATTTTTCTTTAAACTCAACATGAATATCATTCCCCAATCATGCATTTTACTTTAAAGAAGCAGCTGGCAGTTAATACTCAACTATAATGAAACAGCTAAGCATTTCCAGGATATACTGGTTCAGAAGCCCACTTCCACCTGGGAGCAAATGAAGTCACTACCCCAATAAAAGACCCAACCTCCACCCCTTTATTGGGATTCTGTAAACCCCACCCCATAGTTGCCTGGCAATAGCCAGGTATGCTCTGCCCCAGTGACCTAACACTACAAAAGGGGCTGCTTGCCCACTTCTCTCTTTCTTAGGCCCTTGCCCTCCTACCCTTTCTTGCTCTTGCTCCCCCGCCCAACCTTGTTCCTCCTCTCTCCATTCCCTCTCCCCCCCATGTGCTCATGGCTGGTCTGTCTCTGCTTCTCTACTATTTTCTTTTCTCTCTCTGCACCTAATACCCTCTTAACTCTTGTCCCATGACCTGAATAAACTCTATTCTGTACTATACTATCATGTGGCTGGTCCCTCAGTGGGAAGGGATTTTCAACGTGGGCTTCCAAGAGGCATCCCCCTTACCCCATGCCTTGATGTACCTGTATGGAGCATATTTCCCTCACTCTTTTTTTCTTTATCCTATCATTGGTGCTGAAACTCGGAATGTCTCTTTTTTTTTCACCCTTCTCTCTCTCTAATCTTCTCTTTTCTAGATCCCGAAACCAATCTCGTCATTCTATTAAAATTCTCCACGTTGAAACATGCTGGATTGATTTGGTTTGTCAGGGCGAGAGTCAAGAAATTTATTTTACAATACATCATGACTAAGAAAAGAATATGTAATGAACAGAAGGAATACTTAAGCAATAACAACAAAATTGTCCTTAAATTACTGATAGAAAACCTAATAATAGACTTGGGAATGTCAAGATAAATAGACTATGTATGTCACATTCAATCCACGGTTCCTCAATGATAGTGAAAAACAGTTTAGAAAGAAGTCAGAAAGACCTGGACAGTTGTCTCTGAGAGAAATGGCCGCTATTCCTGAGGACTTGAGTAGGTTCTTAGCACTATCATTGTGAGTCATAATCATCTCTGTCTATACTTCCAGGGTATTTGACATCCACCTTCTAACTTATACAACCACTGCACACACGTGACACACTTACATACATGCAGGCAAACGAATCATAAACATAAAGTCAAATGAATATTTCTAAAAACAAAGGAGTAGACTAAGAAGACAAAAGGACCTGCAAAGATTGGATTCATGCTGCATGTCAATCAAAACTAGAATAGAGTTAAATGCTTAAGGTTTTAAAACAATTACAAATTAAACATTATTATTAGCAAATTAATTCTTTGATAAAAAATAAAGATTATCCTGGAAAAAAGGAAAGTGAAATAATTTATTTTTATTTGTTTTTCATTTTTGTGCTAACAGTTTTGTCATGTAAAAATATAGGAAGAAGATATTTGAATATATAAGATATTTGATCAGAATGTCAGTCTCCATAAAACAAAAATACTGGTATGGCAAGGGAGGTAGAATGCTATGGTAGGGTAGTTATGCCTTCCTACCTAAAGAAACAATTATATAAATACTACATTTTAATGTGATTGTACCTTTTAAATTTAAAAGAATCCAGTTATGGAAATATAATATATTTTATACTACTACTACTACTACTACTACTACTACTGCTACTACTACTGCTACTACTACTGCTACTACTACTGCTACTACTACTACTACTACTACTACTACTACTACTACTAATAATAATAATAATAATAAATTCACTAATGTTCCAGGAAATACAAAGATTGTTCATTTGTTTTGCTGTGAACTCCAAGGGTCACGTTAGAAAACAATGGTCAATCCTTGTGAACAGAAAAGAAAACGACATATTTACATTGAAAAACAAGTTCTTGAACATATGACGGGCTCAGCAGTAGAACAGGCTTTCTGTTTTTGCAAAGAATCATACATAATACATGTTGCAGGTGGCGTACAACTATGTGTAACTCCAGATCAAGGGACTTGTTGTCCTCTATTTTTTAATTGGTTATTTTATTTACTTATATTTCAAATGTTATCCCCCTTTCTGGTTTCCCCTCCGCAAAACCCCTATCCTCTCCCCCCCCCCCGATTCTATAATGATACTCCCCTGCCCACCTACCCAGTCCAACCTCACTATTCTATGATTCCCTTACTCTGGGACATCAAGCTTTCACAGGACCAAGGGCCTTCCCTCCAATTGGTATCATATAAGGCAATCCTC
The DNA here is from genome assembly GCF_963924665.1 of Micromys minutus. NCBI lineage: Eukaryota > Metazoa > Chordata > Mammalia > Rodentia > Muridae > Micromys > Micromys minutus. The sequence goes on from NC_137973.1 coordinate 9,388,848, forward strand.
TGCTACATAAGGAACTGGAGCCATACGTCCCTATATGTGAACTCTTTGATTGGTGGTTTAATCCGTGGGAGCTCTGTGGGATCCAAGTAGCTGATATTGTTCTTCCTACGGGGTTGAAAACCCCATTAGTTCCTTCAGTCCTTCTCCTAATATCTCCATTGGGATCCCTATGGACGTTTGATGGTTGGCTGTAAACATCTGCATCTGTATCTTTTAAACTCTGGCAGAGCCTCTTGGGAGACAGCTATATCAGGCTACTGTCAGCATGCACTTTTGGGCATTCATAATAGTGTCTCGGTTTGGTGTCTGTGTATGGATGTACCCCCAGATGTGGCAGTCTGTGGACAACGTTCCTTCCAGTCTCTGCTTCACACTTTATCCATGTATTTCCTTTGAATAGGAGCCATTCAGGAACAAAAATTTGAAAAAGTGGGTAGCCCCATTCTCCAACCTTAGAACTTGGCTAACCTTTGGATATGGTCTTTACAGTTTATCCCTCCCCTGTTGGGCAGGTTACCTAATCTCATTCCTGCTGTGTCCAGGGAGCCTTTTGCTCTCCTGGCATCTGGGACTTTCTGGTGGCTACCTCCAGTTTGCCATCCACCACTGCCAGACACTTCTGTTCAAATTTCTGACCCTCTGACTTTCATCCCTGTCTCCTCCCATACCTGGTCCTGTCCTTCTTTTCCCTCTTCTTCTCCTTTCTTCCTTCCAAGACCCTCCAACCATCTATTTCCTGTAAGCATTTTGTTGTTTCCTCTAAGAAGAACTGAAGCATCCACATTTTGGTCTTTCTTCTTGAGCTTCATATGGTCTGTGAATTGTACATTCTACAATCTGTGCTTTTGGGTTAGTATCCACTTATCAACAAGTGCATACTATGTGTGTTCTCTTGTGACTAGGTTACCTTACTCAGGATAGTTTCTAGTTCTATCCATTTGCTAATAACTTTATAAAGTTATTATTTTTAATAGCTGGGTAGTACTCCATTGTGTAGCACATTTTCTGTATCCATTTCTCTGTTGGGGGTCAATTGGGTTCTTTGTAGTTTCTGTCTATTATAAATGAGACTGCTTTGAACATAATAGACATGTGTACTTCTTTGATTTTCAGAGTTTATATTGTTTGCATGTTGCATCTTTCAGTGGTTAATCTATTTCAATGGTAAAATCAAAACATGGAACAATACTTTATTCTTTAAACATGATATTCAGGTTCCCTAGATTTTCTTTGTGTAGATATTTATGTTTATTTATTCTGTTTACCTTTATTTTGAATACGTTGGTATTTGAATATGAATTACTGAATCATAAGTTAATTCTGTGTAAACTCGCAGGAAAATCATAACTGCATTTTAAAGTATTTGTTCAGTTTGAGATTCCCCAACATTAGACACAATTTTGATTCCCTAACAACTCAACATTGACTATTATACAATTTTCTATTCAAAGGGCATATTATTTTAGGTTTTGGTTTGTATTTGACTGGTGTCTGATTTCAGAACAATAGAAAAATATGGACTATTTAGTAACAAACTAGCTGAGCTAAAGTCACACTCATTTTATTTTATACAAAGTGAACCAATGCATACATGAAATAAAGCAAGTTTTTTGCCATGTGGATCCTAGAAAATTAGGAAATTGCCTGTATAAAAATGATTCTAGATTTATATCTCTCTTTTGCCTCTAAAATCAATTTAAAAAACATCAAAAGACTTAGCATAACTTAGAAAAAGGAAACAACTAGAGAGAAATATATAAAACATACGTTGTGATCTAGACATATTAATTTTTTTAAATAACTTTAGAACTGACTAATAAGATTACAGAGGGTGTAAATGTCTGTACGCTAATGAAAGTAATCGTAACTGGTCTACAGAATGAGAAAAAGCAAAGCAACCACCACCACCACAACAACAAAATGGCCAATAAACTCATAAAAACTCAGTTTTTTGAATTGTGTATTTTGTTTCATGATTCCTTTATTTTTCATCATTTAGTAAGGTTTGTTTGACATATTTACAATATTTCAATATTTGTGTTTATCACTGTGAACAGTCTACTGAGAAGGAGTCTATCAAAAACATTCTTGTCATAATTTATTTGAACTTCTACTCTTTTGTTTAATATTTTATTTACTCAATTATCTCTATTTTATATAATTCCATGTTTGCTTATGTTATCTAATTTTGAAATATACCTTAATATCGGAAGTGTAGTGTTTATTCTGTTAAGGTGTCAACATGTATTCTGACTTGTATTTGAATTTACAGGTAGAGATGGTACTTTCTGCTAAGCCCATTGTACACATGACCCCATGGAATCCTGCTACTGCACATGCTAAGTTACACTGTCATCTCTTTACTCACTGGAAGATTCATAACCAGTCATTAATGATAAACACTCTGATCTTTCTTATGTCCTGCAGCTATGCTTTTCTATAGCTTTGATCTAAAATGGGAGAGCTAGTCATTTCATTCAGGAAAATATACTTTATTGTTGCTACATTTGTTCCTTCAAAGACCTTTATAGAAAGGCCATTATAGAAAACCATAAGAAATCAAAATGAAGAGTCATGTAGCCTATTCTGAAAAAAAAGTGGATTAAGTCTTTCTTTTAAGAGAATAGCATGAGCTCATCTTGTGTGGTTAATATGTATTTTAACATGAGGAGACGTTTGTTGGATTATCACACGGGGTAGCTTCTCATGGTGTAACCAACAGAAGTGCTGTGGCTCTCCCAAGAGCTGCCTCTTTCTGTGTACTTTACATTCTGCCTCCACCCATCTTTCATAATTACTGAAAGGTTATTATCCCTTTCCTCAGCCCAGTTCCCATAACCCTTCCTCCTCTACTTGCCTTCACAAGGCTTCACTCCCTTCTAATCACCCTCTCCACCTCATTGTCTTGGCATTTCCCTACATTGGGAAAACACGCCCTCTCTGGACCAAAAATCTCTTTTCAAATTGATGCCAGACACTTTTATCTTCAGCTACATATGCAACTGGATCAATAGGTCTCTTAATGTATTCACAAAGGTTGGTGTTTTAGTCAATGGGAATTGTGGATAATTTGGATAGTTGGTAATGTTGTTCTTCCCATGAGGTAACCATTTCACGTGGTGAACTTGAAAATAAAATTCTTATTAAGCCTTTTACATATGACTACACAAGCATTTAAGTCATATTTAAAAATTGTATGAGTACTCAGGGAAAGTGGCCAGAGAAATGGCTCAGATGTTAAAAATTCAGATTATCCTACATGATTTAATTAACATGTTACCTTTAATAACAGAATGTCAATATTTTTTGCGTGCACATACAATATTATCAAATTTCAAGCACCTAAACTCTTAAAGTACCTTCAGAAATTGAAATTAAAAAAAAAACTGTGCAGACAATCAAAGTCATTTTGAGATCATACCTTAAACAACATAAAGCCAGTCAGCATTATAGCACAGATTTGGAAGATGCTTCTGAGACTAACCCCAACAAGGAATTGACAGGCAAGTACAATGTGGAAACAGGGGAGAAAAGAAAGCAAGAGGGAAAAAAAACATGCACATGAAATTCTCAAAGCCTAATTAATGAACACTCAAAAAAAATAATAGGAGGAGAATCCTTGTTCCTGTGAACACTCAATACCTCAGTGTGGAGGAATGCCAGGGTGAGAGGCAGGAGGGAGTGGGTAGGTGGGACGGAGTGCACCCTCATAGAGAAAGGGGAAGGGGAGATGAAATAGGGGGATTCTGGAGGGGAAACTGGAAAAGGGAACAACATTTGAAATATAAATAAAACTATCTCATAAAAAATAATGTGGAGTGTGTCTATGATAACTAACTTCCACCTCTGGCATCTACATTCAGGTACACATCACATGCTCATATGCATATGTGTGAGTGTGTGTGTGTGTGTGCCAATCCATACACACATGCAAGTGTTTTTATTTATTTAATAGTCATTATGAAGTGAAATTATGTGCCGATGTATGCCAATTATGATTGGTGATTTAAAGTGCTTATTTTGAACTCAGTGAATGTAACATATTTGCTGTGTTTTAATTCATTACTAGCTACATTTTTGAACTTATGATTACACAGACACACCATGCACATATGTATATATATGACAGAGAGACTGGGTGGGGGCAGAGCTTATTATTGATATAACAGAAGGACAACTTTTTTAATAATGCCAGAAAAAGCAGAGACAACCCAAGGTACCTAAAAGAGGAAATCTTGCATGTAAAGCTGCCTGCTAGCAGTTCACCCCAAGTTTCCAGATTTTGTGTGCAGTTACTCATGATAGAATGTACTTTGCTGACACAAACGTCTGAATATTTTCTGCTCCTAGAAATTACCTCTTACTCATTTTCTCAGAAGCAACTTAATGAGAACCCATCATTTTATCAGGTTGACCTTTGGTTACATCCTTCCATTGATTGGTCTTCACTTTTGGACCTTGCGTGAATAGATATTTGTTCCCATCTTCTCAGGAATGGTGCCCCACACCAGGAACCAACCCCAGGCTATGGTTCACTGCTGCCTATATACTGCATGTGTTTTTGTTCCTCAGGAAAGTCTTTTACAAACACTCAAAAAATACTCAGACATTTCAGAAATGATTCTAAATTAGTCACGTTGACAATGATGATACAACACTTCAAATTCCAATTCATTTTGAATTGTTGTGTCTAAAAGAATCAACTAAATTGTATCTGCACTTTGTATAGTAAGTAGACACAAAATAGTATTGATTTAATTGCTCAATATTTCTCTGTCTATACATTTTAATTTTCACAGTAGACAATTGCTGTTGCATGTTGAGCATTTTCTTCTTTTACAGATTTTTACTATATATTATCAAAGTCTGCATTAAAGTAGTCAAATTCAATAAAAATAGTTTATTAAACTATTTATTAATCTCGCATTGTAACACAACTTTCTAATATACCTGATAGTCCTGATATGAATATATATGTTTTATTAGTTAACTTATAAATTAAATTTAATGCTTTGTTTCTTTACTTTGTGTTCAAGAACTGTTCTTTTTATGTTCACATTGAATATCTCCAATGAAACTAGTGCATATATTAGTTTATGTTCACAGTTTATTGTATAGAGATGATTAATACAAAGTGCAATTTCTCCTGTAGAAATACCATAGTTTAGTTTGGTAGAGTTACCAAAAGTATATTATCATTAAACTTTACTTTAAAATAGTTAATATTTTCTAGTATTTTATTATGATAATCTTTATATCAAAGAAAGACACAGATTCTATTTCAGTATCAGTTTAAAATAAAATTTAATGTTTTCTATTATGTAAAAAGTAAAACTTTGAATCTAGTTGTCAAGAAGTTGAAATTCATATGGAAAACATTTGAAGTGCTGTATGATATTTATACGTCTCTGATTTCTGATTGCAGAATAAATATACTTCATTTCAGTTTGTTATTTTTGAACTACGTCTTGGCTGTAAAAAAGAAAGTAATAATTTGTCACAAGAAAGCTATAATTATGTGTATTTATATTTAACCTTTGTAGATTCTTCTCATTAGCATTTCATAGCACTGGCAAAATCTATATCTCAATATACATTTTTTGTATAATGTTGTAATGACTGTGGTAATATTTTACTTATCCCTTTACATAAAGCCATCCTTCAGTGTCAGAAATGGAAACTTCCAAGAGCTAGGCTTTGAGTGGCAATTACAATGTCACTGCCAGGAAAACAAATTCAGTTCTGTATAATAGGAAACATCATTTGTTGTGTTGTGTTCTTTATATGTTCGTTTGTTGTTGTTGTTCTTGCTGTCTTGAGATGAGAAATAAATACAGTGTTCCATTAAGAAAGGAGACTGATTAATTCTAATTAATTCATCTTTACTATCTTCAGTGTTATCTTCATGTGTATTAATGCATTTTTAACCATAAAATGCTATAGGGAAACTGGCAGAAGTTGTGTCTTCTGACATATATTCACACATGCATCATCACGTTTGTTTAAATAAGGGGAACTAATCAGTATTTTCTTGTTCTTGGTCATTCTGGCATATGTGTTCACATGTCATATCTCTCACTATAAGCAGCATATGAGATAAACCTACAGAGAAAGAGTAAACTTATTTCTCTGAGTCTTGGGGTTTCAGACTTTGACCTGTGGAAAAAGAAAATCATAGGGCAAAGGGTCTACTTCTCTACATAACCTTGTCTAGTTACAGATTAGAAAAGACTATCAGTCCTTTGACAATGAGTCCACAGTGTTCTAGAATTTTTCAAAGGGCCTCACTTGCTTGAATTTCCTATCTGTTCTAATAAGGACAGCCAGAAGTACTCCCATTCAATATCTAAAGATTTGAAGGCAGTTTAGATTGTTACTGGCAGTGGATAAAGCATTTTTATAATTTAGAAAAGGCCAATATATGTGTATTGTTATACACTGTATCTAAGTATTTGTCTTCAGTATTTGTTTATTCATAAAAATTGAAGTCATGTTTTCACAAAAATGATGTGAAAGATGATAAAGCATTTTGAGGCCTTGGTATAACATATTTCTGGGCACCACTGAAACCTAACTTTTCAATGGCTTTATACTCATATTTATTTAAATATAAGTGAATGTTCTATATGTGCTTATAAAGGAATAGTAAAATATAATTTTATTTCTGCTAATTACAAGTGTTTGTTCTGGTAATTAAAACCATGCTTAATTTGGATCAATGAACTTGAACATTATTTTAATATTTATGTGTTTAAGGGAAATATTAATTTTATAAGTGTATAAAATGTCATGTGGGAAAAATTACCATGTATCTTTATTTTGAGCTCAATGTGAAGCTAGCTTTGGTATTAGAGTTGCCCTCTCCACTTCAGACCTTAACATTTTTGTGTCAATGATCACATTTGTCTAGGAGTGGGGTTGATCTCTTAACTCGGTATTAGATAGGGAGAGTAAAAAGCAAAAATGTCAAGTGAAATCATTGTGTCCTTCAGAAGAATTTGAAGACAAACTATATGCAATGCATAACTCTTGATCATTCCATGAGAAAAAAAGCATATACAGTGAAACATGGAAGCCAGAAATCAGCCATGTGAAATTCCTCATGAGCAAAAAGCTCTGTCCAGAATTCCACCTGATTTTCTTTGCCTCTTCTGTTGATTTCTGCTGGGTTGTGAGTGCCTGATTTGAGGCTCTTCTCTAGCAGAAACCAGTTTATTTTATTTTTCATGTTACAAAGTGGCTTCAATGGATTGGACATCCTACTCTACTGAGGAACCTCTTCATTAGGAACTGCAATTTATTTATTCAAGATGTGGCAAAAGCCCACATTTTTTTACTGTCTCTTAGGGCTTTATTTTTATTTATTTATGTGTAAAAGTGCATCTTCTTTATTTTGAATACATTTAATTTTAGAACAAAATAAAACAAAACAACAACAACAACAACAACAACAACAGCAACAACCCACAGTACAGGGCATTTCATATAGGGTCCCTTTTTCTGAGTCCTGAATGTCTCTTACCTCCCAGGTCTCTGGTAGATTCTGGAGGGTCCCCACAGTTTCTTACACCCTCCTAACTTCTGAAGATGCCTGTTTCAGTTTCTGCTGGCATTCGGAGACTCAGTACTTTACCCCCGCCCAATACCAGATCATGTTTACCTCCCAATTTCTCTTTCCCTCCCATCCCCCCGCCCCTTGTAGTTGCTTTCTTCTTCCTCTCAAGTGGGACTGAGGTGTCCTCACTTGGGACATTCTGATGGATGACCTTTTTGAGTTCTGCGGACTGTATCTCTATTCTGTACTTTCTTTTGGCTAATATCCACTTATTCGTGAATACATATTATGCATGCCCTTTTGGGTCTGTGGTACGTCACTCAGGATATTTTTTGGCTCTGTCCATTTATTTGCCTGCAAAACTCAAAATGTCCTCCTTCTTAATAGCTGAGAAGTATTCCATTGTGTAAATAAACCACCTTTATTTTTTGCATCCATTCTTCTGTAGTGGGACATTTGGGTTATTTCCAGTTTCTGGCTATCACAAATAAGGTTGCTATGAATGTAGTGGAATATGTGCCCTGTGGCATGGTGTAGCATATTTTGGGTATATCCATGAGAATGTTATTTCTGAGTCAAAAGTTATCATTCTGCAGTTATTTATTTCTTTACTATGAAGCCTTATGGGGGTGGGGTAGTGGGTAGATTCACAAGGATACTGCCTCATTCAGGACTCTTTTTCTCAAACCAACTCCTGCACATAAGTCTTAAGGAACATTGTTGAATACTGTGAAAAGATAGTGAGAGCAAGAGATGAGGGAGTTTGCTATGGCACACTGTCTCCATGATGACTGAGATATACCCATGAAGTCTTACTGGCCTGACTGTCTAAACATGAACAGAAGAGGGACAACAACAGTAAACCTGCTAAAGTGAATAAAGGAAAGACCGTGGAACCTCATGCTACACCGTGAACTACAGAAAAGGAAGGAATACAGGACACGCAGAGGGAAGAGAATAGCAATTGGTTTTCAGTAACAAAACATACAAAACCGCATAATAGACATTATACAAAAGAATAAGGTTATAATTTGTGTGTGTGTGTGTGTGTGTGTGTGTGTGTGTGTGTGTGTTAACAACAATTGATCAGAAAGAAGCCTGTGGATTTCAAAGAGAGGGAAAAGATACATAAGAACATCAGGAAAATAGAAAATGAAGGGGAAAATGATGTAGTAATATTATATTCTCAAAAAGTACATGAGTTAAATTCAATAAACAGAAAACAAATAAAACCAGCAGACACCCACAAACAATGAAGGCTTACCAGCAGAAACAAACAAACAAAATTAAAAGACGAATCAAAACAAAAATACCCTTTGTCAAGTGTATTTTAAGATGACTTCATCACTGAGAGATGTGGTAAACATTGCCAGTACATGCTGTCATTTTGATTTTCAGTCTTAGCCATTCTGACATGCTTGTATGTGAATTACAGAATTGGAGGTGTTAGTGTGATGGATCATGAATTACCCATGCATGGTATGAGCTGTGTTTTCTGTGCCATAGCATGTGCTCTGAAGGCAAATTTTCTTCTGAGCTTGAGATAAACCACGCCATAGGAGGCACACATACATGATAAAATGATTACTTGTTTGTGTTGCTCTAATCCCATCTCTTAAAGAGTAGGTCATTATCATGATTTTCCCAAGTACATGTTTACACCATTACTCTTCCTCCAAGATCATTAGCTTTCCTGTGTTCTCTAAACACTGAAGCATCTGTGTTTGTTGAAGCAACAAATACATAGGGTTTGGCCTCTGTGCAACCAGTATCTATGGATTAAGACAACTGCAAATGAAAATATTAGGAAATAATTAAGACAGTACTAAGTACTGAAAGACATACATGCCACTATACCTGAACCTAGAGCACAAGAACTGCTACAACATTTATAGGGATAGTTAGCATATGTTTTCTAGACTGGTGCTTATGAAAATAATGGTACACAACTGCAGCAGTCACAGCGTTGCTGCCCTCTAAAGAGGTATGGAATATCTGCAGATGTGGTATGCCTGAAGATCCTTGACCTGACTCCTCTTCCACAGATACCAAACATGTTCTCTCTAGAAACATAAAATAATTTAATCTCAGTATTTCTGGACTTTACAATTCAATCCTTCATAATTCTATTTAGTGTGTTAGAGTGAGGAAAAAAAAACCTACCATTATAGTTAGGAAAGAGTAACAGGATAATGCAATAATATAAGGACTTTAAAAGACTGGACTTCACATTTATCTTATCAAAAAAAAAAAAAAAAAAAAAGGAATTTCCAGTGGGATGCTAACCCCAGAGGCTTGCACTCCCCGAGAAACAACTCACAGACTGTATAAAGTCCAAGAAATAAAGAAAACAAAAACAAATACATATATTTACAAACAAGAAGACTTTGACTATTTCCATGTTGCGTTTGTTTTGCATGTACTTTACGCTTATTGTAACTATTAGGTTTTCAATGCATACTGTCAAGCCCTTGAAAAAAATCAAGTACTGACTAAAAAAAATATATTCACATGGTTTTATGTGAAAAACTATTTTAATGTCTGAAAAAACAGTGCTGACAAAAAAGTATAATTTTAAGCAAAAAATGTTTAAAATATGTACATTTATCTTTGTTTTGTAAAATAAAGTCGTTTAAAAAAAAGGAATTTCCAGTTGGCAGTAATTCTATTGTCTATTCTATTGTGTAAAGGTGCCTTGTTATTTTTCATGAACAATTTTCATAGTACTTATAAAGATAATTTTATATTGGAAAAAGTATAGTTTATTTTGCTGCTGATTTATTAAAGGGTGTTTGCAAATATTACATAAGTATATTAAATGATGTAACTATGAAATAATTATAATTTAACACATAAAGAGGAAATCACAAGTACAATACATTTTGTAGTTTATTTTTGATAGAGGTTATGAGTGACTGGCCACGTAATGCGTGTTCCGGAATTAAAAGTTATTACTGTGCTGGATCTGAACTTTTCTTTATTTTTATTCTATTTGATATATTTTTAGTATATTTTTTTTCTCTCTGTCTATTTCTACCTCAGGGTAGTGAAATACAAGCCACCTGGGAATCAGGAAGAGTTTTGAGTGCCTCACATGAATAACAGCATAATTCTAGTTGTCAAAGGTGCTTTGATTAATGTACTGAAGAAAATCAGTTGGGCTTCACATGCTGGAGTGTGAAACACCTTTAAGCTGGTGCACATGATGCCGTCATTCTTATTCTATCGTTCTAAGCTTTGAGTGCAGACCTTAGGGATCTCTTGGTGATTCTTTCAGAAGTGACAACCATTTGCTATTACTACTCTGGCTCAAATATCTACCTTAGCTTTAAACCATTAACTAAAAAATACACTGTGGCTATCAATTCCACAAAATAGTACATCATAGAAAAAATATCTGCTGGTTATAAATATCACTCACAAGTAATTTTTAAATGAATAATATTATACATTATTATGAAAACTAAGAAAGATCTTTGAAAAGATTTAAGCTATGAAAAGTCTTGATTTAAAATTCTTTGCCACTTAAGAAAATCATATCAATTAATTGGAACTATTCAGTGTTTAGTCATATAATAAAAGCCCTGTATTTTGCTTACAGATTCACTGGTTTTTAGAAATATACAGAAATCAATAGGTGTGTGTCTGGGTATATAGCACAATATTGAAATTACATGGAAAAACTATGTCAGATTTAATAATGTCTAATCTGAATATTCACAAGACTGATTCTGGGTGTTTCTTTGCACAATTGGCCAACAGTAAATATATTAATGCCCAAGAGTTTTAACATTTCTGGCAAACTAAAAGCAATTTTTTAAATGGCCAATTGTACTTTCTTTTTAATTAAAACCGACTTTCCTATAAAGATTGTAATGAGAAAATTCATTCTTAGAGTATACTTCTAGTTTCAGTTATCATGAGCAGGTGGAGTGATATGGATAAGAACATTTCCATGAAGAGTAATTCTAGTATGCAAAATAAAATGCAAAAAATATAACAAAATTATAATAAAAGCTGTGTCATGGGCTTTTAAAATTATATTAATAATTATAAAAATAATAATAATTACTACCACAGTTGTTAAGGACCTTATAAAATAGTATGACAAACCTAACATTTTACCATTTTACTTTGGTATCACTCTTATTGTATTAACAAACTCTAAAACAATGAATTTTAGAAAAAAAACTACAGATTAGTTCAAAACTAAACATAGAATAAAGGAAAATGTTAAGATATGGAGATGTAATTTAACATTTCAAATATATACCAAAAAATGTATAGCTCATTTTACTACAAAGTTCTTCTTTAAGATATAACAAGAACAAAATTAGGGATTTTTTTTTGTACTTAATGGTACAGAATTTATTCTGGACAAAATACAATCAAGTGGCAAAGATCCTGGTGGGAAAAGTAAGAATCAATAAAAATGGATTCATCAGATTTTGTTTTTACTCTTTCCCAAGTTCATTGATGTAGCTTTTTGTTTTATATATTTTGTTCTGTTACTTTAAAGCATCTCCAGGGCCATATCCTTGAATGACAATGACTTTCCCTTGTCCAGGAAACCTTCTGTTGCCAATTAATCCAACAAATTTTACACCATTAGACCTGTTGCACATGTCCTTGAATAATGCGAACTGCTAAACCAATGTAATTCAAATTGTCTCATAGATTAACACTCAGAGAGTTGGGATTTCTGTTGGGATTCTGCAAGCCCCAACCCTCAGTTACTTAGCAACATCCAGGTATACCCCACCCCTCAATTACACAGCAGTAGCCAGGTATGCTCTGCCTCAGTGACCTGACCCTATAAAAGGGGTTGCTTGACCCCTTCTGCGCCTCCTGCTCTTGCCTCTCTAGGCCTCTTGGCCTCTTGCAGCCTTGCTCTCCCTTTATCCCTTCTTTTCCCCTTCCCTGCCCCCCCCCCATGTATTCATGGCCGGCCTCTTCTCTTTTCCTCTACTCCTCTATTCCTCTCTGTCTCTCTGTCTCTTTGTCTCTTTCTGTCTGTCTCTGTCTTTGTCTCTGTCTCTCTCTGTCTGTCTGTCTGTCTGTCTGTCTGTCTCTCTCTCTCTCTCTCTCTCTCTCTCTCTCTCTCTCTCTCTCTCTTTCTCTGCCTCTACTACCCTCTTTACTCTCCCATGACTTGAATAAACTCTATTCTGTACTATATCGTCATGTGTCTGGTCCCTCAGGGAGAAGGGATTCCTGACATGGGGCCCCCAGAGGCATCCCTCTTGCCAGCAGGTTTCACCACACCTCCACGTGTCTCATGCCTTCCACTCTCTTCATCCTTTTCCTAACATTGGTGTCACAATCCTGGATGTCATCTTCTAACAACATTGGTGCCCCGTGACTTTTCTTAATAATTTCATTCTAGCTATAAGCACCTGTTTTCCAGTGAATGATAAAGTTGAACATGTATTGGTAGGTGTTTGGATCATCGGAACCTCATTTTCAGTGAAGTTGCTGCTACATGTCTTTTGCACATCTTTTAGTTGGACTGTTTGTGTTGTTTTGTCTTACAAGTATATTAGTCTTGGATGGATATACAATATAAAAAATAGTGTCAACGAGTCATGGCACCTTCTTTATTACTTTAATATGAGAAACATTGATAAAAATCCTTATTAATTCAGTATCTATATCTTAGTTTATAATCAAATTTTGATCAAATACAAGTATATACATAAATATGTATATATGTATATATATATATGTATATATGTGTATATATATATATATATATATATATATATATATATATATATATATATATATATATATATATATATACGTATACATGTATACACACTTCTGTCAGGTCTCCCCACTCCCTGAGGTCTCAGGTTTTACAAAGGTTAGGTACATCTTCTCTCACTGAGGCCAAACCAGGGAGCCCTCTGCTGTATATGTGCCATGGGCCTTGGACAAGCTCTCAATGCTGCCTAGTTGTTGATCTGGAGTCTGAGGGAACTCAGGGATCCAGAAGAGTGGAGACTGCTGGTTTTCCTATGTGGTTACCCTCCTGATCAGCTTCTTCCAGACTTTCCATAATTCAACCACAGGGGTCGCCAAGTTCAGTACATTGACAAGTGTAAGTATCTGCATCTGTCTCAGTCAGCTGCTTGTTGGCCCACTTCAAGGGCATCCATGCTAGGTTCCTGTCGGTAAGCACACCATAGCATCAGAAATATTATCATTCCGTGGAGCCTCCCCTTGAGATGGATTCCAAGTTTGGTCCTGTCACTGGACACTCTTTTCCTCAGTCTCTTCTCTGCTTTTTGTCCCTGAAGTTCTTTTAGACAGGAACAGTTCTAGGACAGAGTTTTTGACTGTGGGATGGCAACCTCATCCCTCTACTCATTTTTCTGCTGTACGTGGACACTACAAGTTCCCTCAACATACTGTTTGGAATTTCATCTAAAGTCTCCTCACTTTGAGTCCTAAGAAGCTCTAACCTCCCAGGTCTCTGGTACATTCTAGAGGGTTTCCACACCTCCTGCTTCCAAGGATGCATATTTCCATTCATTCTTCTGACCCTCAGGACTTCTCTCCTATCATCCCCAATATCTGATTATATTCACTTTACCCATTCCTCCTTCACTCTCCCCTCTCCCAACCAGGTCTCTCAATGCCTATATCTCTCCAGATTTTTCTACTCCTTTCCAAGTAGAATTAAAGCATCTTCACTTGGGTTATTTTTTTTTAATTTTTTTTGACTTCTGTGAATTGTATCCTAGGAATTCTTTACATTTTTGGCAAATGTCTACTTAATAGTGAGTACATACAATACATGCCATTTGAGGTCTCAGTTACTTTACTCTGGATGATATTTTCTAGTTCCATTCATTTGCCTTCAAAACCCATGATGTCTTACTTATTAATAACTGAATAATATTAAATTGTGTAAATGTGCCATATTTTCTGTATTCATTCTTCTATTTAAGACATCAGTATTGTTTCCAGCTTCTGACCATCTCAGATAAGACTTCTATGAGTATAATAGAGCACCTGACCCCTGGTATGTACAGTTATCTTTTGGGCATATGCCAAAATATACTTTAGATATAGCTAGGTCTTCAGGAAGGTGTATTTCCAATTTTCTGAGAAATATTTAGATTGATTTCTAGAGTGGTTGTACCAGTTTGCAATCCTACCAGCAATGGAGAAATTTTCCATTTTCTCTATATCCTTAAAGCATTTACTGCATTTTTTACCTTAGCCATTCTGATTAGTATAATATAGAATCACAGAGTCATTTTGACTTACATTTTTTTGATCACCAAAGGCACTGAACATTTCTTTAAGTGTGACTCTGCCATTTGAAATTCCTCTATTGTGGATTTTCTGTTTAACTCTATACTCCATTTTTGACTGGGCTATTTGGGTTTTTAAAGTTTAACTTCTTGAGTTCGTTATATATTTTGGGAAGAATCTACTGGATGTGGAGATAGTGAAGTTTTTTTTTCTTCACAATCTGCAGGTGGCTGATTAGACCTATTGACTCTGTCCTTTACCTTACAGAAGCTTTTCAGTTTCATGAGGTCCTATTTATCAATTTTTAATATTAGATCCAATATTAAAAGTACTGTAAGATCAGGAATCCAAGGCATATACCTAAAAAAAAAATGAAAGCAATATACCACAAACACCTAGTATCTAATTAAATGGAGAGATACATGAAGAAATCCCACTAAAATCAGTGACAAGACAAGAATTCCCACTCTCCCTGCATCTACTTAGTATAGCCTCAAAGTTCTAGCAATAAGACAAAAAATTAAGTTCACTGGGATACAAACTGGCACAGAAGTCAAGGTATCACTATTTGCAGATGATATAATTGTACACTGTATTTTCTTATATTTAGGTATGGATTTTGGATTCCTGGTCTCTCCAAAACTGTTAGCATGAAGAAGTGTTGGATTTTCTAAAATGTTTTCTCAGCATCTAATGAAATGATCATGTGACTTATTTCTTTCAATTTGTTTAAATAATAAATTATGTTAATAGATTTTTATATATTGAATCAGCCTTTCACCCTTGGATGAAGCCTACTAGATCATAGTGAGTGATGGTTTTGAAGTGTACTTGGATTCAGTTTGCTAGATTTTTATTGAATATTTTTGCATTGATATTCATAAGGGAAATTGGTCTGAAGTTCTATTTCTTTTTTGGTTATTTGTGCTGTGTAGATATCAGAGTAATTGTGACTTCATAGAAGGAATTAGGTATAATTTTTTGTTTCAATTTTATGGAATAGTTTGAGGAGTGTTGACATTGAAGGTCTGGTAGAAGATCATGCGAAAGTCATCTAACTTTCTGCTTTTTGGGCGGGGAGAGGGGTTGGGAGTTGTGTTTTTTTTTCTCATTTAAATATAATATTATTCTGATTAATTATTCAATTTAATTACATCCCATATATTTTTTAAAAAAAACAAAAATAAATGTATACATTTTCAGCATTTTTGAATAAAAGTATACGAATATATTTTTTAAGGTTGTAATTAAGTATTTGTGGGTACATATACATACACATATGTAAACATGTAACAATAATATAGGAAAAGAGGCTATTAATTTGAGGGGATAGGAGAGAAACTAGGAGGGGCTGTAGGGAGAAAGGGGAATGTGATACAATTCTATTTTAATTAAAATATATCCTTTTGGTTGTTGTTGAACTTCACGCAGTCTGTGAGTTGTTTCTGGGGTGTTCAGAGCTTTCTGGAGTTAGTATTCCATTATCAGTGACTGTATATTATGTCTGTTCTTTTGTGACTGGGTTATCTCACTCGGGATGATATTCTCTAGATGCATCCATTTTCTTAAGAATTTAGTAAAGTCACTGTTTCTGATAGTTGAGTAGTACTCCATTGTGAAAAGGTACCAAAATTTGTGGATCCATTCATCTACTGAAGGAATCTGGGATTCTTCCAGTAGAGCTGCAATGAACATTGTGGTGCATGTATCTTTGTTGTATGTTCGAATGTCTCTGGGGTAAATGCCCAGAAGTAGAATAACTGGGTCTTCAGGTAGTACTATGTCCATTTTTCTGAGGAACTACCAGACTGATTTCAAGAGTAGTTGTATAAGTTTACAAACCCACAAGCAGTGGAGAAATGTTCCTCTTTCTCCACATCCTCAGCAGCATCTATTATCATCTGAGGTTTGGAACTTGGCCAATCTGACAGGTGTGAGGTAGAATCTCAGGGTTGTTTTGAATTGCCTTTCCCTGATGGCTAAGGATGTTGAACACTTTCTTAGATATTTCTCAGCCATTCGAAATTCTTCGAAGGAGAACTCTTTGTTTAGCTCTTTTCCCCATTTTTAATAGTGTTGTTTAATTTTCTGTGTCTAGCTTTTTGAGTTCTTTGTATACTTTGGATATTAGGCCTCTATCTAGTGTGGGGTTAGTAAAGATCTTTTCCCACTCTGTTGGCGCCATTTTGTTTTTTTGACAGTGTCTTTAGCCTTACAGAATCTTAGCAATCTCATTAAGTCCCATTTGTCAATCTTTGAACTTGGAGCAATAGCCATTGGTGTTCTGTTCAGGAAATTTTCTCCTGTGCCTATGAGTGCTAAGTTTCTCTCTACTTTCTCATCTAATAGTTTCAGTGTACCTGGTTTAATGTGGAGATCTTTGATCCACTTACACTTAATCTTTGTACAAAGAGATAAGAAAGAGTCTATTTTCATTCTTCTGCATGCTGAGTGCCAGTTGGACCAACACCATTTGTTGAATAGGCTGTCCTTTATCCATTGAATGTTTACAACTTCTTTGTCAAAAATTAGGTGACCATATACGTGAGGGCTCATTTCTAGAACTTCTATTCTTTTTTTTTTCAAAAACAGATTATACATTAAAATATGTATCACATTCATAAAAATAGAGACTCAATATTACATGAAAGTTTCAAAATTGTTCTGAAAATGCAAAGTAATATCAGTCAACTCTACATAAATTAAGTTGACAATATGCAGTAAAAAAAATTTGTAACTTAAATAACTAAATGACTATTTTTTAGAATTCTTTTTTTGAACAACTTTATTTTACAAAACAAAGATAAATGTACAGATTTTAAACATTTTTTGCATAAAATTATTCAATACATTTTGTCAGTACTTTTTTCATATTTGAAGATAATTTTTACATAAAACTGTATGAATATATTTTTTAGACAGTACTTGATATTTTTAAAGTTTTGATAGTAGGCATTGAAAACTTAATAGTTACAATGAGCATAAAGTACATGTAAAACAAAATGTAACATGGAAATAGTCAAAGTTTTCTTGTTGTATAAAGATTTTTTTGTTTTCTTTTATTTTGTTTTCTTTATTTCTTGGACTTCATACAGTCTGTGAGTTGTTTTTGGGACAGTGCGAGCCTCTGGGGTTAGCATCCCAATATCAGTGACTGCATATTATGTCTGTTCTTTTGTGACTGGGTTATCTCACTCAGAATGATATTCTCTAGATGCAGCCATTTTCTTAAGAATTTGGTCAACTCATTGTTTCTGGTGGCTGAGTAGTATTCCATTGTATAAATGTACCACAATTTTTGTATCCATTCATCTTCTGAAGGACATCTGGGTTCTTTCCAGCTTCTGGCTATTATAAATAGAGTTGTTATGAACATTGTGGTGCATATATCTTTGTTGTCTACTAAGGTGTCTCTGGGGTATATGCCCAGAAGTGGGATAGCTGGGTCTTCAGATAGTACTATATCCAATTTTCTGAGGTATCGCCAGACTAATTTGCAGAGTGGTTGTATTAGTTTGCAACCCCACCAACAGTGGAGAAGTGTTCCTCTTTCTCCCCAACCTTGCCACCATCTGTTGTCATCTGAGTTTTGGATCTTGGCCAATCTGACTGGTGTGAGGTGGAATCTCAGGGTTGTTTTGATTTGCATTTCCCTGATGGCTAAGGATGTCGAGCACTTCCTCAGATATTTCTCAGCCATTTGATATTCCTCAACTGAGAAAGTTTTGTTTAGCTCCGTAACCCATTTTTTAATAGGGTTATTTGATTCTCTGGTGTCTAGCTTTTTGAGTTCTTTGTATACCTTAGATAGTAGTGTTACGCGCCCACGCTTCCCGCTGCTATGAACAGGCGTGCAACAAAACAAACAGCTTCTTCTGTGGATAACCTTTATTGAACAGCACTTTGAGCAGGGGCTTCATGAGCAGGCAACTTGTCTCTGAGTCGGGGACTCCCTACCGAGTTCTACTGTCTAGACGGCCTCTCATGCGCAGTCCCGCACGAACGATCTCTCTGTCCAGTCTCTGTCCACGCAGGACCTCCCGCAATCTCTTTTACCGAGTCTCTCTCCACGTGGTGCCTCTTCGCATCCCTCCACGTGAGGTCTCCCGCAATCTCCCCACTGTCTTCCTCTTCTCACGTGGGGGAGAAAATGCACTGCTATACATGCCTAGGAGACTTGTCTTGCTACCTGATTGGTGCATCCTCCTGTAGCTCAATCACGTGCCCCGGGGGTGGGCTGTGACTTATGTGGTGCATGCGCATTAAGTCTCTTGGCTGGGCAACAGCTCTGTTTGCTGAGTTCTCGGCGGGAACCCGGCATCATGTTTGGGTGCAGCACAAACGGCTCCCTACATATTAGGCCTCTATCTGATGTGGATTTGGCAAAAATCTTTTCCCATTCTGTTGGCTGCCGTTTTGTTTTCTTGACAATGTCCTTAGCCTTACAAAAACTTTGCAATCTCATTAAGTCCCATTTGTTAATCTTTGACCTTAGAGCTTGAGCCATTGGTGTTTTGTTCAGAAAATTTTCTCCTGTGCCTATATGTTCTAAAGTTTTCCCTACATTCTCATCTAATAGTTTCAGTCTATCTGGTTTAATGTGGAGATCTTTGATCCACTTATACTTGAGCTTTGTACAAGGAGATAAGAAAGGGTCTATTTTCATTCTTTTGCATGTTAGTGCCAGTTGGACCAACACCATTTGTTGAATAGGCTGTCCTTTTTCCATTGAATGTTTACAGCTCTATTGTCAAAAATCAGATGTTCATATATGTGAGGGCTCATTTCTGGATCTTCTATTCTATTCCATTGATCCACATGCCTATTTCTGTACCAGTACCATGCAGTTTTCAGCACAATTGCCTTGTAATATAGCTTGAGGTCAGGGATAATGATTTCCGCAGATGTTTTCTTGTTGTTGAGGATAGATTTCGCTATTCTAGGTCTTTTTTTGTTCCATATGAAATCGCACATTGCTCTTTCCAACTCAATGAAGAACTGGGTTAAAATTTTCATGGGGATTACACTGAATCTGTAGATTGCTTTTGGTACTATTGCCATTTTTAAAATGTTGATCCTTCTAATCCATAAGCATGGGAGATCTTTCCATTTTCTGAGATCCTCCTCAATTTTCTTCTTTAGAGGTTTAAAGTTCTTGTCAAACAGGTCCTTAACTAGCTTAGTTAGAGCCACACAAAAATATTTCATAGTTTTTGTGACTATTGTGAGTGGTATCTTTTCCCTAATTTCTTTCTCCACATGTTTGTCCTTTGAATATAGGAAGGCTACTGATTTGTTTGACTTGATTTTATATCCAGCCACATTGCTGAACTTGTTTATCAGCTGTAGGAGTTCTCTGGTAGATGTTGTAGGGTCTCTTAAGTACATTATCATGTCACCTGCAAATAATGATGTTTTTATTTCTTCCTTTCCAATTTATATTCATTTGATTTCCTTTTTCTGTCAAATTGCTCTGGTAAGAACTTCCAGTCCTTTGTTGAATAGGTAGGGGGAGAGTGGGCAGCCTTGTCAAGTCGCTGATTTTACTGGGATTGCTTCAAGTTTCACCCTGTTAAGTTTGATGTTTTCTGTTTGTTTCTTGTATATTGCTTTTATTAGGTTTATGCATGGTCCTTGAATTAGTGTTCCTTCCAAGACTTTTAACATGAAGTGGTGTTGGATTTTATCAAATGCTTTCTTAGAATCTAGTAAGATATCTATGTGTTTTTTTTTTTTTTTTTTTTTTTTTTTGAGTTTGTTTATATGGTGGATTACATTGATGTATTTCCTTATATTAAACCATCCCTGCATCCCAGGGATGAAGCCTACTTGATCATGGTGAATGATCATTTTGATGTGTTCTTGGATTCGCTTTCCATAGGATTTTGTTGAGTATTTTTGGATCAATATTCAAAAGTGACATTGTTCTGAAGTTCTTAATCCTTGTATAGTCTTTGTTTGGTTTAGGAATGAGGGTTATTGTAGCCTCAAAAAATGAGTTAGGTAGTGTTCCATCGGATTCTATTAGGTGGAATAATTTGGAGAGTATTGGTTTTAAGTTGTCAATAAATGTCTGATAAAACTCTGCACTAACTTATCTGGAACTGGGCTTTTTTTGGTTGGGAGGCTTTTGATAACTTCTTCTATTTCTTTAGGTTTTATGGGATTATTTAGATTGTTTACTGGTCCTGGTTTAACTTTGATATATTGTATCTGTCTAGGAATTCATTCATTTCCTCCTGATTTTCCAGCTGTGTTGAATATAGGCTTTTGTAGTCGGATCTGATTTCTTGAATTTTCTCAGTTTAAGTCGTTATTTCTCCACTTTCCTTTATGATTTTGTTAATTTGGATAGTCTCTCTTTGCTCACTAGTTAGTCTGGCTAAGGGTTTATCAATCTTTTTATTTTTCCAAAAGAACCAGCTTTTGGTTTTGTTGATTCTTTCAATGGTTCTTTTTGTTTCTATTTGGTCTATTCCTGCCTTAAGTTTGATTATTTCTTGCCGTCTACTCCTCTTGAGTGTATATGGTTCCTTTTGTTCTACAGCTTTCAACTGTCAGGCTGCTAGTTTATGCTCTCTCCAGTTTCTTTTTGGAAGCACTCAGAGGGATGAGCTTTCTTCTCAGTACTGCTTTCATTGCATCCCATAGGATTGGGTATTTCGTGTTTTCATTTTTATTGAATTCTAAAAAATTCCTAATTTTTTTCTTTATTTCTTATTCTACTCTGCTATCAATTAATAGAGCATTGTTTAGTTCCCATGTGTATATACACTTTTTGTTGTCTTTGTTGTTATTAAAGACCAGCCTTAGACCATAGTGATCTGAAAGGATGCATGGGAGCATTTCAATCTTTTTTTATCGACTGAGGCTCGTTCTGTGTCCAATTATGTGTACTATTTTTGAGAAGGTGCTGTGAGGTGCTGAGAAGGTGTCTTCTTTTGTTTAGGATGATATGTTCTAGAGATATCTATTAATTCCAGGTGGTTCATAGTCTCTGCTAGTTTTGCAGTGTCCTTGTTCAGTTTCTGTTTCCATGATCTTTCCATTGGTGAGACTGTGGCATTAAAGTCTCCCACTATTATTGTGTGGGGTGAAGTGTATTTTTGAGCTTTAGTAGGGTTTCTTTTATGAATATGGGTGCTTTTGTATTTGGAGAATATATGTTAAGTATTGAGAGTTCCTCCTGACAGATTTCCCCTGTAATGAGTAAAAAATGTCCTTCCTTATTTTTTTTTGATAACTTTTGGTTGAAAATCTACTTTATTCTATATTAGAATGGCTATTCCAGCTTGCTTCTTGGGGCCATTTTCTTGAAAGATTTTTTTCCCAAACTTTAAGTGTCTGTCTTTGTCTCTGAGTTGAGTTTCCTGTATGCAGCAAAGCTGGGCTTTGTTTATATATCCAGTCTGATAACCTGTATCTTTTTATTGGGGAGTTGAGTTTATTTATGTTAATAGATATCAAGGAATAATTGTTGTTGTTTCCTCCTGTTGTTGTTTGGTAGGTTGAATTGTGCCTGTGTGCCTTTCTTCCTTTAGTTTTATTGCTTGGAAATTTTCTTGTTTTTACTATGAGGTGGTTCCCCTCACTGTATTGGGTTTTACACTTTTAATTTGTTGTAGTTCTGGGTTTGTGGTCATATATTGTGTGAATTTAGTTTTGTCTTGGATTATCTTCGTCTTGCCATCTATGGTGATTGAGAGTTTTTCTGGGTATAGCTGCTTGGGCTGGCAATTGTGCTCTCTTGGTGTCTGCATGATGTCTCTCCAGGCTCTTCTAGCTTTCATAGTCTCTGCTGAGATGTCGGTTGTGATTCTGATTGGTCTGCCTTTATGTGTTACATGACCTTTTTCCCTTACTGCTTTTAGTATTCTTTCTTTGCTTTGGGCACTTGGTATTTTGAATATTATGTGTCGGGAGGAATTTCTTTTCTGGTCCAACCTATTTGGAGTTCTGTAGGCTTCTTTTATGCTCATGGTCATCTCATTCTTAAGGGTAGGCCAGTTTTCCTCCAGTATTTTGTTGAAGATATTTATTGTACCTCTTCGTTGATATTCTTTGCCCTTTTTTATTCCTATTATCCTTAGGTTTGGTCTTCTCATTATGTTCTGGATCTCCTGCACATTTTTGGTTAGGAGATTTTTGGTTTTTGCATCTACTCTGATTGTTTTGCCTATGTTTTCAATGTTGTCTTCGGCCCCTGAGATTCTCTCTTCCATCTCTTGTAGTCTGTTGGAAATGCTTGCATCTGTGACTCCTAATTTCTTTTTTAGTATTTCTACTTCTAGGGTTGTCTCTTTGAGGTTTTTTTTTTTTTTTTTTTTTTTTTTTTTTTTTTTTTGGTGTCTATTTCTATTTTAAATTCCTTCTTCCACTCCTTCATCTCTTTGGTTCTGTTTTCTTCTAGTTCTTTTAGGTCTTTGAGTTCTTTGAGTTTTTTTCTTGTTTCCTCTTTAAAAGCTTCTAAATTTTTATGCTTTTCCTCCTGTTCTTGTTTAAGGATCTCTATCATAAACTTGAGGTAGGATTTTGTGTTTGAGTCTTCTTTTTCTGGAGTGTTAATATTCTGCTGTTTGTTGTGATGGGAGAGCTGGGTACTGGTGTTCCCAGGTTGTCTTGGTTTTTCTGGGGTACATTCTTTCACTTTCCACTTGCCATCTTGTTGTTAGTGATTGGTTCTAGCCTTTCCCTTGTACCTGTCCTGTGTCTCTGGATCTCTGCTGTTCCTAGTGGCTGGTTTTCTGAGCACCTATTGTGGACATCGCAAGCCACTGGCTGAGAACAGAGGGCTCAATGCCTCAGGGTTCCTGGATCCCTGGATCGAGCCGGGCAGACACACTCTTTTCGTATGCTTAGCTGAGATCTCTCCACCCCCTGGCTAATCATAATTCGTTCTCACTGGTCTGGATCTCCCTGTGGGTTTTTTTTGTTTGTTTGTTTGTTTTGTTTTTAATGATTTCGTCTATTGCCTTAGGGGATACAGGACTGTCTAAATAGTCTATCTGATCTTGATTTAACTTTCTTAAATGGTATTTGTATAGAAAATCATTATAGTCATTGATATTTTTTAGTTTTGTTGAATATAGATTTTGTAGTAAAAGCTGATGATTTTCTTTTTATTTTCTCAATTTGTCACGTCTACCTTTTCATTTCTGATTATGATAATTTGGATTCTATCTCTATGCTCTTTAGTTACTTTGGCTAGGGATTTATCTGTCTTCTTGATTTTCTCAAAAAAAGCAGTTTTTGGTTTTGTTGAAATTTTGTACCTACCATTTTGTTTCTCATTGATGAATTTCAGTCGTGATTTTGATTATTTCCTGCTGTCTACTCCTCTTTTATTCTAGGTCTTTCAAGTGTGCTGTTAAGTGCAGGCTCTCTCCTATTTATTTATGAGGTCACTTAGGGCTATGAATTTTCCTCCTAGCATGACTTTCATTGTTTCTCATAAATCTGGGTATGGTATCACAACATTTTTATTGAATTCCTAGAAGTCTTTCATTTCTCTCTTTATTTCTTCCCTCACCAAGTTATCATTGAATAGACAAGTGTTCAGTTTCCATGGGTATGCATGTTTTCTGATTTTTTTTTTTTTTTTTGTTGCTATTGGATTATAGCCTTAGCCCGTGGTAAGCTGATAAAATGCATGGGATTCTTTCAAATTTCTTTTTTCTGTTGAGGCTTGTTTTATGACTGATATATGGTCAGTTTTGGAGAAGGTGACAGGAGGTGCTGAGAAGATAACATATATATATATATATATATATATATATATATATATATATATATATATATATATATATATATATGTTTGTTTTAGGGTGAAAGATTCTCTATACATCTGTTAAATCCATTTTGTTCATAACTTATGTTAGTTTAACAGTGTCTATTTTTAGTTTCTATTTCAATTACCTGTCTATTGATGAGAGTCGGGTATTGAACTCTCCCATTATAATTGTATGTGGTTCAATACTGTCTTGAGCTTTAGTAAAGTTCTTTTTATGGATGTGGGTGCTTTGCATTTGAGACATACATGTTGAGAATTAAGAAAATCTATTGGTGGATTTATGCTTTGGATGAATATAAAGTTACTTCTCTATCTCGCTTGATAACTTTTGGTAGAAATGTCTAATTTATTGGATTTTAGAATGGCAACTCCTGCTTGTTTCTTGGGATCATTTGGTTGGAAGACTTTTTTTCCAGACTTTTACTCTGAAGTAGTGTCTGTGTTTGAAATTGAGGTTTGTTGTTTGTATCCAGCAAACTGCTGGATAATTTTTATGTATACTGTTTGTTAGCTCATAGTCATTTTATTGTGGAATTGTGTCCGTTGATACTGAGATGTATTAAAGAAATATCATTATTAGTTACTGGTACATTGTTGTATTAGCTAGCATTACATGTCTGTGATATTCTCCTTTTTGGTTTTTTTGTGAGATGATTAATTTCTTGTTTTTATTTTGTTTTGGTTTGCTTTTATTTTATTTTATTTTATTTTATTTTTGTTTAAATACCTTCTTTATGTTGTAGTTTTCCTTCTAGAATTCTTTGTGGGGCTAAATTGGTAGAAAGATATTGCTTACCTTGATATTTTTATCAAATATTTTGGTTTTTCAGTCTATGATGATTAATAGTTTTGCAGGATATAGTAGCCTAGGATGGCATTTGTGTTCTCCTATGGTATGCATTATCTCTCTCAAGACTCTTCTGTCTTTAAGAGTCTCTCTTGAGATGTCTGGTGTAATTCTGATATATCTGACTGTATATATTACTTGGCATTTTCTCTTACAGCTTTTAGCATTGTTACTTTGCTTTTAACCATTGTTACATTGTGCATTTAATCTTCTGACTAATATGTGAAGAGAGAATTTCTTGTGGATTGATCTATTTGGTGTTCTATAGGCTTCTTGTACATTTATGGCCATCACTTTCTCTTTTATTGATTATTTTATTTATTTATATTTCAAATCTTATTCCTGTTCCCAATTAAAACTTTTTCTCTCGTCTTCCAGCCATTGCTTTTGTGAGAATCATCTCCTAATCACACACACACCTCCTGCCTCAGCACTCTGGCATTCCTCTACACTGGGACATTGAGCATCAATGGGACTAAGACCTCCCTCCTACTGATGCCAGATGAGGCAATCTTCTAGTACATATGCAGTTGGAGCCAAGGGTACCTCCATATGTATTCTTTGACTGGTGGTTTAGTCCCTGGAAGCTCTACTGTGTCTGCTTGGTTGATACTGTTTTTTGCTATGTGGGTGTAAACCCCTTCAGCTACTTCAGTCTATCCCCTAACTCCATTGCGGTCCTATGCTCAGTCCAATGGTTGGCTGCAAGCATCAACATTTGTGTTTGTTAGGCTGTGGCTGAGCCTTTCAGGGTACAGCTATACCAGTCTCCTGTCGGTGAGTACTTCTTGGTATCAGCAATAGTGTCTGAGTTTGCTGTCTGTAGATGGGATCAATCTCTAGATGGGTCTGTCTCTGGATGACCTTTTCTTCAGTCTCTGCTCTACTCTTTATAGCTGCATTTTTTGGTTAGACAGGAGTAATTCTAGATTAATATTTTGAGATGGGTCGGTGGCCCCATCCGTCAAACAGGGACAATATCTAAACTCTGGATATGGTCACTACAAGTTCTTTCACCTCTTTAATGGGTGATTCAGCTGATGTCATCCTCATTGGGTCCTGAGAGCCTTTTGTTTTCCTGGCATCTCATACTTTCTAGCAGTTACCTCCAGTTCCCCAATATCACTACTACAAACCTTCATTCAATTTTCTGACCCTGTGTACTTCCTACTTTCTCCTTCCATGCCTGATCTTGCCCACTTCTTCTGTCTCTCTCATCACTCCCTCACAGGTTCCTCACTCCCTCCTTCTCCCATGATTAGTTTGTTTCTCCTTCTATGTAAGACTGAAGCATCCAGACTTTGCTCTTCCTTCTTATTGAGCTTCATGTGGTCTGCGAGCTGTACCATAGGTATTCAGAGTTTTACTCCTAATACCTACTTAGCAGTGAGTGCATACCATGTGTTTTAGTTTTTGTTTGTTTGTTTGTGTGTATGTGTATGTGTGTGTGTGTGTGTGTGTGTGTGTTTGTGAGAGAGAGAGAGAGAGAGAGAGAGAGAGAGAGAGATTGGGCTACCTCACTTAGGATGACATTTTCTAGTTCCACCAATTTGCCTGTTAATTTCTTGAAGTCATTGTTATTAAAACTGAATAGTACTCCACTGTGTAAATGTACCACACTTTCTGTAACCATTTCTCTGTTGAAGGACATCTGGGTTGTTTTCAGCTTCTGGATATTTTAAATAAGGTTGCTATGAACATAGTGGAGCATGTGTTTTTGTTATTAGATGAATTTATCGTATTATTAAGAAATCATGTCTTTTATGAGAAAGTTTTTCCCACAAAACATAAAATATACTGACAATATTACCGTAAAAAATAAATTATTTTTTTTTAGTTTTACATTGGAAAGAGAAATAACTAGTTTACAAAGATGGCAAATGAAAAATAAGCACTATTGAACTCCACATATAAGACTCCAAAACAGCCAAAACATTTAGCTGCACTGTCAATAAAACTTGAAATGCAGTGACTATTCACAAAGCAAAGTAGGAAAGTACTTCTCCAGAAATCTCAGCCTTTTCAGGTACTTCTATAAAATAGACAGTAGATCAGCTCTCATCTCCATTATAGTAATCAGAGAATACACTTGGTAAAGTAAAGAAAAATTGAGTTTTCTTCATAAACAACTTGAAATAGACTGTAATCATTGAATACAACTCCTAAAATTCTTGAATCATAGTGTCTCAGAACATAAGGCTCAATTTAAACACACTTAGAGATTATGAGAGTCTGCAAAACATAAAGGCAAAATATTCTGAATACAGCCATCAGGAATACGGGCTACATATACCAATATGCCTGCATGCATGCACAATCCCACACGGACAGAATTTTCTGAGGATTTGACATAAAGAAAAACAGCCAAGAAAGAAATGCAGAACATTTTATACAAATTCAAACAAATACCTTTGACATGGTACATAAAAGAAAGGCTAGATTCTTATACTAAATATTTAGTATATGTGGGTGATTGGTATTTATTTAAAGGATGCTGACAGGTGCCTGATATTACTTTTTCCTGAGAGGCTCTGCTGGAGCCTGAGAAATACAGAGTCAGATGCTCTCAACCAAGCGTTGGTTGGAGAATGGGGTCCTCAATGGAGAAGTTAGAAAAAGGGCTAAAGGAGCTGAAAGGGTTTGCAACCCCACAGACAGAACAACAGTATCAAAATATCAAACACCTCAGAGCTCACAGAGATAAAACCACCAACCAAAGAGTACACAAGGAGGGACCCATGTTTCCAGCAACTTTTGTAGCAGAGGATAGCCTTATCAGGTATCAATGAGAGGAGAGGTCCTTAGCCCTGTGAAGCATCAATACCTCAGTGTAGGGGAATGCCTGGGAGGGGATTTGGGAGGGAGTGGTTGGGTGGGGAAACACTAGCATAGAGTCAGCAAGAGGGGGAATGGGATGGGGGATTCCAGAGGGGAAACTGGAAAAGGAGATAACATTTGAGATATAAGTAAAGAAAATATCCAACTTAAAAAAATAATATAAAAAAGACATCAAAAACATTAATGTTCAAGGATAAGATTTCAAAACAAAACGTCATGCAAGAATTATATATCACTTATATTCTAAAATAGAAATAACTACAAAGAAAATTACATTGAAACTTAGTTGAAAATTATTTAAAATGTAGCATGGAAGTGTATAGACACCTAGAAAAAAAAAAGGAAGTCATTAGGTAGAGGTAAAATTTAACTTGGTCCAAATTAATGTACAAGAGAGAGTGCATGGGAAACAGCATGATTAAAACTTTTCCTAAACTATGTGCCATTCAGACCCGCAGGGCTGAGCAAGTGATCTGTGGAGAGAACAGTAATCAGGCATTTAGTTAGTTCCTTACTATAGGAATATTTGGCTGGTTTATTTTCAGTTCACTTAGTGATGATAACTTCCATGAGGAAGTCTTAATTACTACATTCTGAACGAATTGCTTTGCTGTTGTACTTTTCTTATTTTTTTATTTATTCAATCTTTTTCATCTCCACTGCACTTTCTCCTTCCTTCTCTTTGGTCAATCTCCCAGCACCACATCCTCTTTTACTCAATCCTCCTAATCACCTCCCCCTCTTCTCTAACAAGAGCAAACAAACAAAGAGAAAGGAACTAGATACCCATTCTCACATCAAGCCTGTATAAGGCAATGTAGTAGGAGAAAAAGTGTGCCAAAAGCAGGCTAAAGAGTCAGAACCAGCTCCTGCTCACACTGTAAGAATCCCATAAGAACACTGAACTACATTACCCAAAACATATATGCAAAGGACTTAGGTCAAATCCATACAGGCACCCGGATTTCTGTGAACCCGCTTCAAGTCCTGGTCTGGTGATTCACTAGCCATGTTGTTCTGGTAACTTTAAATCTGTCTCTTCCTATCCTTTCTCCCCTTCATTCACAGGGCGTCCCTAGCCTGGACTAACATTTGGTTTGGGATTGTGCATTTGCTCCATCAGTCTTGCATGAATTTTCTCTGCTCAGTCCTAGCACATTATTGAGGCATGGCAAACTATAAAGTGGAAGCTTTGTGGCAGGCTTTGTGTCCCAATCCCTCCGTTTGAGGACTGGCCTGGTTACAGAGGATACAGGTTTCTCTGGCCCCATTGGTAGGAGTCATCTGTAGTGTCACTTTTAAAGATTCCTTGCAGTTTCCATTTCACAAGATTTCTAACTTTCTCCTGAACTGTTCACAATTGCAGTCATCTCTTCTAGCCCTCTCTTTCTCAAATGACCCTCCTACCTGATTCCTCTTATTCCCATAACCAGCTCTGTTCACCTGTGAAATCTATCTGATGTCCGCATCCTAGGAAGATTAATGCACCCCCACTTAATCCCTTTGTTAATTAGCCTCTCTAGGTTTGTGGATTTTGGGGTGTTTTTTGGGGGGGATTACATCTAACTAAACACATACAATAATGTCTTTCTAGGTCTGGGTTACCTTGCTCAGGACGATCTTTTTAAGTTGTTTTAATTTGCCTGCAAATTTCAAGATGTCTTTGTTTTTAACGGGTCAGTAATACTTCATTGTATAAATATAACACATTATTTTTCTATTCTTTGGTTGAGGGGCATAAAGATTTTTCTAGTTTCTGGCTATCATAAATAAGCTGCTATGAACATAGCTGAGCAAGTATCCTTGTGGTTGGATGCAGCTTCTGTTAGAAATATGTTCATAAATGGTCTCAACCTGGAGGTAGATCAATTCCCAATTTTCTGAGAAAGTACCATACTGTATTCCTAAGTGTCTGTACAAGGTGGCACCAGACTGTGTACTTCTTAAATGTCTATTATGATAGGCTTCCATTTTTGTATTATCCTATAGTCTTTATCTTTAAAGAAGCTTAGTATAAAATGAGATGCATTATTTCAATAGAAGCACTCTCAGATCTTCCTCAGTTACTGTCTTTACTCCATACAGTAGGCAAGCTAAGTGATTGCCTTTCTCCCTTTCTCCACATACCTATCAGTACAATTTATTTTTTCTTTTCCTTTTTTTTTTTTTTTTTTTTTTTTTTTGCTTCATAGTATAATTGACCAGGAATTCATTCTATGGTATGTGTTCATACTATTCGCCATTTTTTTTTCTATTCAATCTTGTGTTTCTGGTTTTATTTTAAGGCTTGTAATCCACGTGGACTTGAGTTTTTTTTATGGTGATAGATAAAGATATATTTGCATTCTTCTACATACTGACATACAGTTATTTTAGCACCTTAGTAAAAAAATGCTTTGTTCTTTTTTATTGTAAATTACTGTTCTTTTTAATAATAATAAGAAATCCAAGTGTCCCTAGGTGTGTAAAATTACATCTTGATTACTTATTTTACTGTATTGATCAACTTGTATGTTTTAATGCCAATACCATGAAATTTTCATAACTATTTCTTTATAGTGCAGCTCAAAATCAGGGATGCTGAGATCTACATTCATTGTACTACCAGAGCTAATAGGGATTAAACCACCAACCAAATATTTCACATGTAGGAGGGGTCGGCATTGTTTGGCAGAAATAGAAGAAAAAGCTGTTGGTCCTGTGAAGGTTAATTTTCCTAGAGTAGGGTGGTGCCATGGTGTGAAGACAGGAGTAGATAAGTGATGGGGGATGGGAGACTAGGAACCTGAAAAGGGGATAACATTTGAAATATAAATTCATAAATAATCCAATTAAAAAATAAGAAAAGTGAGAAAACATTTCTTAATTTAAATTTATATTTATGTTTTACAATTCTTTAAAGATTGCTAAATTATTTTAAACTATTTTAATGTGTATAACAATCTTTAAACCTTGTATTTTTTTTAAATAATTTTACACAACATATTTTGCTCATATTGTTCTCCCTTCCTCAGCTTATTCTAGATTTTTCCCTACCCTCCTCCTCTCCCAGTTTCAAGTTCTTCTCTATTTATACAATAACTTATCACTATAGTTTTTACACTATTTCTGTCCCTCATCATACATTGATATTGAGCTTTAGGAAGAAGGGTTGCAGTATGTTTTATGTTTACTGATGATCATTCTACAGTGTTTTATCTTCACCACCTTGCCTCATACCATTAACTGCAAATAAAATATTCTCATATAAGCACTGAGAAAGGCATCGATCTATTACATAGCAATAAATCACCAGGAGTCAACTTAAAAGCATTGTCAAATACTGTAAAATGGAAGTAGTAGGTTCTTCTCTACTATTTACAGCATGTCTTAGACTGGTCATAACACTCGTGGGTTTCAGCATGTAGTAGGACTTACAACCAGAAAGATTTTGCTTACTTCAGGGTCTTTTGTATTTCTTAAAGTTTATAGCTGGTTATGATTGATGATTGCTCTTTCTTTTCATGTAGGATATAAAGAATATTTTAACCCATCTAAAGATAACCAGTAGAAATAAAGATTCAAGTCAGCACTGACTCTACGTATCAAGTATGTGGTACCCATACCAATAGGCTATAATTGGCATGATATTCAGAGGAAAATCAAGATCAATTGAAATAACCCTTAACCAATGTATCACATTTAACATCTACTAAATTATCAAGGAAAAACATGCTATTAAAAGAAACTAAAAAAATTGGAGAAAACAATAAAGCTGTATAACTCAACTTATATACTGTATAATTTCTGGTCTACACATAGTGTGTGTGCTTTAATATTGTTTTGCTTGGGTGAAAATTTTGATGATAAATGGACTAAGGTTTATTCTCAAATTAAATTTATAATCTCTTTTTCCCTTTTGTTTTATGTCAGCTTGTTATTTAAATTGTCCTAAGAACTCATAGTATTTTTCTCAAAATAAGATATTAACCCAATAACTTACATTTAATATGCATGCTTAGATTTTCTATATTGTCTATTCCTTCACTGTTTGCACCCAACATCCATCTGAAATTGCCACTTCAGATCCCTTATGACCTAATTACTGTTGCTAAAAACCAACCTGGAAAATCATGTATAAAATCTACAACATTGTTAATAGAAATTGTTAGTTCTTTAATACATATTCAGCTAATATATGCTTGCTATCAAACTATGTTTAGTTGCCATTTGTTACTTCATTTGGCAATAAAAATTGAGGCTTAAAGCAATAGACAATAGTGAATAGACATCTTTATTCATGTTGACATTCTCTTCTTATCCACCCTTAACCCTAATACTGTAACATTAATAGATTACACTTATGAACTGATTGCCTTATTAAGTTATAAATGTAGATCATTGCAGATTTCTACATAATCTAAATAATTCAGTTTTAAGTATTTTGATGAATCTCAGTGTATATTGATATACATATGTATTATCTGTTTTTACCATAAATTGAGTATTAATACATTAGTAAACATAAAATACATTCTTCACACACATTATCTATTGTTTCATAAACACTTCAACAATAGTTCATACCTCAGAATATTTGAGAGGATTTACCAATAAGAAGTATCATAACTATGTGCAAGATGGTGAAGTCTACCTATAAATTCCATGGTTAAGGAAGTTGAAACTGGAGACCACATATGATTTTCAAGTCATTTTTGAGTTTCAGGCCAACCTAGAGTATGGAAAGATACCTTATATCAAAATCTAAACTAAGCACAATGAAAAAAATAAACTAATAAGCAAGTCATTATGAATATAATCTAGTAATAAAGAAAAATTAAAAAAATAAAATAGATATTATGGAACCTACTTCACTTTAACCATTCATTCTATTATATGACTGTAATTTTCTCATTCCTATTTAATTTATCAATAAATTTTTCTTATTATTTTGTTTTTTCTTTTTTATTGGATATTTTATGTATGTACATCTCAACTGTTTTTGATCAAATGTTTTTTCAGCATTTAATGTAATAGTCATGTGATTTTTAATTAAGTATTTTTTATTTATTATTTTTAATTTGGATAATTTATGTATTTACATTTCAAATTTTATCCTCTTTTCCTGATCCTCCATTTCCCATCCACCCTCCTCCTGCTTCTATGAGGATGCTTCCCCTCCCACACAGCCAGGCTACCTCACCACCCTGGCATTCCCCTGTACGGGGGCATTGAACTTTCATAGGACCAAGGGCCTGCCATTGATGCCAGATAAGGAAATCCTCTGCTACAAATGCAGCTGAAGCCATTGATTCTTCCCTGTTAACTCTTTGGTTCATGTTTTAGTCCCTTGGAGCTCTCGTGGGTCTAGTGGTTGATACTGTTCTTCCATTGGGGTTGTAAACCCATCAGCTCCTTCAGTCCTTTCTCTAGCTACACTATTGGGGTCCTCATGCTCATTCTGATGGTTAGCAACAACCATCCTCATCTGTATCAGTAAGGTTCTTGCAGAGCCTCTCAAAAGACATCCTTCTCAGGCTCCTGTCAGAATGCACTTCTTGGCACCAGCAATAATGACTGGATTTGGTGACTGCATATGAGATGTATCCTCATGTGGGACGGTCTCTGGATGGCCTTTCCTTTAGTCTCTGCTCCACTTTTTGTTCCTGTATTTCCTTATGTGAATATTTTATTCCCCCTTGTAAGAAAGTCTGAAGCATCCGCATTTTGTTCTTCCTTCACCTTGACCTTTACAGGGTCTGTAAATTTTATCTTTAGTGTTCTTAACTTTTGGGCTAATATCCACTTATCAGTGATTACATACCTTGTGTTCTTATGTGACTGAGTTATCTCACTCAGGATGATAGCTACTTGTTTTATCCATTTGCCTAAAAAATTAGTGAAACGACACCATTCACAATTGTAAAAAATAATATAAAATAACTTGCTGTGATTCTTACCATGCAGTTTTTATCATGATTGTTCTGTAATACAGCTTGAGGTTAGAGATGGTGATTACCCCAAATGTCCTTTTATTGTTGAGAATAATCTTTGCTCTCCAGGGAGTTTTGTTATTCCAAATAAATTTGCAAATTATTTTTTCTAACTCAATGAAGAATTGAGTTGGAATTTTGATGGGGATTGCATTGAATCCGGAGATTGCTTGTGGCAAGTTGGCCATTTTACTATATTAATCCTGTCGATCCATGAGCAAGAGAGATCTTTCTATCATCTGAGATCTTTGATTTCTTTCTTCATAGACTTGAGCTTCGTGGCATACAGATTTTTCACTTGCTTGATGAGAGTCACACTAAGATATTTTATTTTCTTTGCGACTATCACAAGGTGTGACCCTTCTGACATTGTTCAGATACATACCACAATTCTCTAATTGGACTTAGTATCCTAACTTTGTTAAAAAATAATAAAGTACTATCTCACATGTAGTATGGGGAGTTTTGTTTAATCATATGTTCATTTTGTAAAATGTATTTTTTTATATTCCCGTCATTGCGTCCTCCTTGAGGTTCTGCCTCACACAATTCTTCCTTTTGTTCCTGTAACCCTTGCTTCAGAGGGCGTTCATTCTCCAGCCTCCTCCTTCTATGGGGACTCAAGTTCCTCATGGATTAAGCTCATATTCATCAACTGAGGCCAAGCCAGGCAGACTTATGCTATGTGCCAGGGGACTCAGACCAACCTGGGTATGCTCCTGGCTCCGTCTCTTGAAGCTACCTGCAGTTTGTAACAGTTGAGACAGCTGGTCTACCTATTGTGCCACTTTCCCATTCAGATTCCTCAATCATCCTTCTAATTCAAAAATATACTTCCCAGACTTTATTCCAACGGTTAAGTGTAAGTTCCTACATATTCTTAGTAAACTGCTGGTAGGGTCTTTTAGAGGAGAGCCATGACAGACTCCCTTCTGTAAGCATATTAATAGCATCAGTAATAATGTCGGGCCTTGGTGCCCTCACCATGTGATGGATCCCAATTGTGCTTGTAATTGGACTTCCTTTCGGTCAGGCTTTTCTCCACTTTCATCTGTGCAGTACTTTTAGACAGGAACAATTCTGGGTCAAAAATTTAGACTGTGGGTTTGTAACCTAGTTCCTCCACTCAAGCTGTTTTCTAACTTTTGGAAGTGTACTCTTTGAGTTACCCCTTTCCCTAATGTTCAGCATTATGGCTAAGATCACCCTGATTGAGTCCTGAGAATCTCTCACATCCTGGGACTCTAACACTTTCCAGAGGGTCTCTCCACCTTCCAGACCTCGGGATGCTTATTTCCACTCATTTCTCTGGCCCACATAAAACTTCAGCTCCCAATTTGAATTTAGAATCTGAGTTCATTAATTATCATCATCTCACTTATTTTCCTCCCTGCTCTGGACTGGCTCTTGTCTTGTGCCCAAAGTATTCGTTCCACATGTGATATTCTTAAACCAGAAGTTAAAATGTAAAGCAAAACAAAAAATATTTAAAAAGCTCTGGAAGGAGAAATACCTATGCATAAAATACATGGCCCTTACTTAAAAAATAGAAAATGTATGGTATACAGAAGTCAGTGAAATGTTGACATTTATCGAGGTACATTTTACCAATTGCTTAATTCAAAAGAAGTTCTGTTACTTGGAAGTAGTTTCTTTCTCTGAACTCTTAGTTCTGAATAGTTTTGTCAGCTTGAATCCTGCTCACAAATGTTAAGGTCCTTACAGGTTATTCCTCATTTTGAACTCTTTGTCTTTTTCAGTTCAGACAGAATAATCTTTAAATAAAACAAGCCTCTTATACATAATTTATTCTCAGCCCAGTGCTATAAATTCACACCCTAATGTCTTATGACGGCAGGTCATTCTGTAGCATGTGTCACATTTGGATTTGATATTGTACACCCCTTATGTAGTTTAGAAGTACTTTCATCTAGTAACATGGATTTATGCACTTTAATGTCTCTAGTGATTTATCCAAGTGTTTGCAAAGATCCACTGCTCTTGAATTTTCCTGAATACTATCTTATTCCAGTTAAAGAATAATAGTATGGGACCAGTTATTTTAATTAGCTATTTGTTTAGATGTCTGACATGGAAAGTGATTTCAATTACCACTTTTTTTTATTCAATTTAGTTATTTCTCAAATTTACTACTTTTATTACTTGCTGTAGTTTGTATTTTTATCATAGCTTGAGAATTGTTACATGCATGTACCACTGAGTATGTTAATCTCCTTCATCATTGAAGAATACATTAGGAAACTATACTGACAAGTGTTTATTCAGTTTGCTCCTGTACCACACACATCATTACATCCTTCTTGCCTTTAACTGTAACTCTCTGAA
This sequence comes from Micromys minutus, assembly GCF_963924665.1. Lineage (NCBI taxonomy): Eukaryota > Metazoa > Chordata > Mammalia > Rodentia > Muridae > Micromys > Micromys minutus. The sequence continues at coordinate 9,425,462 of NC_137973.1, forward strand.
ACCCTTTAGCATTCTACAGTTCCAGAAGTTACTCCATAGCTGGGATCTGTCAGGGGAATGCTCCCTTCTTGCAGCCTCATTATAATTAGCAATACATTACTGATTAACAAAAATACCTGCTTAATGGCTTAGAACCATAGCAATCCCTTATTCATATTATTCTGAGATTTAATAAGGTCTCAGTGGAGATAGCTTATCTTTCTCTAGATTATGTAGAATCATCTGACCTAAACGAGGCAGAAACAGCCATAGAGACATGGCTAGCAGGCTGTCATTATAGAGCTTCATCTTTATTTTCTTGGAACTTTAGTTTTAATTAATTTGACTGTTTGGGCATTAAGATAGGTTTTAACTTTAAAGACAGCATAGGCAGAAACTCCAGTTCATGCAAAAGATTTCCTGAGCTGACATGTTATTCTGCCCATCCTGCATGTATCAATAACCTTATAATTAAAAAAGGATTTGGTGTTGTAAAGAAATGACTTAGTAAGTGAAGTGTTTGCCATGATCAGGGCATAAGATCAATTGCTAGTAGCCATATGAAAACCTTGGGGTGAGGAGATGCACTTATAATCACAGTGCTAGAAAGGCAGAGACAGATGGAGTCATAGTGCTTGTTGAACAGCTGTTAGCTTAATTGGCAACCCTTGGGGACTAGGAAGAGATTCTATCATGCACACAAACTAAAGGTGTAGCTGGAAAGATGACCCCATTAAGAGTACCAACCAAGTTCTCTTTTTGGCATTTATGCAAGCACATAACATTTACAAACATTTTTAATGGCACATGGAGGTGCTCGGGTTATAACTCTATTTCCAGGGATTTGTACACCCTTTTGGGTGTCGTGCAGGTAATTGTCATTATGTGGTTCACAGTCAAAAACATAAATAAAACACAAGCACAGCCTGTTGAGAAAAGACACTCAAGGAAGACCTGTGGCTTCTAAACATTCATGTACATGCACCTTCACATGCATGCATACCCTCCCAACATATACACACATTCAAATCGACACATAAATAGAAAATAATAAACACAAATTTCCTTATTGAAGAAATGGAAACTAGTTAGACCACCATCATTTCAACAAAGTTCTTATGATGTTGATACCCTTTCAATGTGAAATGTTTCTGGCCTTGAGTTAACCAAAGCAACTAATATGAAGTGTTTAATAGGCTCATTGTTCAATGGCTTAGAATTAATGGTCATCACTGAAGGGAAAAAAAGTAGCTTTTCCATTCCCTTGCTGATGCAAATATGGTCCAGATTAGACCAGATTAAAAGTAGATAAAAAAACAGATTTATTAGAAGGTAGCTCTCAGGTGGTTTGATTGATCTCATTGGTAAAGGTTATTGAAGTCATACATCTAGGCTAATTCAAAGGGGTCTTATTCAGTTTAGGTGAGCATTGATGATGTATTAGCCAGGTGCTAGAATTGTGCTCATACATAGACAATAACTGAGCCCTTAGGCAAGGCACTCTTGGGGTGGTTGGCTGAAATGAAGAGATGAAGTGTGATTACATACTATCCAGATTTCTCGAAGGGGTAGTGAGAGGTTTTTCTGTGTGGTGGTATGGGTTAAAGGAAGGATGCCAGATGTTGTTCCCTATTGTACAAAGAAGCACTTGGTTCTAGCCTATCAGTAGCAAGCAGGCGGGCAAGGTTCTAAGACGGTAGCTGAGAGGTTAGCATCCTTACTTGCAAGTAGGATACAATAAAAACTAAAGGGTAATAGTGTAGATTTTTGAGAGCACAGTACCAGGCACAGGTGACAGATCTTCAATCAAACACCATCTTTAATATGTTCCAGACATTTAAGCCAGGAGAAGATTAAATATGTGAGCCTACAGGAATGATTGGTATTCAAACTACAGCAGTGCCATTTAATGCCATGAAACTAGTTCTCAGGGTAGAGAATTCCAGGCTAGGGCCAGCCTAAACCTCTGTGCCCTCTGCCCAATGGCATTAACTCTTCAGCAATAGGGACTTAATTATATGCTACCACTGGAGGGATAGTAAAGGCAATATCAGTAACCTGTACTGAATATTTTAATGAATCAAATTGCATTTAATATTCTGTACTTTACATTCTGAATCACTGATCTATGTAAATATTGTCATAAATGTCATGTTTTCAGTTACTAAAGATTCATGATGTTTTGTTGAACTTAATTTCTCAGGCCTCTATTTTTTCCTGTATTTAACTGTTTTCTCAAATCTCTTCATTATAGACATACAATTTAACTTTCAAATAGAGAGGTGGTGCCATGTACATATTCAAGTTTTTAGCAAAGTTAGAATAATGTGTTTCTTCAATTATATTTCCTTTTCCATTACCATTGTGTGTTTACATATACATATTATACTTTATTGCTCTATTTCCAACTCACTATATTTGATTCTGTTCTGCACTGATCATTGATAGCACATAGGAGAATACTGATTTTATATGTTCAGCTTTCTATTCTGTGAATTTAGTATAGTCATGAATTATTTTTGCCCAATAGTAAATATTAACTACCTAATAACTACCTGGTTAACCAGACCAACTAATACTTGCTTTCACAAAAGTCTCAATGTGAACACTTTCATCTTTCTTGTAGCATGCTCAACTATTATAACCCTTTCATTTCTTTAACATCTATGAGCCAGAAGCTACCCCATTTCCTGTTAGAGTTTTGTCTGATCTACCACTCAAATTAATTTACTCTGTTTTATATATCTATAAATGCAGTGAGGAAAAGTCCCCTCTATACTTAGTGAAATGTGATTTGACCTGTAGATACAGTACTACAGCTTTTAAACATTCAATGTAGTCTCTCTATTAATTAAAGTATTCACTATATATGCCTAGTAGAATAAATCTTCTGTAGTTTCTTTGTAGGTTTATAAAATAACAATATATTTATATGTAAAGATTGCTGTTTTTTTATTACTTTATGTGTTCATGTACACTTTGAGCTCAAATCAGTATAAATGCTATGCAAACTTCATTTTTTGTTTCCCATAGTAACAAACTGACTGCTTGTCATTTAGACTGAAATTCTCAGTTTCCAATGCATATGGACTTTAAAACTGAAAATTCTATGATACTTTCTGCTGAGAAGTTCTATAAGTAATTTTTCAAAATTAATTTCGAACTTTTTTCATAAAGAAATAAATAATAAAAGTCTGGTGCTATAGATTTGTTTCATTTTATTTAATTATCATTCAGTATTTACTTAGAGCAATATATACATAAATTGAAATGTTTTGTTATATTCATCAATTTGAATGCTTCCAACACTATATATATAATTTGAACTTTAAATATTCAGGCTTCAGATATTATGACTTATTTATAACATTACTAGATTTCCTTTGTATAAAGCAGAATTAAAATTCTCATTTACTGAAAAGTAAAAAAGTAAATTTATGTGTTTTGAAAATAATTAAATTTATGAATTTCTCTTTCATGAAATATTTACTGATGGAAAAATACTCAAGAAAATCCTTGCAAACCGAATCCAAGAACACATAAAAACTATCATTCATCATGACCAAGTAGGCTTCATCCCTGGGATGCAGGGATGGTTTAACATAAGGAAATGCATCAACGTAATCCACCATATAAGCAAACTCAAAGAACAAAATCACATGGTCATCTCACTAGATGCTGAGACAGCATTTGAAAAAATTAAACACCACTTCATGTTAAAAGTCCTGAAAAGAACAGGAATCCAAGGTCCATACTTAAACATAATAAAAGCAATATACAGCAAATCAACAGCCAACATCAAACTTAACAGTGGGAAACTTGAAGCAATCCCACTCAAGGCTGCCCACTCTCCCCCTACCTATTCAACATAGTACTGAAAGTCCTGGCTGGAGCAATTAGACAGCAAAAGGAGATCAAGGGGATACAAATCGGAAAGGAAGAGATAAAAACATCACTCTTTGCCAATGACACGTGAGTGTACTTAAGTGACCCCAAAAACTCCACCAGAGAACTCCTACAGCTGATAAACAAGTTCAGCAAAGTGGCTGGATACAAAATCAACTCAAACAAATCAGTAGACTTCCTATACTCAAAGGACAAACATGTGGATAAAGAAATTAGGGAAAAGGTACCCTTCACAATTGTCAAAAAACTTATGAAATACCTGGATTTGACTCTAACTAAGCAAGTGAAGGAACTGTATGACAAGAACTTCAAACCTCTAAAGAAGGAAATTGAGGAGGATCTCAGAAAATGGAAAGATCTCCCATGCTCATGGATTGGAAAGATCAACATTTTAAAAATGACCATCCTACCAAAAGCAATCTACAGATTCAACACAATCCCTATCAAAATTCCAACACAGTTATTCATGGAATTGGAAAGATCAATGTTCAATTTCATATGGAACAAAAAAAGACCTAGAATAGCGAAATCTATCCTCAACAACAAGAAAACATCTGCGGGAATCACTATCCCTGACCTCAAGCTATATTACAAGCCAATTGTGCTGAAAACTGCATGGTACTGGTACAGAAATAGGCATGTGGATCAATGGAATAGAATAGAAGATCCAGAAATGAGCCCTCACATATATGGTCATCTGATTTTTGACAAAGGTGTTGTAAACATTCAATGGAAAAAGGACAGCCTATTCAAAAATGGTGCTGGTCCAACAGGCACTCACCATGCAAAAGAATGAAAATAGACCCTTTCTTATCTCCTTGTACAAAGCTCAAGTGTAAGTGGATCAAAGATCTCCACATTAAACCAGATACACTGAAACTATTAGATGAGAAAGTAGGAAAAACTTGTGAACATGTAGGCACAGGAGAAAATTTTCTGAAGAAAACACCAATGGCTCCAGCTCTAAGGTCAAAGATTAACAAATGGGACTTAATGAGACTGCAATTTTTTGTAATGCTAAAGAAATTGTCAAGAAAACAAAAGGTCAGCTAAAAGATTGGGAAAAGATTTTTACTAACTCCACATCAGATAGAGGCCTAATATCTAAGGTATACAAAAAACTCAAAAAGCTAGACACCAGAGAAACAAATAACCCTATTACAAAATTGGGTACAGAGCTAAACAAAACTTTCTCAGTTGAGGAATATCAAATGGCTGAGAAATATCTGTGGAAGTGCTCCACATCCTTAGCCATCAGGGAAATGCAAATCAAAACTACCCTGAGATTCCACCTCACACTAGTCAGATTGGCCAAGATCCAAAACTCAGATGACAACAGATGCTGGCGCGGTTGCCCAGAAAGAGGAACCCTTCTTCACTGTTGGAGGGTTGCAAACTAATACAACCACTCTGGAAATCTGTCTGGCAATACCTCAAAAAATTGGACATACTACTACCTAAAGATCCAGCTATTCCACTTCTGGGCATATACCCCAGAGACACCTTAGTACACAACAAAGACACATGCACCATAATGTTCATAACAACTCTATTTATAATATTCAGAAGCTGGAAAGAAACCAGATGTCCTCAGTAGATGAATGGATACAAAAATTGTGGTGCATTTACACAGTGGAGTACTACTCAGCTATCAGAAACAATGACTTTATGTAATTCTTAAGAAAATGGATGCATCTAGAGAATATCTTCCAGAGTGAGATAACCCAGTCAACAAAGAACAGACATAATATGCAGTCACTGATAATAGGATACTATCCCAACAAGCTCTGAACACCCCAGAAATAACTTACAGACTATATAAAGTTCAACAAAAGAAAAAAAAAGAAAAGGAAAAAACATTATGCTTAATCCTTACACATTAAGAAAACTTTGACTAATTCTAGTATACATCCTCTTTTACATGTACTTTCTGTACATTGTAACTAGTACGATCTTAATGCACACTATCAAACCTTTAAAAAAAAAAAGACCAAGTACTGATAAAAATGTATTCATGTACTTGTATGCAAAAATGCTTAAAATTTGTACATTTATCTTTGTTTTTTAAGTAAAGTTGTTAAAAAATAGTATACATTATCATATTTCTCATTTCAATATTAGGTACTAAAATATAGAGGGCATGGTAACTTAAGTTTTATAAAATTTATTATTCATGTTCAATCTAATTCATCTATATTCTCAATTTTATTTTGTTTACATACATATGATTTCATATGTGTGTAAAATATACAACTTTCTCCATACACCTTTTAACATGTTTCCTTTCAACAACAGTTCTTCCTTTTTTTCTTATAAATTTCTACATGTACTTAGAAGTATCCCTAAATGTGTGCTTATGAGGGCATACACTGAACCATAAAAAACCTTCCCAAAGAATAATTCTCCCTCCTCTTTTCACCCCGATCCATTGCCAATGCCCCTTGAATATTAAGAGGAGCCTGAAGTTTTTCTATTCAATGTGTGTAGACTGGCTTGTTTATTTATTGATCTTTCAAAGGTAATGACAGCTTTTTGGATCCATAATTGCAATGGCCAGACCATGTCTGAAAGTAAACATTTTTCAGTAGTTCTCCTCATTTTCTCAATCTTAACATCTGCTCATAAGATGTTTCTAGAACAGGAGCAGTGATGGGATTAGTGCCACTATCATTTAGAGCTGAACATAGTTTCTCTTATTGTCAGCATCTTGATTACTTATATATTTCTCAGCTGATTCCTGTTCACTACAGTAAAAGGCTTCTTGGATCAAAATTAAAGAATCTGAAGTTTTCCTCTAACTCCAACATGAATAAATAAAGTTTCCTCAGAGCCCAGCCATTCAACCAAAACTTTCCTTGTCTATTCAGATCCCAGGCTCAGCAAGCAAATTGTCCCTGAACCTTGGTTTCTAACCACATTTCAACAATTTTCATAGATCCTGATAATGACAGAAAAGAAAAACCAGACATCAGCCTTGAACACACTCCAAATCAATTAACTCAAACATTTAAAACCCAAATAAATAATCAAAACATGAAATTTAAATTTAATGGTTCTCCTAAATACAAAAACAAACAAACAAACAATAATCTATTGTAACATGACAGAATTTAAATTACCTCAGTGACCCTCATTACAAATAACACAGGAACATACTTGAATGATGTCTGAATAATTAAAAGACAAAAGCAACATATAACTGTTACAAACAATAAATATATCTTATGAAAAAATTCACTAGAGGGGAAAGATAGTATGAGAGGACACAGTGGTATGATGTTGCAGGTAGAAACTTCTACAGGCTAAGTGAAGTCTCACTTAAAGAATGTATCTGGTTCCAAACCAACGATCAGAGATGTATAACAAGGAGTATAGGTTTGGATAACTCAGCAAATGTCAATAATCAATTTATAAAAATTTATGAAATAAAACATGTGAGAGTGTTACAACACCATGAATAGATCTAATTTCAGATAATGGACATTGGAAAAAAAGAAAACTACTGTACCAAATGCATAGGATATTCTTTAATAAAACAATAAAACATAAATTTATGTATGTACAGGAAAAATTCCTATCTAAGAAGAGGAGTCTTAGAGAAGTCCAGATAGACAAGACCAGAAAAGTACCTCTTCCTGGCAAACATTAGCACCAAAATATTAAGAACAGAGGTTTTAAAACAAAGCATAGATGTATTCATTCCTTTTTATTTTTTTATTTTTTTAATTGAACAACTTTATTTAAAAAAACAAAGATAAATGTACAGATTTTAAGCATTTTTGCATAAAAGTATACAAATACATATTTGTCCGTACTTGGTTTTTTAAACGTTTAATAGTGTGCATTAATATCTTACTAGTTACAATGAGCATAAAGTACATGTAAAACAAGATGTAACCTGGAATTAGTCAAAATTTTCTTGGTGTATAAAGATTAAGCATAATCTATTTTCCCTGAATATCATGTACTGTTTTAATTGAAGAAGGTAATTTTTAAAATTTTTGTCTCTATTCCAGTTTTTTAATAATGATGCCTATTAATAAGGATGTACACATACCACAATACAATGTGTTATGAGTTAGTTTTTCATACAGATATATGTTATAGAGATGAGAGAACAAATTTAAATCGCTCATTTGTTTCCTGCATTCGCAATTATATTTGCATTTTCCATCAGGAAATGCCATAAAAATTAAGTTGTGATGTTTAACTAGAAATATGACTTATCTGCAAATATTAACTATTTTTAAAAAATCAAAAATAAACTTATTTGTAAGGATCACTCATAAAATCAGGACCACACACTAGTTTTATCTCTAGAACACACATCCGGAAGAGGCGCTGTGATTAGATTTGAAGAGTGTGCTGCAGGTCTGAAGGGAAGGGAGTCTCTTACAGAAGTTCTGCAACTCTTTTCTGGCGGTTGCTTTGGAACACTTCTGCTCTATCAGTGGGGAACTTTAAGCTTCAGGAACCTAGAAGAAGGTATAGCTTATGCCGGATCCCATGGTGGGTGGGGATACTTTCAGTTCTGGGGCTTGGGTGAGCTCAGAGATTGGTGGGTTTTCCTGCTCAGGGTTGATGGATACTGAGACAAACCAATGCAATGGAAGGATTTTGTTTGTTCTTTCGACTTCTGGGCTTAGTTCAAGTGTTGATCAGTGTGTTCTTTTATTGGCCCTGGTCTTAGGGTTAAGTGTTTTGACTTTGCCCTTTTACCATAACAGAACTTTTAAAAACAGCAGCCACCTGCATAGACGTTCATTCGTGTTTGGCCAGATGTGAATTACGCAGAAGTTGAATCTGGAGATGCTCAGCATGCATACATAGATGGTGGACTAGGAAAAGTAGAAAACGGAAGAAAACACAAAACCTGCCTGCTGAAAATGTACAAGTGCAGAATACTGGAGTTTAATCCAGAGGAGGAATTCCTGGGTACCATGCAGCGATCTTGGTTTTATTTCATCTTTTCATCTAACATGGATCCTTGGTTAGATAGTGTGTCGTCTAGAAGGCATTTATTCGCTGCAATTTATACCTTATTAATGCCCTCTGAAGGCAATGTCACTGGAGATCAGAGAAGAACCTTAAACGAACGGTTACAAACTGACAGTTGGAAACTTGACTATGGAGCATGGAATGCTGAATCCGAATGCAAAGGCAATATGGATGCAGTGAAGTGTCATCGTTACCATGACATCCTGAAAGATGTTTACGGTCCTAAATTATGAAGGTTTTTGTTGCTGTTGTTGTGCTGTCTTGAAAACGGAATACACTGTTAAAAGATTACCGAGGCCCGACTGCATGAACACCGTTCTTTGGGCTTCTAATTTTTAAAATTTATTGGGAATACAATTTTTTTCATTTTATACGTGTGTCATAATTATGATGTTTTTATAGGTTCTTCAAAATAAATATACATAAAGTAATTTCTTAATATATATTAATAAGTAATGTATATTAAAATTAATAGGCTCATCAAAACTCTCAGAAGCAACCATATGAGTAATATCTCCTTGTCTTAAAAAATCTACAATATTATTTTAAGTAATTTTATGGATATTTGAAAGAAAAAATGTTTGCTTTAAGAGGGCGAACCTATAGGAAGACCAGCATACTCAACTATGCTGTACAATAGAGATCTCTGAGACACTAAGCCATCAGCCAGGCAGCACACACCAGCTAATATGAAGCCCCCAACACATATAGAACAGAGGATTGTTGGGTGTGCATCTAACCCACAGGAGACTTGAGGCTCCAGGGAGTAGGGAGGTCTGGTGGGATGGAGATGGAGGATGGGGGGGGGTGTGAGAAAATCCTCTGGGAGACAGCAGGGGAGGTATGGGATATCGAAGTCATTTCCAATTCCACTGAGACAGAGATAAAATCTGAACTGTAAAAATAATTAAAGAATAAAAAATTATCAGAACATTTCTTGTTAGCATACTAAACAGATTGCTATTTGTACACAGTTTCTTTGCATTAATGAAATGATTTTTATTAACAAATAAATTAGACTAATGATAAAAAACATAATTTCTGAGAGGTTAACAAAGGATAGAAAGCAAAAATAAATTTAAAAAATAGCAGTGTTTACTGAATGCAAATTCTTGCATAAAAAATGTCTATATCTTTTCTCTTCTCATGTTAAGGAAGTGTAAATAAGCTGGAGAATTCAAAACAGCAACAATAGTGTTTTTAAGAAAATAAATATGCATAATTCCCTCAGATCCCAGAGATGATCATGAACAAAAACAAAAAGAAAAATTTTCTAGAACATATTTACCTCTATCACTGTTCGCCAGGTCAAGCAGTGGACAGAGCAAACAACATTCAAAGGGCTTTTTTAGTTGACACAACTAATTCCTAATACAGTTCTACAGCAAAACTAGACCAGGACTCCAGAGAAGCTGCAAAGTAATCATCACCATGACCAGCCATTCCCATGGTCTTCCATCCCTTCCATCCTGTGACTCATTTTCTAGCTTATATGTTAAAATCATTTCTCAAGATGCCTCACACATCAAGTCAATTCAGATAATCAGAAAATAGTCCAGGATCCATAAATAAGGGATTTTCAGATCTACATGAAAATAGCATAGATATTTGCTGGTAAGGAAACTTAAGATTTAAAAAAAAAAAAAAAAAAAAAAAAGAAAAAAAAGAAAAAGAGAAAAAGAAAAGAAAAAAAAAAAAAGAAAAAGAAAAAAATTAAGCAGTTAACACCAACCTGAAACCGTGAAAGATAGAAGAAAATTTAATAACTTCAATCAATATAGCATTCTGAAATGGAGGCATTGGAATATGTGAAGGTCCAATGTCTACTGCATTGGATGCTGAAGGCTTCCACTGGCAATTTGAAGGATGTTGTAGCATGGGGAAAAGAAATCCCTATTTGCTCTGATTACATTTTCTAGGAGAAACCTGAGAGCAACAGGGAATAATTTAATTTTTTTCATAGTCCTTCCAGTGTCTGTAAAATAACAGCGTAGTAATTTACAATATTGCACAGTACAAGACTATTAAATCTCTGGGCTCTTGATTAGCTTTTTAATGTACCCACCTAAAATATTCTGAAGTTAATTTGAAGGTAGCAGTTTTAGTATGTTTTATTTCTTCTACATTACTCCATATCATCTGCTTCAGTTTAATGAAAGGTGTCTTTGAGTAATTTTGAAAAGTGGGACACTTACATCGTTAGTTTTGTTTTTGCATTATATAAATGTAAAAAAACAATTTTTTATAGGATTTTAATTACTAAAGAGTTTCTATGGTCATCACTGCAGTTTTGTTATTTCAGAAAGAAATTTACTTTTAAACATGAACATTCATGAAATGTGAAATATATTTTCCTCATATTAATTTAACCTTGTATGACAATTTTTCTGAGTTGTATTTCTTTATTATTATTTTTATCTCATAGTTCCTGTCCAACATCAAAGAGTATTATATAAGATCCCTTCTACTTAGCACAGTCCTTATTTTAGGTATTTGAGACATGTTTTTGTATAAATAATATTAATAAATATGATTGCCTCATTAGTGAATATTTCAAAATAAACAATTATCAATTATGGTGCATTTTTTATAGATGACAATGCATTTCTTTCATGGATGTTTTGGCATAGCAAACTGTAAATAGAGTGTATTGCGATCTCAAATAAGCTCCCAAATCTCAAAGGATATTATGGCCTTAACAATGTGAATGAGGTACAGATATCAAATTATATTTTTAAGTAGATTTGTTTTATATACTGTGCACACTGAAAGGTGACAATAGGAACAGCTAGAACTGAAACCTGTAAGTTTGGCATCACATTTCAGACACCACTAATGTTGTCAGTGAATATTTGTCTTATGGAAATTTAATAAACAATGTATAAAAGAGAAAAAACTTAGAGCCAATGTTCATTATAAAATTATATCCTGGGCAAAATCTTACATCAAGATAAAATATTATACTTCATAAAAGTGAAACATTGTGGAATAAAATATGATAAATATGTGAACAGCACTGAGAATAAACTTTAATTTTGATTAATGATCCCAAATGCTTCATTCAGATAAACTTTTCTAGTTCCATTGATTTGCCTGCAAACTTCATGATGCCTTTGTTTTTAATAGCTGAATAGTATTCCACTATGTAAATGAACTACATCATCTGCATCCATTCTTTGGTTGAAGGGCATCTAGATTGTTTCCTGCTTGGAGCTATTATGAATAAAGCAGTTATCAACACAATGGATTATGTGATCTTGTGGTATGGTTTAACAATTATTGGGTATATGCCTAGGAGTAGTATAGCTAGGTCTTCTGGTAAACCATTCACAATTTTCTCCGGAACCACTAGATTGATTTCTATAGAAATTGTACAAGTTTACACTCTCATCATCAATAAAAGAGTGTTCTTGCAGTAAACTTATAAAAATTGATTGTAATAAATGTTTCCTAGTGGTAAATAAGAAAAACTTATTAAATGTAGTCATATGTTGAATCTGAAATTCAGTTATCTTAATTATTGTTTTTAATTTTTATATCAATATGCTATATGATTCCTGCCTCATAAATTATGAAATATCAATACATTATTATCTCTAAAATCAGCTATAGAAACAAAACTCACCAAGTAAGATTTAAAATATCTTTCATGTCTTTTCTATTTTTCAAAACAATATTTTATGTTTATAATAAATTTTGGGTAATATATGATTTACAAATTCTAACAAAAATTAAAGGTATTATTGTAGTATCTAGGAAGCATTAATGTAGCAGTGTGTGTGTGTGTGTGTGTGTGTGTGTGTGTGTGTGTGTGATTGTGTGCTTGAGTAATGTAAACATTTGCAAATTAATTTGGGACTCAGAGGTCAATGACCAATGTCTTTTCTCATTACCTATGTCAGGGCAATAATAAGTTATGATCAATATATTGTCAACTAATCTAGTCACCCAGGAACACTATGTCCCAAAATGGATTTGAAATTTGACAGATAGCTATTATATTTTGGTTTTGAATAAGAGAGCTTTGCAAATTAATTTACTTTGTATATAAAATTATAGACACTGAAGTAATTCAGTCTGTTTTCAGTGAACTCACAGTCCCCTGGCAGTGAACTCACAGTTTCATGTTCTTTTATCCTTGGTGTGTTGGTATTTTGCAAGAATATTTATTGTGTATAAAATGAATATATCAATACATAAATTTTTAATGACATAATTTAAACAAAAATAATTTAGGTAAAGTTTTCAGTTCAAATGTACCTTTTCATGTTATTTGGTGGACTATTATCCTCTGATATTTTTCATTCATCTGATAAATAGCAACAATTCCAAAACATTTTGTCTGAGGGAATATTTAAGAAATGGAAAATTCCTAGATTTCTGCCAGAACCTATCAACAAGGGCATACGTTTTAAATATCTCTTTACTTGCAAGAACATAATTCCTGATCTTTAGGGCAAACAAAATGGCGGCAGTGACGTAGGTGGTTTGGTTTCCATGGCAGCATTCAACGGTTCTGCTTTGGAGAGCACCCAGGAACAACTCTAGAAACAACCAAAATTTCAGTGAGTTTGGATAGGAGTAGGGTGCGTGGGGGTGGGGAACTGTATACATGAGTGGTGTTAAAGCTCAGCAGGCAATTTGAGCAGAAACCGTGACTGCTAATACCAAGAGAAAGCAAATTCAACACACTGGTGGTGATGCTTCATGACTTCTGGGCACAATCCACAGAGGGAGCAGAGAAAATCTCTTTTCCACTGTGTGTGATGAATCGATGTGCAGGTAAACTCAATAATTTTGAAAATAATTCTGATACGATGAAACAGAACAAAGAAGGGGACACTAATGCCTCAGAAAACCCTTCATCATTAAGATTGTCAGGATCAAAGAGGAAACCTTCTGTTGTGATACAATATGTCAAATCTAATAAAGAAAAGCCTATGGAGCAGAATATAAATATAAAAGCTACTCAGGAGAATTCAGAGAATAATAATTTAATGCCAAAATTCATCAAAAGGTATAACAATTATACAACCATATCCATTGCTGAATGAAGACAGAAATCATTTTAATGGGACTGAGTTTAGAAGCAAAACTAAAATGAACATGGAAAAGCTCAATAAGTACTGCTTCAGATTTAATGAGGCTGTGAGATGTACAGCTTGTGGACAACAGGTCAATCATTTTCAAAAAGGATCCTTCTATAGACATCCTTCCCTCTAAGTCCTTATCTATAAGACCTGCTTCAAGTATTACATGAGTGAAAGTATTAGCTGTGACTCTGATGGTCTGGATGATCAGTGTAGGTGGTATGCAGAAGGTGGGAATTTGATTTGTTATGACGCCTTCTGTAAGAAATGCATCCTGTACAACCTTGGTCGGAGAGAGTTATCGATGATAATAGACGTAAAGAATCAATGGCATTGCTATGTTTGTCACCCAGTGCCTCTACTGAACTTGGTCACTGCATGTGAGAGGGTATTTGAGAATTTAGAACAGTTGTTGCAAAAAAAAAATAAGATAAAAAGAAAGATATAGTCAATAGAAAAGGTAATAACTTATGTGACCATCCATGTACATTTTCAGCAAAGAGAAATGGTTTCTGTTACAACAGAGAAGAAGAAACAAAACTAGACAAGTCATGTTCTGGTTCTGTTATCTGCACTTATTCAGCATTAACTGTGTCCAGTGAAGTGATTAAGAAGACGAAAAGTCCGATTGACACAACATATAACACAAACTCCATTGCATTAATTTTTTAAAGCAGGCAGCAGATAGTTCAGAAATGAGTTCTGCTATGACACTCTATCATCTTATGTCTTTTCAATTGGTATTATCTAATATTAAGAAGGCTCATCTTTCATTAGAAGATCACTTGAATTCAGAGATCCAAGCTTTGGATGCTGTAGACAAAAATAAATGTAGAAAAGACCTTAAAATTGGAAACACTAAATCTGAAACAATAATGCAAAAAAAAAAAAAAAAAAAAGGAGAGCTGCTGTCCTTCAAGGGAGAATGCTATCTTAAAATTGGATGCTAAGCGCACAGTAGAGAACACAATCAGCAACCTCTCTCAGTAGAGAAACAGGAAGTAAATAACAGTAGTGACCAGAAGGGATTGAGTATGGAAGATGGACCTCAGTACAAACTCACTAACACTTCTGAAAACTTAGACATAGATACTGTGCCTGGTTTTTCCTCAGTTTCAGAAGGTACACTTGAGATTTCTATGGGAGTTCAGAGCTTAGCTGATTCTCTAGGAGATGGCAACAGTGTATCTGAGCTGGAACTGGAGAACTCATCTCTAAAATTAAAAACTTATTCAAAAGACAGCAGAAGAAATATTAAGTCAAAAATTACAGCAAAATTAAGCAAGGAATTACATGTTAAAGTTACCCCAATTTCCCTTTGTAATTACTCAACTAAAGATGCTGACTGCCAGAAAGTTCTACAAAAGGATGATGTAAGTAAAAGTTCTGAGCTGATCCTCTTTTCAGAGAAATGTGGAGCTAAAGAAGAAAATGAGGATGAACATTTGGCTGAAAATAATGTTCCATTACTTAGAAGAACTAATCTTCAAAGATCCCTGCGTGTGAATACAAAACCCCTGAGTCTACAGATAGGAGCCAAATCTTCAATATCAAATTCAGATGAAGAAAGTAACAAAATAGTTAAAGAGAAGCAAAAACTGTCAGGTCTGGTAAGGGAAGAGGATAAACAAAATTCTGCTACTGCTATTGATACCACTATACTTCATAAGGTGCCCAGAGCTAAACAAGGAATGTTTGTAGATCAATATTCAGATTCTGATAAAATGCTAGCAGTCCTCACAGAGTTAAGTCAGATGGGTCACTGTTCTTTAAACACTGGCAGTAATAAAATACAAACATTTCATAAGATTCAAACAAAAAAAGATACTAATTTAAACAGAAATTGGAAAAATTCTACTTTCTGTTACAATTTTGATATTAAAAAAAGAAAGCCATCTAAAAATTCTATAAGCACTAAAAAGAAATATCAAAATGACTGAATCTTCAAACAGTGAATCAGATTTAGAAGGAGAGGAAAATACCATGAGCAAAATCTGGACCAACAGAGTAACCAAAAAAAGTGTTTCATCTTTAAAAGAGCATGATGCTTCTGAAGATGAAACACAGAATAAAACAGTAGTGGACACCAAAGCTCTAGAAAGGGCGATTGCTGCAAAAGAAGGATCATCTGATGACACAAGAGAAAATCAAGGAGAGAATTTCTCTACAGCAGAAGATTCAGTCAAGAAAGGCAAGAATGTGGCAGAATTGAGAGAGATGCTTTGTAAGGGGCAACAGCCAAGTATTTCCTTTAATGGTACTGAATACTCTTCTAGGAGAGAAGAGAATGTAAAGTTTCTTGAAGATAAAATAGATGGTAAAACTAAAAAGAAGATTAAACATCTGAAAACTGAAACATGTAACATTGTAAAGAGTGGTTTATCTGGTGTTACTGATAAGTTTCCAAAGGAAGAGCAAAGTGCTAAATCTTCAGAAGGGCATAAGAAACCAAGAATGAAGGGAACTGAAGCAATAGGGAAGAAAACCACATAGTTGGTGGAAGAAACAGTCAAGATAAGGGAACAACATGACTCTTCATCAGATGGTATCAAGAGGTTCCCTGAAGGAGAAGAAATGGTTTATTTTTTTAAAGAAATAAAACAAAGCAAGAAATACATAAATGATAGAGAAAAGAAAAGCAGAAAAATAAAAGATAAAAGTAAGGAAAGTTTACCTGATAAAGATGTGAAGTTTCCAAGGAAAACATATAGTTTTGAGTCTTCAGAAGATAAAAAGATTATGCATAGAGTTTATGGTAGAGAGAAGAAAAAATGCAGCTTGTCAGAAAGTAGTTCAAGGAAGAGACCAGAACTCTTGTCACCTGATAATGAAAATAATTTGTTCAAGGGAGAGTGTTGGGATTCTCCCTCTAAGAGACTAAGAAGAATTGAGTTTAGAGAAAGAAGAAGTTTGAATTTAAAGAAAAATGTCAAGGAAACACAAAGTGGTTCATCATCTTCCGAGGCAGAAGAAAGTTCAGAAGATCATAAAAAGCCAAAGGAATGAAGAATGTCAGCCCAGAAGAAGACAGGCAATGCCAAGGAGAAAAAAGAAAACTCCTTAATAACAATTAATCAAACTATGCCAGCAAACATTTTGTCATCTTCTGATAATGGAGAAGATAATTTGTCTTCTGAAAGTAAGGGTAGAATTGATGAACAGAAGATAAAACATTCAAAAAATGTAATGCTGCCTTCTCATATTAGATTTTGTCAGTAGTTTGGAGATGGTCTTATATCTAGATCAGGGCCTGTCATAGAAGTTAATGATGGCAGTGACAGTGATACTGAGAACAGAATCGCTAAGAAGCTGCTTTTAGAAGAAACTAGAGTCCGTCTTTCCACTGATGAGGATGGTTCTGAAAATGAGGAATCAAAACAAGAAAAAAAAAATGGTTGAACTTTACAACTATACAAGATGAAGAAAACCCAGGAGACAAGGTTGTCTCAAATCAAGTCACTCTGAATCAGATTTGTATTTTGAAATTTTTAAAAAGCCAAGACACAGACAAAGACTTTTAAACTATAAACTGACCATGAGAAATGGAAACTCTGCAGAAGAAAAAGTACAATGTCTAAAGAGCATAAAGAGCCCAATAGCAGAAACCAAGGGAAGATGAGCATTAAGGATTCAGAATACATTGATTTTCTTTCTTTCTTTTTTTTTTCATCAGTGAATCTGAGGTTCAACAGCAACTTAGACCAATGTATGCACAGAAAGTAGAATTAGAAAATGACTCCCCCAGTGGAGAGACCTTCGGAGGAGAGAAAAGAGAAGGAGGCAGAAGGAGAATAGGAAAAAGATAAATCCAAGACATATAAAAAAGGCAGAATGGAAATTTGGAAGATGTTTAAAGCAAACAAAGAGCAGAGAAAAATGATCTATAACAATATCTTCACATAAAGTCAATTTTGTCCTTTCCTTATGTTTCCTCTTCCCTGTGACTCTTCTTCATCTACCATTCTATTTGTTTCACCTTTTTCATTTTGCCCTCCTATCTTCTATGGCACTTTTATTATTTCTTATGTATAATAGAATTGCATCATTCTAATTCTTTCCAATCCCCACACCCTTTCAAGTACAACTCCTTGCTTTCAAATATAGATTTATTAAAAACTGTTATTATATACATGCATGCTCTAATATATATATATATTCATATATATTCATATATATTAATAAATACACATACATAAGTTACTCCATGTGTGTAGTTTTAGTTGTGTTTATGTTTTTAGAGCTGATCACTTGGTATTTGATAACCAGTTGGTGTAATTTTCTTTCAGGAATTAAGCCTATTTTTCATACCCTTAGCATTCTTCTGTCGTCTTTTTAGTTCTTTATGATGGGCTAAACTTAAGGTTGCAATAGTAGCACACACACACACACACACACACACACACACACATGCCCATATATGTATATATGTATATACATATATATAAACAGTTTGTGTGGTAGAATATTTTCATATTTAGGCAAAAAACAAATGCATAATTTATTATTTCATGAATAAGTGTTTGCCATTGCTCTCTGATCAGTTGGTTTTAGATATTGAATTATTAGACAGCATCTGCTCTTAAACCAGATTGCATCCTCAATGAGGTTTCTGTTCATATGTTGTTTACTCAGTCGGAAATAAAGTGTTTCTCTCTAGGGAGCTTTTCATGCTCATTAATAATTCGTTATTTCACTAGTCTTAGACTTTGAATTGCTGAAATTTTAATTCTTAATTTTACTACATTGAGGCTAATTCAATATTACAAAGTTCTTAAAATTCACCGACCTTTTATCTTAGATGCATTTTATTTAATGTCACAGTTTTTTTTACAGATCCTTTTGTATTGTTTGTTAGGAATTATCACAAAGGATTCATTTTTACTCAAAGCAAAATATTATAGCACTAGATTTCCATTTAATTAATTAAGTGTACTTAATATTTTTCAAAGACATTTTTGAACAAATCTAACAGCTATTGATCTTTAAAATTTAAATTTGAGCATATAAAAGAAATAAGTTTGAGTTTAGTGAATACAATAAATTATATATGTTTATGCGTGTAACTTTTGCTATAAAATAAAACGCCATCTCTTCATTATGTGCACTCTCAGCAGATATTGTTCTGTACATCTCTCTATATCTAAGTATCTAAAGAACATCAGTGTCACTTGATTTCATTTGAATTATTGACATTTCCTCTTATTGTATTGATTATTTCTTTTAAAATATCTGTATTTTATTTGATGTATATTTTTATTTTTATTTGTGTGACTGCATGGGAAGGAGTTGATTCTGCCATATTTCAACATACGTTCTGGACTCAAACTCAGGCTTCAGTCTTGTCAACAATCATTAACTCCACTGATTCATCCATCCTGCCATTTCTCCTATGTTTAAAGTTGATAAACTTCCTAAGTGCAGCTCTTTACTTTTTTTCTTTTTAATTAAATATATATATTTAAAACGGCGTAATTGATTTATCTACCACCTCCTCTCAGATCCTCTCCACTTCCACACTCACCCCAAATCCGCATGGCAACCAGAGATGTGACCAATATATACGGTATAAAAAATGGTTTACAGTTAGTTGTGTTGTTTGTCAAAGGGGTTCTATAGATGACCCCCCAAAATATTACTAGTAATTTTCAATATTATTGGTTAGTCTCAAGAACTGATGGCAACTTAAGACTTAGTTGCTGAAGACATTAGTTACTCAGTTACTCATATTGTCAAACACTGAGATGTAAACCTGGTGATAAACTAATACTTTATTTCCTTATGACCAACATTAATAGTTCTATATGATTCAATGCACATATCCAGAGAAGAAATATAATAATTAATCTTACTCATCTGTGAAACACCTGAGTGATAATAGCAACCTGTGTATATGATATTATAGTACAATAACTATATAAATGTTATTAGAGTGATATTTCTTTCTTTAAAGATCTACCTGATAAAATACAGCATGTGTTTGTTACTGGAAATCAGGCCCTGAATACTAAGGATAAAACTATTACATTTACTCCAGTAAATAAATACAGTGATAAAATGACTCATAATCAAACACTGTATACTTTAATCCAACCATCTCTGGATCCTCAACAGAGAAGTGGCTTTTTGATGCTGATCGTATTTAACAAAGAGGCCCATAGCAGGACAACATACAGAAAAAGAGATTCTGTATCAAGTAGCACTCAGCTTTTGGTGGGATGACTTCATCAGAATCCCCACTTAAATCTTGGGTTATGTGTGAAAGACAAGTCAGAATGATTGTTAAAGACACAGAGACTATAACAAAAGGCTATGTAAGTTTTACAGAGACTAGAATCCCAGCACTAAAAAAGATAATTGGGTATAAAGTAGCACATGTATCAAAGAAACTGTTTATAAAGGGTTGCTGCTGAGAGAGGGAACTTCAGTGTTCTTTAATGTAGCATACTTGGTGTGTTCTCCACACTCCAAGTGAGGCCTTGTGCTCATGTACAGTTGCTCAACACAAAGCAGAATCCATGTGGCTTGGTATTACTATTGTTGATATGTGGTACCTCTATCTTCTGTTTTCTTTATTTAAAAATAAAAAGCAAACTCTACTGTGGGTGTTGGTGAAAATGGTTTTCCAGGGCTCCATGCTCCACTATGTTTATAGTGGCCTTGTTCATGATAGTCAGAAGCTAGAAAAAACCTAGATGTCCCACAACAAAAGAATATATATAGAAAATGTGGTTCACTTATACAATGGAACACTACTCACCTATTAAGGGTGAGGATATCCTGAGATTTGCAGGTAAATGAATTGAGGTAGAAAATATCCTGCTGAGTGAGGTAACTCAGTTCCAAAAGGATCGGAATGGCACGTACTCACTAAGATGTGAATATTAGCCAAATAAAGTACAGAATACCCAGGATACATCCTACAAGCTAAAGATGATTAACAAGCCGAAAAGTCCAAGTGTGGAAACTACAATCCCTTTTGGGAGGGAGAATAAAGCAATCAGAGGAGGAGAGAAGGAGGGATCTACACAGAAAGGGGATGGTGGGACGGGAATATGTTCTGTTATTGGGAAAGAGACAAGGACTGAAGCCTTGATGTCCAGCAAAAAGAATGGAAACAGGAAACTTCAGGATGTAGGAGGTGGATGTACCATCTAGAATGTCCTAGAGACCTGGGAGGTGAGAAACTCGCATTATTCAAAGGGAGAGACCTTAGATGAAAAGCCCTAAGGTGGGGAGAGGGAACTTGTAGAGCCTACCTCTAGTAGAAAGACAAGGCATCAAGTGAGGAATGTTGTCATTCTGTAGTCAAAACTCTGACCCAGAATAGAAGATTCAGAAATGAGCCCTCACATATATGGTCACTTGATTTTTGACAAAAGAACTGTAAACATTCTATGGAAAAAGGACAGCCTATTCAACAAATGGTGGTGGTCCAACTGACACTCAGCATGCACAAGAATGAAATAGACCCTTTCTTATCTCCTTGTACAAAGCTCAAGTGTAAGTGGATCAAAGATATCCACAATAAACCAGATACACTGAAAGTATTAGATGAGAAAGTAGGGAAAACCTTAGAACACATAGGCACAGGAGAAAATTTCCTGAACAGAACACCAATGGCTTGAGCTCTAAGGACAAAGATTGACAAATGGGACTTAATGAGATTGCAAAGTTTCTGTAAGGCTAAGGACACTGTGAAGCCAACAGAGTGGAAAAAGATCTTTACCAACCCCACATCAGATAGAGGCCTAATATCCAAGGTATACAAAGAACTCAAAAAGCTAGACACCAGAGAATCAAAAAATTCTATTAAAAAGTGGGGTACAGAGCTAAACAAAAAGTTCTCAATTGAGGAATATGGAATGGCTGAGAAACATCTAAGGAAGTGCTCGACATCCTTAGCCATCAGGGAAATGCAAATCAAAATAACCCTGAGATTTCACCTCACACCAGTCAGATTGGCCAAGATCCAAAACTCATATAGCAGATGCTGACGAGGATGTGGAGAAAGAGGAACACCTCTCCAGTGTTGGTGGGGTTTTAAACTGATACAACCACTCTGGAAATCAGTCTGAACAATCCTCAGAAAATTGGACATAGTACTACCTGAAGACCCAGTTATTCCACTTCTAGGCATTCACCCCAGAGATGCTCCAACACACAACAAAGATACATGCACCACAATGTTCATTGCACCTCTATTTATAATAGCCAGAAGCTGGAAAGAACCCAGATGTCCTTCAGAAGATGAATGGATACAAAAGTTGTGGTACATTTACACAATGGAGTACTACTCAGCCATCAGAAACAATGACTTAACCAAATTCTTAAGAAAATGGCTGCATCTAGAAAATATCATCCTGAGTGAGATAACCCAGTCACAAAAGAACAGTCATAATATGCAGTCACTGATAGTGGGATACTAACCCCAGAAAGCTCTGAGCACCCCAGAAAAAACTCACAGACTGCGTGAAGTTCAAGAAAAAAAAAAAAAAAAAAACATTAAGCTCAATTCTTACAAACCAAGAAAATTTTGACTAATTCTGGGTTTCTTGGTTACATCCTGTTTTACATGTACTTTTTGCTCATTGTAACTAGTAAGACCTTAATGCACACTATCAAACCTTTGGGAAAAAAAAAAGCCACTCACTGAGAAAAATGTATTCATATATTTTTATGCAAAGATGCTTAAAATTTGTTCATTTAGCTTTGTTTTTCAAATAAAGTTGTTCAAACAAAAAAAAAAAAAAAAAAAAAAAAAAAAAAAAACTCTGACCCATAATTGTTCCTGTCTAAACAAAGGAACTTCATGGACAAAAAAGGAGAAGCACCAGAGGGAAGGAAGTTCTAATTACAGGCCAAAAGTGAGATCCAGCCTAAGGTGGGGCCCAAAGCCTGACTCTTATTATTGAGGCTATGGTGTGCTCACAAAAAGGAGCCTATCATGACTTCCCTCTGAAAGACCCAACAGACGTTTGAATCAGATGCAGGTTTTTGCACCCAACGAAAAATAGCCTACCCTTGACCAAAGAATCTCTCCTCCCATTGATGCCAGAGAATGCTACCCTCTACTACATATGAATCTAGAGCCATGGGACTCTCCATGCGAACTCATTGGTTGTTGTTTTAGTCCCTGGGAAGTGTAGAAAGTTTAGTTAGTTGATAATTTTATTCTTCCCATGGGATTGCTGGCCCCTTCAGCACCTTCAGTCTTTTCGCTAGCTCCTACATTGGGGTCCTCTTGCTCAGTCCCATAGATAGCTGCAGGCATCCTTCTCTGTATCAGTATGAATCTAGCAGAGCTGAGGGGGCATCCATATCAGATTCCTGCTAGTAAGCACTACTTGGCATCAGCAATAGTACTTGGGTTAAGTGTCTGCATAAGGGATTGATCCCCAGGTGAGGCAGTCTCTGGATGATCTTTTCGCCAATCCCTGCCCCTCTATTTGTTCCAATATTTCTTCCCACGAGTCTTTTGTTCTCCCTTATAAGAAGGACCAATACACCTATTGTTCCTTCCCTTTGAGCTTCAGAATTTCTGTGCATTGTTCTTGGGTATTTCAAGCCTGTTGGGTTAGTATTGGCTTTTCAGTGATTACCTATCATGAATGCTCTTTTGTAACTGAGTTACCTCAGTCAGTATGATAGCTTCAAGTTCCATCCATTTGTCTAGAAATTTTTTGAAGTCATTGTTTTTAATAGCTGAGTAGTACTCCATTATGTAAACGAACAACAATTTCTGCATCAATTCTTCTGTTGAAGGACATCTGGGTTCTTTCCAGCTACTTCATATTATAAATAATGCTGTTATGAACATGGTAAAACACGTGTCCTTGTTATATTTTGGAGCTCTTTTTCGGTATATGCCCAGGAGTGGAATAGCTGGGTAATCAGGTAGTACTATGTCCACTTTTCTGAAAAACCGCCAGACTGTTTATACCAGCTTACAATTCCACCAACAGAGGAGGAGTGTTCCTATTTCTCAACATCCTCACCAGCATCTGCTGTCACAAGTGTTTTTTGATCATAGTCATTCTGACTGGTGTGAGGTGGAATCTCAGGGCTTTTGGATTTGCATTTCCCTGATGATTAGGGATGTTGAGCATCATTTTTTAGGTGGTCCTCAGCCTGTTCCTTGAATTCCATTTCATATTCCTCAGTTGAGAATTTTTTGTTTTGATCTGTTTTAATTTTAATAGGATTATTTGATTCTCTAGATTCAATGTTCTTGAATTCCTTGTATATGTTGGATACTATCCCCCTTTCAGATGTTAATATTGGTAAAGATCTTTTCCCAATCTATTGGTTTCTGGTGTAAACAATTTTTAATTGTACTACCTGGATTGCTGAAGTCCTGTTTCATAAATTCTTCATATTTTTTCAAATCTGCATTCTATCTTATAAGGATATGGCTAAAATCTTTAAGGTTCTGCAGGTTGTTGTTTTATCCTCTTGATAGTCATTTGCTTTACAGAGGTTTACACTTTCACAAGATTTTATTTTTGTCTACATTTGTGCCTGTATTATCAGTATTCTCCTCAGAAACTTTCCTCCTGTATCATGAAGTCAAGGTTATTTTGGATTTTCCCTTCTCCCAGATTCCCTATATCTAGTTATATGTTAAGGTCTTTGATTCACTTGGACTTGAGCATTTTCAGGAACATTTTACAGTCTTCTATATGCCGGTATCCAGTTATACCCAGTTCAAACATTCACTGAGGATTCTTTCTATACTTTGTTGAATAATACTGGCTTATCAAAAAACCAGGTGACCATACCTGTTTGGATTTATATCTAGTTATTCAATTCAATTCCATTAAATAACACATTTTTATATTAAAGACATGCAGGTTGAATTATTATAGCTCTGTTTTAAGCATTAAAATCAGGGATGATGATACTTTCAGATGTTCCTTTATTTTACATGACTGTTGTAAGATTCTATGTTTTCTTTTTATGAATGAGTATTATTAAATCTGTGTAGAAGTAGGTTGGAATTTTTATGGTAGTTGCTTTGAAACCCTTTGAAAGAGTAAATTGATTTTGGGAAAAGAGCCATTTTTCTTTTTTCTTTCTTTATTTTTTTTTATATAAAGTTTTAATTGGTCATGCCATGTCACCTTTTTTACTACAAAAGCAGTGTGTCCTCTTCTCTCTCTCTCTCTCTCTCTCTCTCTCTCTCTCTCTCTGTCTGTCTGTCTCTGTCTCTCTGTCTCTGTCAGTCTCTCTGTCTCTCTGTCTCTCTCTCTCTCTCTCTCTCTCTCTCTCTCTCTCTCTCTCTCTCTCTCCACTCTCTTATTATATAAACCCTTTACTCACATTTCAAATATTGCTTACCCAGGTTTTGTCTAAGATCCCTTTATTCCATCTCCCCTTCCCCTGCCTCTCCTGAAAGTGCTACCTTAATCACCTCCCCACAACATCTACCTTTCTGCCTTGTAATTTCTCTACACTGGTATATTTAGCTTTCACAGGATCAAGAGCCTCTTCTCCTATTGACACCCAATAAGACCATCCTCTGCTCCATATGCAGCTGGAGCCATGTGTCACTCCATGTGTACTCTGTGGTTGGTAGTTTAGTCCCTGGGGGTTTTGGAGGGTCTGGTAGGTTGATATTGTTGTTCTTCCTATGGGGTTCAAACCCCTTTAGCTCCGACAATTCCTGATATAATTTCTCCATTTGGGTTTCCTGCACTCTGTCCATTATTTAGCTGTATATATCCACTTCTGTATTGGTCAGACTGTGGCAGAGCCTCTTAGAGGACAGCTATATCAGACTCCAGTAAGCATACACTTCTTAGCATGCACAACTTTGTCTGCGTTAGGTGAGTATATATGGGATGGATCCCTGGGTTGGACAATCTCTCAATGGCATTTCCTTCAGTCTCTGCTTTACAAGTTTGTTGCTTATTTCTTCTGGTGAGAAATTTCCTCCTTCTAAGAAAGACTGAAGCATCCAATATTTGATGTTCCTTCTTCTTGAGCTTCATGTGGTCTTGGATTGTATCTTGGGTATTCTAAGCTATTCATCTAATCCACTTATCAGTGAGTACATAGAATGTGTGTTCTTTTGTGATTGCATTGCCTCACTCAGGATAGTATTTAATAGTTCTATCCATAGATCTAAGAATTTCATGAAGTCATTGTTTTTAATAGCTGAGTAAGTACTACATTGTGTAAATGTACAACTTTTTCTATATCCATTCCTCTGCTGAAGAACATCAGTTTTCTTTTAGCGTCTGGCTATCATAAGGCTGCTATGAACATGGTGGAATATGTGTCCTTGTTATATGTTGGATCTTCTTTTTGGGTATATGCCCAGAAATGTTATAGCTAAGTCCTCAAGTAGTAGTATGTCCAATATTCTGAGGAACCACCAGACTGATTTTCAAAATAGTTGTACCAGTTTGCAGTCCCACCAAAAGTGGAGAAGTGTTCCTCTTTCTCCATATCCTTCCCAGCATCTGCTGTCACCTGCGTTTTTGATCTTACCAACTCAGCCTGGGGTGAGGTGGAATCTCAGGACTGTTTTGATTTGCATTTCTCCCATGACAAAGGATGTTGAACATTTTAAGTTCCATTCAATATTCCTCAGTTGAGAATTCTTTTTTTTTTTTTTTTTTTAGCTCTTTTCTCATTTTTATCAGGGTTATTTGAGTCTCTGTAGGCTAACTTATCAGAATTTCCAATATAAAAATTTTAAACAGTGGTTTAGAAACACTGAAAGAAATGAGAGCACTCTTAGCCATCAGAGAAATAGAAATCAAACTAACTTTGTAATTTCATCTTAAACCTTTCATAATTGCTGAGTTCAATATCACAAGTGATGCCTCATGTCACTAAGATTGAAGAGCTATTACTGAGTACATATGAGTGTCCTCGGATATATGATATGGTTGTTTAGCTTATTATTTTTTGAAAGTCTTCAGAGTAGACATGGGGATGCCTCTCTTTTCTCTTCAGACACTTTTCTGCCTATTGTCTTTCCCCAAAGTATTTTTGTTCTTTTCTCCAAACCAAAAAACAAACAAAAAAAAAAAAAAAAAAAAAAAAAAAGAAAGAAAAACAAATCTGAACTAAGAATCTAAAATATTAGCTTTGCTGTTGAGGACACTAGCAGTTCTTCCAGACATCCAGCATCCAGACAGTGGCTAGTAGAATTCTGCTCCTCCAAAAGCAGAGAGTCTTATGGAATATCTTACTTAAAATATTTTAGATTATATATAGAAGAAAAGAAATATCTTGTAACATCAGTCAGTTACAGATACCATTAATATATCCCGATATTTTTCCACATAAATTTTAATAATTAACAAGTATATATTCATGATATATCAATTGTCTTACATAATCATTTGAGAACTTTCTCATAAATAGTTCTAATAACATATTACAATGTGTTATATAGAAATCTATATTTCTACATAATGTAGATTTTATATAGAATAAAATATAGAAATATTTAGCAATAATGTTATTGTCCTAGTGTAGCCATAGTAAAAATTATGGTGGATAGATTTTTGCCAAAACAATATATAAGCCTATCTTCCTAAATATCAAAGATAAAATTTTATATGGTTTATTTAGTAACCTAAATTTTATAAATGAATGTACTAGAAACTAAATAAATTAATTTAAGACCAATTTTTTTTAACAGTTAAACAACTATTACTTTAACTTGTTGTGAAGTCATCAAAAAATGTGAAACAATGAAACATCAGTTTGTGTTTCAATGGAGAAATTCTATAGAACCCTTAAAGTTAATGATGAATAGTTTATGTCACTTAGTGTAAAAGCTTCCTTTATTTCTTCACATTTTCAAAATAAAGCATCCTCACAACATGCATATAAATAGGTACTTGAATATGACCTACTGGAAAGTCAAATTCATGACAGGGCTTGGATAACACTTTGAATGCTTCCCAGATTCTTTCAGTACTGAGAGAGAAAATGAAGAAGCATAACTTCCCAGATTCCATAACAAAAGAATCAACCCCATTGACCAAGTAAGTGCAGAGAAAGAATGACTCAACATGGCCTTGGAAGACTAGTTACCCCAGGGAAATGTGTAGTGCTGCCTCTTCAACAGGCTACAGTGAAAATGGCAGAGAAAACCTATAGGTGAGTCTTATGCCAATAAGTGGTTTTAGATTATAAAATGACTAGAGGCAACATTGATTTTTGTAATAAATATAGTAACAACTTTCAGATTCTCTACCTTAGAATCAACTCTGGGAGAAATATGATAGACAGATCTCAATTTATTATAAAAGTTAAAACTAAATAACTTCAAATTTTATTACAGGAAAAGAGTATTCCAACCTATGTTATTTCTAGGATGAAATATCTGGTAATATAATCTACCAAAACTAGTGAAAAACAGCTAAACAGAAACTTGAGCATTGCATAGTAACAAAAACATAAAAATTAAAAAATCCACATGATTATTTTAAATACTTATCATATCTAAATAACATATACTGAGAAGGACAGCTCTGTGGGATGCATTCTTATTCAACTTTGTTATTAAGCAATGGCAATACAGTGTGCTGACCAAAATGTGGAGAATGCCCATCACATAGGGTGCCTAATTTAAGGAATAAAGACTCAGTAATGGAGTAAAATCTGAGTGTTTCCAGTGAAATATTGTACTTTATTTTACAATAATCTTTCTTTAAAGATGCAAAGACCATATTTTACAGAGAAAACGGAAGTACAAAATAAGACACATTTGAGAGATAGGATAGTCTTTTGAGAGTACAAACCACAATGGAAATAAACATAATGGGAATATACTGAAAAGATGTTCCACCATAAGACAAGGACAGTTGCTTGTACAGGTTCATTGCAACTTTATTTGTAATAGCCAGTGTCTTAGTCAAGGTTTCTGTTCCTGCACAAAACCTCATGACCAAGAAGCAAGTTATAGAGGAAAGTGTTTTATTTGGGTTGAACTTCCACTACTGTTTATCACCAAAGGAAGTCAGGACTGAAACTCAAGCTGATCAGGAAGCAGGAGCTGATGCAGAGGCCACGGAGAAATGTTGTTTACTGGCTTGCTTCCCCTGGCTTGCTCAGCCTGTTTTCTTATAGAACCCAGGTCTACCAGCCCCGGGATGGCACTACCCACATGGTCTAGGCCCTCTGCCCTTAATCAGTAGTTGAGAAAATGTCTTACAGCTGGATCTTATGAAGGTATTTCCTCAACTGAGGTTGCTTTCGCTGTGAATAACTCCAGCTTGGGTCAAGTTGACACAAAACCAGCCAGTATAGCCAGAAACTGGAAACAACCTAGATGTCACTTACCTGAAGAATATTTAAGGAAAATGCAGTGTATCACACAATGGAGAATTACTCAATTGTTAAAAACAATGATATCATGAAAGTTGCAGACAAATGGATGGGACTAGAAAAGATCATCCTGAGGAGTAAATTCGGACCCAAAAAGACAAACATGATTTATACTCACTTTGAATAGTTATTAGACAAATAGGGTAACTCTGCTACAATCCACAGAAACAAAACAGCTACGTAATGAAGAAGAATGAAGGGGCATGAAAGGAAATAGACTAAAAATTGTGGGTGAATAAGGAAAGAAATATATGTACCATTGTCCCAGGGTGTTAAAATGAATATGACACCATTATGTGAACTAGATAATCTTAATTGTCAACATGAAACAAGCTAGAATCTCATGCAATGAGTGTTAATGAGGACTTATATTAACATGCCTAGAGAAGACTGTCTTAATTGACAATTGCAGTAGAAAGATTCAGGCCATTTTGAGGGCACCACTATCTAGGCAGATGATCCAGACCCGTACAAAAATAGGAAGGAATGAATTGAATACAATGAAGGGTGTATTTACACTTTTTATTATATCTGGGAATATAGTGTGACTGACTGAGTGTCTGCATTGGGTATTGTGAAATACTCTATTGTAACTAGCTTTGTAAGCAACAATACATAAAACAAAATGTTCTTCTCTCCCTTATGTTGATTTTTTTTTCAGGTTGTTAAAAACAGAAATGAAACTAGTACACTAAGTGAAGAAACAGTGTTTAAATTATTCTTTAATTTTATGCAGGAAAAATGTATCAAGTTTGCAAATAGTCACATCATTCTATACTTAGTTATGAAGTAATTAAAATAGTGTATAATGTAGTATAATTAACATTGTTGCTATATTTTAAAGTTGAAATGGGTGGACTACTTATCTGGGACTAACTCTGTTATAATTGTATCACTTAATTCAATTTTGTAAATGAGAAGAAACTACTGTGAAAATTTAGTTTAAAGTACTATGAAAACAATCCAATCAGAAATTACAGTTACTCATTGCAAGTTTTATAGGCATGAAAGTAAATCTTAAGCAAAAAAGCTGTCATAAACAAAGGTAGAGCAATCTTAGACTTCAGTTTTAAATACATAACTAATTCAGTTTAAATAGCAAGCAAATAAGAACATATTTTTACAACCTCCAAACAATTCAAAATCTGAGGAAACTCATCCAAATTAAAACGCTGGCCACACAGACTTGATGATCTGAGTCTGATGTCTAGAATACAGGTGAAAATAGGACAGAACCTAGTTTTCAAAGTAGTCTTCTGAATCGCTTAGGACATTGACTCTTTGTACATATAACAGACACACACACACACACACACACACACACACACAAATGCATATGTCAAAAAAAATAAAATTCAAATTATACCAATATTTAAGTATAGGTTGCAAATACAGGAAATTACAAAAGTAAAAACTTACAAACAAAACAATATTTCAATTGAAATATAATAACTGTATATAATTATAGAATATGAAAGAATATTATTACAGAAAAAGATAAAATAATACAAATTTAAATATATCCATAAGCTAAGTATACAATAAACAAAGCTTTTAATATGAATAAGGTAAATGATTGGGTTTATGGGTTTCTTTTATTTTTCAGAGACAAAAAAAAAGAATCGCCATAATTTTTTTTTTAAATTGACATAAATTTTCAAATTTGGGAACAACACAGAAATACAGAATGCTCAAATTAAATCAAACATATGTAAATAAAATAAATAAATGAATATATGTAAAACTGAGTTTTACCTGCCACACACACACACACACACACACACACACACACACATATATATATATATATATATATATATATATATATATATATGAATTCCTGCTAAATAAATTGGCCTCCACTAGTTCTTATTGAAGTGTGGCTGGCTGGTTCAATTCAGGTGTTCTGGCTCAAATTTCTTCTCCAAGTGGATTGATTCGCACAGGCTTCTCTCAGCCTCTCAGTGAACTGTTCTGCATGGGCAAACTGCCTCTACACTCCACAAATTGAATTATGCTGGCTGTACAAACTGAGCAGACCTGGAGGAACTGGAAGAGCACACCTGAACTCAGCTCACTACACACACTCCCAACTGACAGGTTCTCCCTGTTCTGCTCTGACATAGCTTCTCTTTTCTGTGCTGCTCTCATGAACATTGGCAGATCCTAACTCTGACATGTTCTGTAAGGTTTGTCTCAGGCTTTTCACTTTTTCTGCCCGTCAATTAGACATCACTTTCTTCATTTTAAAGATATGATCAAAATAATTTGTCTCTCTTTAAATGTGTACCTACATATTATTCATGGCTGAGATACCATATTTGAAATTCAAATAATATCAAAATTTAACTTTAAAAAAAGAGAAGTGAATACTAGCAACTAACATTATCAAAGTACATCTCCCCAAATCAAGTTTAGTGGAGTATACATAGAAAATACTTTAATCATGAAATTAATTAAAATATTGACTCATGAAATAAAAATCAAAAAGAATAATTGACCTTAGGGAAAAGAGTGATGTTATTGATATTTAAACATTAAATCAGACACTATCAACACTGAAAGACAAGAAGGCAAAAGCATAAAAATACTACAAAAAAACCCTCTAAAGTAATGGGTAGAAATTTGTGTTCTAACATATCATAAATGTATATTGCACTTGAACTATAAATAATTTCTTACAGAATCCAAATTCTCTCTCCCTCTCTCCCTCCCTCCCTCCTCCCTATGCTGGAATTGGCCTACAGTAGGGCATCACCTTCACAAGATCAAGGGTCTCTTCTTTCATTGATATCCAACAAGTTCATCTTCAGCTACATATGTGGCTGGAGCCTTGGGGCCTTCCAAGTGTACACTTTGGTTGGGAGTTTAGTCTCTAGGAGCACTGTGGTTGGTGGTGAGGGTGTGAGAGTCTGGTTGGCTGATACTGTTGTCTTACTAAGGGGTTACAAAACCCTTCAGCTCCTTCAGTCTTTTCTCTAACTCCTCCAGTGGGGGCCCTGTTCTCAGTCCAGTGGTTGGCTGAGAGCGTCTGCATCTGTTTTCTTCCTTCTGCAGTGTAAAGTTTTTAGGATTGAAGGTTTGTTTGGGATCACAGAGACCTAGGTCTTTGAATAGGATCAGCTAGTTTCCAGAGCAACCACGTTTCCGGACTAAAATTATTTTATACCAATGAAATGAAATGTTGCTTGAAAATACCTGCAATGGTCTGTAAAAATACAATCTCAGTTTTTGCTGATGCAAGTATGGTGCATGTTGATTCTTTCAAATTATGTTTGTATTTTTTTTCTTAAATTTCAGCATATCCATGAAATAGTCATACCCTAAAATATATATACATAGAAAAGAAACTGAAAAGGTTATCAATTTGTAATGCATATGATGCTTTATTTACAAGAATACATGAACAAAATTCTAGTAATTCCAACTAGATTATTGTATACAATTCAAAGAAAGAATTTTATCAGACCCAAGTCTATGAAATAAATGAGTTGTCTAGGTTAGACCTTAAATGAGTAAGAAGTTACTTACATAAGCAGTATTGTTATCCTATAAATTCTGTCATATACATTCTTCAAAATGAATGAAAACAAAAGTAAAATCTATGCCATATATTTTAAATGGCACTTCACCAAATTAGACAGCCAAATGAAAATATCAACAAAGAAAATAATGCCTCACATCTTTTGTATTTTGAAATTGCAAATATAACCAGAATGAGGTTTCCTTACAGCTTCAAAAGTTGAAAATGTTTATAATAGTTATTTTTTTCTGTGTATATGATGGGCATAAAGTTGTAATCTCTTTCAAAATTCAGTGATATCTTTCCTAATTATTGGCATCATGAAAGCTTTACTTGTGGTTCTATATGAAAGTTACTCTTGAGAAAGAACTCTTTACAGATTGTCCTGAGAAGATTTCAGGAAAGAAGAGCAGTGGTGGTTTATATGTGAAATACCTTCCACAGTTCATGCAGAATATGAAGACTTGCTCCCAGGTGGTGGTGATGTCCAAGGAAGTTATAAAATATTTGCCAGGTAGAGCTTGGCTGATGAAGTATGCCACTGGGGTGGGCTTTGAGAATTACAACCTCAGCTTCTCACCACTATCTACTCAAATCCCCTGTTCACTGCATGTGCTCTTGACCTGTGACCTCTAAGCTCTAGATGCCAGAAGTCATGCACTGTTGCCCATTATGGAACCACATCTAGAATAACAAAGCCAACATAGTTTCTTTCATGAGTCCAATATGGTGCTCATATTTTATCATAAAGAAATATAACAAGTCCAGAAGAGTGGAAAATGGAGAGAATACTCCACTGTGAAAAGAAAGGGCCACTCTTAAAAGAACTGGGGTTTGATTCTCAGAACCCAAAAAGTGGATTATAGTCTTTTGTAATTCTAACTTCCATAAACCAAGAAGTGTCCTCTTCTGCTTTATGAGTTTCAGGTTTGTAACTGGTTCACTGTCATATCTGCAGTCAAAACACCAAATAAAAATAAAAAAATGTTAAGATAATAAAATAACCATTTTTATGAGGCGATATGGATTATTTGCAGTATTTAGCAAATTAAGTACTTTAATAGTGAAATTCTTAAGATAGATATCATGATTTATTTGTCCATAAATGACGTGAATCTGTAATAGGTATTTTTATTGTGTTTTGGATAAACTATACTTCAAATACTTTCACTTTGCTACGCATTAAGAAAATCCATTTCCTGATTTAGATTTTATATTCCATAAGGCAATATTTTGCCTGGAGCAAAGTTAAAACATTCTGAAGCTACAAACTCAGAGCAAATAGTAATAACATTGGAAATGACCTGAAAATAAATATCTATGAGTAGATGCTTTGAAGTTAGACTACTTTCAGGAAAATTTTCTGCACATTTTACTCTACTTGGTTCTTTGTCTTCCTGAGGAAGATTTACTTAATCCCACTGGCCACTTTACTATTGAAAATATGTAGAAGAAACATGTTTGTTTTAAGAGTTGGTTAAATGAATATTTTTATTATCCCTGCATGAATTTGAATTAATTTGCCTTACTTAAATATTCAATGATTAATTTTACTAAAACTATCGTTTCTAATAACTATTAGCTGTGTAATCAATTGAATATTAAAGAGCTTCATTAGTGGCAAATTTATTTACATATGGCAGAACTGGAGTTTTCATCAAGATTTGTAATATTAAAATTATATATATATATATATATATATATATATATATATATATATAATGAATATATAACTTATATGTGTTCACATATTTCTGTATCCTTTTATGAATTTCAATTCTGCATTCATCAACTTCCTCCTCCTCCTCCTCCTCCTCCTCCTCCTCCTCCTGTTCCTCTTCTTCTTTGTCTGCTCATCGGCAGCTGAGTCATGTCTCTCCAGCATTTCTCTTGATTTTTAAGCATTTTAATCACATTTCCATCCTTGTCATCAGTCTAGGGTAATGACAGGTATAAGGACTCATAAGTCATTATATTTTTGTGCAAACTTAGATGGAAATCTAAACATTCATCTGAAATATGAATGAACAATGTGCACTCACTACCCATATATTGTTGTTTCACTCGAGCAGAGTCAGAGAAGCCTTCTCTTCCTGAAGATGGAGACTAACACAGAGGCCCAAAACTTTACAAGGTGCAGAGAGTAAGAGACCATGAAGGACTAGGTCTTAAGTGAGATGTCTTCTTTAGATCCTTCCTCTAAGGGCTCAGGAAACATGTATAAGAGAAGGTGCGGAGACTGAAAGAGTCAGAGGAGATGGATGACATCAAGAAACAATGCTTCTATCTGACATCACAAGTGGTGTCACAACAACTGTAGTAGCATCAACAGGTTCAAGCTAGACAGCGTTCCCACATGAAGATGAGCAAGTGGACACAAACTAAAATTTAGAACTCACAAGATGTATAAAGCAACCAGTTAAAAGCAGGGCCTCTGCATGGCAGTGTATGGCCAACAACCAAGCTCAAATGTATTTTTGTGGATTATTTCTGTCTCTCATTTCTTTGTTTGAGCATTGCTTTTAACCTTACTAGTCTCCTGCTCGTATAGTATGTTTTATATTTTTTTATTTTATACTGTGTATGTATATTTATTATTCTTCACTGGTTCACTTATTCATTTATTATAACAGAGAGAAAGGCAGAGAGAGAGAGATGGATGGAAGAATGGATGGATGGATGGATGAATGGATGGATGGATGGATGGATGGATGGATAGATGGATAAATGGATGTATAAATTCCCATTAATGCACGTAAGATATGAGGAAACCAATGATGTAACATTCATAAATCTTTCATGGCTTCCTTGGTTTTTTCACTTCTTACTCAATAGCAAACTAAATTTCAGTGGCATTGCTCAAGCAGAAATTTGATTGTGTTAGTTATCCACAGTGATGGTGCACGAATAAAATAAATTTGCTTTATTTGAAAATATTTTATCAGCTATTCATACTCTGATGAGAAAGTGCCTATGAAGCCACTTACTGGAATTTTGCAACTCCATCACATCTTGTACAAAGTAAATGCTGAATTTGCAGCTACTTTGACTGGGGGTCTATGGAAGGGATACTTACTATTATATCACTGATCCAATTTCTTCTCACAGAGTTGTCTTGGTCATTAAAATTCATGATGGTTTGGGACGTTAGTGTCTAATTGCAGTATTAGTTATAAGTAATAACAGGAAAACAAATACACAGTGGCTTATGGTACTTTGCTTTTTTTTCTCTTTTATGTGTCCTTAATAGTGCCAGAGTATGCTGTGTGCATTCTTTGTCTTATTCAATGTTTGACAAGTTTCAGTGGTATATACATTAGCCCATTTAAAAATAATTGTATGAAAGGAAGGTTATATAGGTCATTTTTGGAGAAAATAAAGATCTAAGAGTTCAAATTCTTGCAGTTTCTGCTTCATTGTATTTTCTTTTGTTCAGGGCTTTGTTGGCAACTACTTCTCTGTGTAAGAAAGCTGCTTGTTTTGGGTTGTGAGCCAGAGTTTGCATGGAGAGACTCATGGTTTTAGGTGCTTATACTGCAGAGGAGAGCTTTTTCTGGTGTCAATGGTAGGAGAGGCTTTTGGTCCAGTGAAGGCTAATTTTTCCAGTGTAAGAGAATGCCAAGGTGCTGAGGTGGGAGACGGTGGTTGGGTGAGGGAGAACCTTCATGAAGGCAATGGGAGCAGGAGGTGGAGGGGGAGGGAAGTGAGAGAAAGAGGATAACATCTAAAATGTAAACAGAGAATATCCAATAAAAATAATAAAAAAGAATCCTCATTTATTTGTCCTGGTTGTTCTGCTTTTGCAGGAACTGAATCACAAACTTTTCTGCTTGAACCATATTTTTCATCTGTCCCCATCTGTCTTTGTCTCTTCCAAAGCTTCCTCACAATTATGGTATACTGTATATGTTCTTTTCTACATCCCAGAGATCTTTAGAGTTTTATTTTTAAGTAATGTTTCTTCTAAGAAAAGCAAAACAAGATAATCAAATTTATCTATTATAATCCTATCTTTGTTTGATTTATAACATCTATTATGTTTCTATTTCTGACCTCTACTATTTTAAATCAAAATACTATGATGTATTATCTCATGATTAGATGTGGATTGTTATCTTTTATGACATTCATATCATTCTCAAAAAATGTATTTTAATGAAAACCATAAATGCTTCAATTTAACCTTGATATTTCTTCATATTATAGGCTATTTTCTATCTACAGAGAAATAATATAATCTTCAATAATAGCATTCATGTATGGATTGTCTTATAAATATATTAATTAAGTTAAATTCTCACCATTATTTACAGTGATATTAATAAATTAGAAATTAATACACACTTTTATGTTATCAGTACTTACAATAATTTATGAAATATTCAGATTTAAAGACCTTTTCAAATTTCAGGCTTTTGTGTGTTTGTGTGTGTGTGTGTGTGTTTGTGTGAGTGTGTGTTAGTGTGTGTGTGTGTGTGTGTGTGTATGTGTGTATATTGAATATGACGCAGGGAAAGAGTGGTATAACTGAATATGTTTTCTATTTTCAGGCAGCAGAAATTGCATGTAATCACTACAAATAAATAATTTGAGAGTTTGGCAACCAAAAGATTTTTATCTGTCAACCAACTTTAATCCTCCACAGATGATGTCAAAATTATGATTTACCATTTTCATTTTGACCACAGTTAACTATTATATATATATATATATATATATATATATATATATATATATATATATATATACATATATATATATATATATATAAATTTATTTAGGTTATTATTATTATTATTATTATTATTTATATAAAGTTTTCTTATATTCTCATAAGAAAGAATGATTTTCTCTTCATTCTTCTCTCACATCTCTCTTTTGATCACACACACACACACACACACACACACACACACACACACACAAACAACCATGAACATATTTACATAACTTAAATGTGTAATTTGGAGGAAGCTTCTGTGGCATCATGCTTTTCTCTGCATTTTTTTCCCATTAAATTGTGCATCCTCTGTTGGGTTAATAAATTTATTTGAGATAATTAAGACTCAATTCTTGGTATTTTTTAAAAAATATTATTTATATTGTTCATTTACTTTTGAAAATGCTATATAATTACACTATGTTTTTTAATGAATCTTTTTTTCAAAATTTCTCATTTACACCTCCTTTCTCTCTTTCAAACTCATTGGCTCTTAATTCAAAGCTTGCCTTTATATTCACACACAAATATATATTCCTAAATCAACCTGTTTATTCAGTGTAATGATAATTCTGTGTGTTACAGGGCTAAAATTTGGTACCAGATAATCAGTTGGTGTTCTTTTCACTGGAAAAGATTGTTTTTCCCACTTGAAGTGTCTCGTTTCTTCTTCTTCTTCTGCTTCTTCTTCTTCTTCTTCTTCTTCTTCTTCTTCTTTTTCTTCTTCTTCTTCTTCTTCTTCTTCTTCTTCTTCTTCTTCTTCTTGTTATTATTATTATTTTATATATGGTTGAGGGTTCTTGATTTTCCCCATTTACTTTGGAATGTCTATTATTGTTCATATTCAGCTTATAATAAGGCATTGAAGTTGGTGAGGATTTATTTGTATCTGTTAATAGATATTGACAGTTTATTTTTGTAAGGCAATTTGAAAATAGAAACAGTTCAATATGAAATATACTATAATTTTACAGTTATATCATTGATATAAAATTATTAAAGCTTGTTTCACAGTAGTTTCAATACAAAATTGATTAGTGGAAAAATTGAAAAATATCTTCATATAGCAATGATTCCTTATTATATTTCTAGCTAACACATGCAAGCTTACATTTGGAAATCATTCACATGAAATAGATGTCTGATATTTGCAGTAGTAAAATAAGATATTTTTAAATATATAATATGTGCAACCCACTCACTCATTTAAATTTACTGTATGTTCAAGTGTTTCATCTGTCAGCTACTTGGGCTATGATGACACATAAGTAGACTCCTATATCCTGACATATATGAATCTTTTGTATTACTTAAATGAAAAACTAAAACAACTTTAATTTAATACTGTAAAACAGTCAGAGCAGTTTTTAGTAACTAGCATTGCTAGAAATGTAAGAAAGTATTAACAACAAACACAAAGTGAGGATTGGAGTGATGGCCTATAATAAAACACAAGCTTGTTTTAAGTATTTAAAATCTGTTAATAGTGTAATAGGCTCGCATCCTGGTTCTTCACCCCTTTTTGTGTTGGTTTGTGTGTTGAGTTTCCCACATCCCCTCTCCTAAACCTTCTTCCTCCTAAGCCCTCATTTAACCTTGACTTCTCCTTTATTTCATTCTCTACTTTAGCATTATGGGTGCTATTTTAAAGTGGCAATGAATCTGAATGATGAATTAATTTAAATTGAAAATAAGCGCTAAGCATATTATAGAGAACTGATTCCAGAGTGTAGGGTGGTATAGAAAGACATTTGACATGTAAGAAGATAATTGAATGAGGGATCTGCTTCAGCTATAACAAATAGTGTAGGACGAAGCCTCAAAATCCAGACCTGCTCAGAAGCAACATTCCCAGTTTTGTTTCCCCATTTAGTTAACAAGATAAAGCCAGATTCTCATTCCCAGGATCTGGTACCTGCTCCTACCCTGTCCCTCCAAACACTCATTATTTGTCTGTTAGACTTATAAAAGAAGATAAACCTTACTGTTGTCTTACCCCAGGTGCATAAGTTGGAAAAATACGTGCAATGACTGACGAGCCCACCAAATGTGTAAGAGGAGGAGTCAAGGGTCTTAAATTCCAGAGAGAATGTCTAGAAGAGGGAATTAAGTGTCTTTAAAAAAGTTGTCCTGGTACAATCCAAGTCTTCAATGAATTTTTGCATGTTTAACCCTTAATGTCAAAAATCGAGTGACCCTGCTCCTCAGCCAAGTCTCCCTTTACAGTTTTGCCTGTTAGAAATGTAATATACTCTCCACCCCCTGCTTTGGGCTCAGTTTAGATCATGAACTGGCCATCCTCCTGAGTGCTCAGAAAATAAATCTTTCGTTTTGGAAATAAAGCTCTGTCTTTGAATTGAGTTTTCTCAGCTTCCTTCCTTTACACAACTATGAAGATTTTACTTTTTAATTCTATTGTGTTGCAAAGAGGACAATAAGTGAGACATGAGACATTAACAGGAAGTGTGTAATTATGAAACTCTAGATTAAACTTTCTCTAAAAAATGTACAGGAAAAAATAACTTTAAATATTCCATTATGTTTAAGCATGCATGAAAATCTAACTTAAATGAGAGGAATTTGTTTTAAATCTACATTTACCTAAATATCATCTATATAGTTGATTTGCATTATGTAGTTTAAATCAGAATTCAAAATTATTCAGGTGAGATTTCAGATATTGTATATTAGCAATTTGCATTAGCACTCTAGTTAAACTGTAGTTAATATCTTTATGCACTATATTATCTGATTATGTTTCAGCATCAATTTTTGAAGAATAGAAAGTTACTTTGAAGTCTTATAACAATAAAGATAAAAAATAATAAAATTTGTTTCATAATTCTCATGTTAGCATTGAACACATATCAGTAAATTCCATTCATAAAGTGTACCTTGATGTATTAGAAGGGTATAAAAATATTGCTGGAATATATATAGCTCTATTTAAAAATTTCCACAAACTCCTCCAGGAAAGCTATTCAGCAAGGAGTAAGCTTCCAGGTTCATCTCTTCACAATCTGCACTAAAGTGTGGTGCTTTCATCCAGTGGGTCTTATCAACCAGTTACAAAGGGAAATAAATACATACACCCTCTTCTGCTTCAGGGCCTCTCATTCCTTGTTGAGTAAAAGGTTCCAGGGATACTGAAACATTATATCAAAAAGAAACTGCTTTAATCAGGAAAATAAACATCTCAAAATGGCTTTAGTAAGTTTTGAAATAGACCAGATTCACCAGTTTCCCCTTCCCATAAGAAGAAAACAGTACAATAAACCCTGAGAGACTGTCTAATAATTCAAGCTGCAAGTAAGACCCTCAAAGAGGACGCCTCTAAAGCAGCCTCTGAGAAGAGACCAGATATCTGGAAGAAAAACTGAGTCTTAATTTCAGTTGTTTAGACCACCTGAGTTACTTGGAATAGATATCCTTCATCCTTTTCTTCTTCCTGCCCATTGCCCAATGTGATGATTGATTTACAAGTTATTGTTGTCACTCATGTTGGGTGGTTTTGGTGAAGCAACTGAGTAATTTCTACTACGTTAACCCCTCACCTATATTCCTATAACTGACATAAAACTCATGAATAACAAAAGCGGATTTGGATGATATCCACACTTAGTATTCCCTGTCTAGTGTGAAAAGTCCTCAATAGCAGCTCACTAGGAATAGTTTGTCATACAACAGTATTCTCTACACAATAACATGAAAAAAGATATCTCCCAATTGGCACTATGTTTTTCTCTAAGTAACTCTATTGAAGATATTCTCCACTAAATTTGAGTATGGTCATTTAAAAATATTAAATATATTTTAAAATTACCTTCTAATGGTGTCCAAAAGGTGTTTCCATTGATTGTTAGCTATATTTAAGCTACTTCACATCTACTTCCTTCCTTGGCTTGTTTACCCATCTTCTATGTAAGCTTTTTATACCCAGCATATGTTTCTCATACTTTAATCTTATATATGTCCTATAATTTTCTTCCTCCTTCCCATGACAGTTTTGCTTTCTTGATGATATTAACACATAAATGTAAAAGTTACAGCATCCAGGTCCACACATAAGAAAGAAGACAGAATTCAGCTGAACCTGTGTTCTCTCACTAGGTATGCTTCATAATTTTATCCCTTTTTAAACAAAAAATGTATTAACCTAATTTAATTTACAACTGAAAATTTTTGTTTTGTGTCTAAATAACACATTCATTATATAGTCAGTGTTGATAGGTATCTAGGCAGATTCTGTTTCTTAGCAACTCTGGGTTGAGTTGCAATGGAGGAACTTCTACACCTGTGGTAGATATGGAGTCCTGTAGGTACCTTGCCAGGAGTAAAATAGCTGCTTTTTTTTATTTTAAAGATATATTTATTATGTACACGTACACTGTAGCTGTCCTCAGACATACCAGAAAAGGGCATCATATTTTATTACAGATGGTTGTGAGACACCATGTGGTTGCTAGGATTTGAACTCAGGACCTCTGGGAGAACAGTCAGAGCTCTTAACCACCACTGAGCCACCTCTCCAGCCCAAAATCGCTGCTTCTTACACTTGGCATAATTTTCATTTTTCAGAAACTTTCACACTAAATGCTGTTCTTGATGTCTGTAATGATAGTCAAAACCTTTCCCCACACTGTCAGTAGTGTATAGTTGTCAACATTTGCTCCCAGTTGTTTCTGTTTCTCCCCATTATGACCGATGTGAGATTCAATTTTAAAGTAGTTTTGA
The DNA here is from genome assembly GCF_963924665.1 of Micromys minutus. Classification (NCBI taxonomy): domain Eukaryota; kingdom Metazoa; phylum Chordata; class Mammalia; order Rodentia; family Muridae; genus Micromys; species Micromys minutus. The sequence goes on from NC_137973.1 coordinate 9,467,763, forward strand.
TTCGTATTTGCCTAGTAGCTAATGATATGCACAATTGTCACTTTTTTTAATTACGGTTTTTGATTTTGTTTGTTGTTGTTTGAAGATCTGGTCAGTTTTAGGGTATCAGTTTTACCACTGGAATTTTCCTGTTTTTTTAAATTAGTTTCTTTTACATTCAATATAATTTTCATCACCTATTGAATGTATAGGTAACAGAAAGATTACTCTAAGAGTTTAGACTGACTTGTGAACTTATTGACAATTTATTATGTTGTTTATGAAGATTGTAATTATAAGATCATTTTCCTCAGAAATTAGTTTGATTTTGGAAACCACTGGATTTCTTTATAGAATGTCAGTAAGTATACCTGTACTATTTTCTTTAAGTTTCAAGGTTTTGGGTCTTAAGTCAAGTTTCTTGATACATTTGGAGTTGATTTTGATGCAAAGACAGAGAGGAGGGATTTATAGTTTCATTCTCTTCTATGTAACTCTCTAGCTGTTCCAGAACCCTTAACTTAAGATGCTGTCTTTCCTCCAATGTGTGGTTTTAGTATTTTTATCAGAAATCAGTTAGCTATTCTGGTGTGATGCAATATTGGATATTCTATTCCATTCCATCTATTTTTGTTGTGATTGTGTGTGTGTGTGTGTGTGTGTGTGTGTGTGTGTGTGTGTGTGACAGAAAAGTGTTTCTTTTATTACTATGTCTCTGTAGTATAACTTTAAATCAGTTATGTTGATAACTCCCACAGTATTCTTTGTGCTGAAAATTACTTTGGCTCTCTGGGGAGTTTTGTGTCATTGTATGAATTTTAAAATTTTGTTTTCTATTTCTGAGAATATCAGTTGAGTTATTATTGGTTTTGCTTTGAATTTGGAGATTGCTTTGGTAGAATGGACATTTCACAATATTGATCTGATCTATTAGCATAGAAACATTTTCATACTTCCCAACTGTTTGTTGTTTCTCAGTGCTTTAAAGTTTTCATTGCAGAGATCTTTTATATCCTTGGTTAGATGTATCCCAAGATATATTATGCAACTCTTTGTATTTGTTGGAAATTATTGTGAATAGAATTGTTTGCTAGATCTTTTTCTTGGTGTGTTTGCCTCTGCTACACATGGATTTTAATGTTTTTCGTATATTTGTGTGTGTGTGTGTGTGTTCATGTTATTGTCATATGTGTGTGATGATTTCACATTCTTCCATTTTGTTGAAATAGGTTATTAGTTTCAATTTTCTTGTGGTTGAGTCTTTAGGGTCTTTGTTTAGAATAATGGAAACTGCAGTTACTTTGACTTCTTTATTTTTTACTTTCCTTGTTTTTATCTTTCTCCTTTCTTCTTTCTCTACTGAAGACAAGAAGCAAGTATTGAATAAAAGTGGACAAAGTAGAGACATTTATCTTATACCAGATTTTAGAAGAGATACTTTGAAATTTCCCTGACTTAATATAATATGGGTCATAGGTTTGCCATATGTAAGGTGAACTATGCTGAGAATTATTATTTCAAGCTTGGCCCGAAATTTTAACATAAAGATTTTGAATCTTATCAAAAGATTTTTTTCTGTCTCTTGATATTACTACATGATTTATGTCCTTTAGTTTATTTTAAAAAATTAATAACATATTTATTTGCATATATTTAAACATTTCACCATATCTTAAATATAGATTACTTGGTTGTGTGAAATAATTTTTGATGTGCTCATGACTCAGTATGCATAAGATGCAAATTTTAATAAAGAAACATGTTTTAATTACTTTTGTTATTTTTTTAATTTATAATTTCATTACACTTTCATCTCACATTCTTTCATTTAAAATCTTAATTTCTCTTTTTCACACTTCACCTTCAAAGTCATGGCCTAAAATGTAAGTGTGTATAGTATATATATCTATATCTATCTATCTATCTATCTATCTATCTATCTATATGTATATATTTCAAAATATTCAATATTTATCGAGTAGATACAAAGTAGATTGCTAAGTCAAATAACAGTTTATATATATATATATATATATATATATATATATATATATATATATATATATTATTTTTAAATAACCACAGTCAATTTTCTGTGTCTACACTGATAATCTACTTAACAATCCATTTCCATTACACCCTTGAAAATAGGATAAACCCTGTCTACGGAAAAACAACCGTTCATGTAAATGGCAAGTAGCATCTCATACAGATTCAAATGGAATTTTTTTTAGGATCAGTGTTTTCAGAGACATTTTGAAAATATTTACTGATATGTCTTATTTTTGTACAAATTTCTGATTAGATATAGATGGTTTTTCTTCATATTATTCTTTACCAGTGGCTGAGGTAAGAATTTTTGAAATATTGGGTCTTAACTTCATCAGGTATATGAGGTACAGTTTTTGTAGGACATAAGTAATTTTGTCTGTGCAGATATTTGTTTCATGAAATCATATTTACTTGTTTGAGATATTGCTATCTGTAGTTTTGCCATGAAATCCCAAAGAGCATTACTGAAGCCAATGTCAGTAGGATCTTCCTTTATACAATTTTCAAGGTATTTTATAATGTTTAAGGATTTTCATCTTATTTTCGTGATTTTCTTTCCAATATGAAGAAACCTAATCTCAGTGTGTTCATGTCAAAAACTTGTCTCCCGCGCACACATTTTAATAGAACCTGTTTACAAACTGTCTTCTTTACAGCCACTGTTAGCATTTGAAAGCTGCGAATGCACTTAATTCTGAGTTGTTTTATTTTCATTCTGTCTTAATTATTAGAAAGTAAAAAATTAACAGATATATTATAAAAAAATAATTTAAATTTGGGGCATGTTCACACACAGGTTTTGGCTGCTTTTCTATTTTATGACCAAAAAAAAAAAAAATAAAAATAAAAATAGTAAATAGAAAACGTCTACAGTAGTCCCATTTAACTTGTTGTGTCTTGGCCATCTTCTGTTTGGAATGGGGCTTGCTCTTAAGAGTTGTTCATATAGCCAAGAAAATATGTTGAGTAAAATTTTAAAAATACTTGCTTTGTAACATTAGGACATTTAATTTGTTCTTTTCTTTTTTTCCTTACAAATTTATTTAAAATAAAAATAGAGATACATGTACAGATTTTTTAAAGTATTTTTGATATAAAACTATATGAATATATTTTTGTCAGTACTTGATTTTTTAAAAAAAGTTTGATAGTATACTTTGAAATGTTAATCGTTACCATAAGCATAAAGTACAAGTAAAACAAAATGTAACATGGGACTAGTCAATGTTTTCTTGGTGTGTATAGATTAAACATGATTATTTTTAAATACCAAAAATTGAAACAAGGCTATCTTTTTAGCTCTTGAGTTATTAATGAAAAACAACAAAGTATATAGTGCCCATTCAGATTGAGGTACACATTTAATTGGTTCTTATAGGAGTCAAATACTCTTAGGCTTTGTCTACGGTGTCCATCTATTTTTTGGAATGTTTCTAGCCTGAAGATGTCTTTGTGTTGGCTTGGAGAAACAAGGGCTTGTATATGAGAATGTCCAGATCATCTGCTCTTGGCAATATTGAGAGGTGGGAGTGGGACAATGAGTATACTTTTGTGTTTCCTCACATTCCCTTAGACTGAAATAGAAGGTGACATTTTTCTTAGGCTGTTTGATAATAAAACTCTCAAATCTTCCTACCTCTTTCACAAAGCTGGGGTAATAGAGGATCAACCATGCTTGGTATTTTAAAAATGAAAATGACCATTTGAAGACAGACTTCATACTTGCACAGAAAACATCATCATTTACAGAACTATGGAATTCCCATCATAGAACCCTGACAAATTTTTTTATCACAAAGTTTAGGAAAAGTAATTTGAGAATAAATGTTTATATAAAATTATTTTATAAAGTTGAAAACATCATCCAAACAACAAAAATAAAACATCACTGTAGTATTGGCTTAAGCTTCTTAAGTGTCTCTCCCCAAAATATCTTTGCTATCATAATTGAATATTAATAAAACCAAAAGCAAACTATACTCGTCTCAATTCTCTCACTGTTCAGAGTTTATATATATATATATATATATATATATATATATATATATATATATATATATATATATATATATATATATCATTAAATAACCAGAATCATAATTTCTTACTGAATTTTAATACTTTTGATTTTACTACTAATATTATTGTATTTTTACCTCAGTACATCTCCTTAGATGTTAGCAATGCTTTTTTATTGATTGTATTTTTTTTCTATTCCCTTTACCTGAGTCTTTTCTCTTTCTAGTGTAAAAGATTGGTTTAAAAGAAATATGTCCAGTAACATGGTTGTATTGCTGAGATATCTAATAGTTCACAATTCCTTTGATATTAAACAGCAAAATAGTTTTATTAATAGCTCACATTGTTTGACATGAATCACAAATGAATTATAAGGGTTGCATATAAAAGATTCCAGTTATCTCTGAGGTGGATTTAATTTCAGCGATAATTATTCACATTTAAAATTCATACTTATTTTACATATACATTTATCAATATTAAATTTTATACTTCATATTAAATGTAATTCATTACTAAAACTAAGTTTAATATTAAAGTAGTATTTTTAATTTATCTTATGTAATAATCAAATAATTTTAACCAAGCATTTTATTACCGAAAGGTGTCTCTTTGCACAATTAAATGTAATAAAGATTACTAAACTAAAACAGAAGAAATGGAGAGGAGATTTTATATGAAGACTAATAATTATGACTCTGGCCATCTCTATTCCTAAACAAAACCTCCCAGAAATGTACCAAGAGTGGATACTGGTCATTATCTAGGTAATTCCTGAGCTTGTTCCCCAGGTCAGATAAATAATTGAAACTAACAGCTTATTTTCCTTAGAGGAGAGGGACCCCCGTGATGGAAGTTCAGTGAGGAGACTGTGTTGTTGGTTGTTTAGATTACCTACTTACCTCCTTTTCCTCATTGGTCCTGTTCCTATGCCTTCCTAATTCTTATCTTTAAATGACCTCTAAGAAGAACTGTCTATCTCAGGGAGCTCACTTTTGCTTTCTCATCTCTCTGCATCTCTAAATCTCAGTCAATGTACTTAGTTATCTATATGGGTCAGAATAAAATCTGAGAAGACATTATCGATCTTGATGGTTCACAGAAATGGGAGAGTTTTCTCTTTCTTTCTCTGTTTTTACTTTATTTTTTTTTTTTTGTTTCTTTCTTGATTTTTTTTTCCTTTCTTTAGTGAGCATTTAAACAACATTGTGTTATGACAAGATATTAAATGAAAATAATTTCAGAATCATTATAAAATCAAAGTTTATAAGAACTGCATGATTCTGACAGAACCCCTGAGAAGGCACCCTTATCTGGTTCATGCCAGCAAACACCTCCCAGCATCAGCGATAGTATTTGGACCAGGTGCAGCTAACCATCAGACTGAGTACTGGACCCTGGCAAGGATGGTAGGTGGAAGGAGCTAAAGGGGGTTGGCCTCATGGGAAGAACAACAATACCAACCAAATCCTCCACAGCTCCCATTGACTAGATCACCAACCATCTAGCATGCATTGAGATGCCCATGGCTCCAGTTGCATATGCAGCAGAGAAAAGTAGTGTCTGGCACCAATGTGAGAAGAGGCCTTTGGTCCAGAAAGGGCACGTTTTCCCAATGTAGGGCAATGCCAAGGCACTCAGTTGGAAAGGGCGATTGGAAGCTAGTGCACCATCCTGAAGACAAGTAGAGGGGGAGAGGAGACGAGTGGGTGAAAGGGTTAACATTACAAATGTAAATACAGAAAGTATCTAATTTTAAAAAAAAAGACTAAAAAGTAAAGGCCAAATAAAAGCTACCTAAATTAAAATTAAAAAACACAAAACTTCAGATATAAAGTTCCAGCAGAAAAAGAAACAGCTTGTGTTCATAATAATGCACCAACTTTAGGATCAGTATGAATCAGTGAATAGAGAAATCTGTGATATTTTCAGAACCCTTCAAATCCAGTGCCTTCTACAATCTATATTCCTGAGCCCTGAATCACTGTAGATGGGGCTCTACACTGGAACCCTTAGGGGACATTTGTTTTGTAGATCAACATATTCATTTATTTTTAATTCAAATGTAAACTTAACCCTTGCAGTTGGTAAACATAGTGTGAAGTGTTATATGAGCACTCGTGAAATTTCCCTATTTATTCTATTGGATAATACCTGTATTTACATTTGACATGTTATCACCTCCCCACCCCTCTGAGCTCTTATCCCTGTCATCCTCCACTTGTTTCCATGAAGGTGCATACTCTCCCAATCACTCTCTTCCAATCACCATCTCCACCTCACTGCCTTAGAATTTCCCTACCCTGGTAAAACACGCCTTCACTGGACCAAAGGCCTCCTCTACCGCTGATGTATTATAACACTATCCTCTGCTACAAATGCAAGTGGAGACCTGGGTCTCTCCATGTGTGCTCAGTGGTTGGTGTTTTAGTCCATGGGAGCTCCAGGAGGATCTGGTTCATTGATAATGTTTTTTCTATAACTTTGCAAACCCTTTATGCTCCTTCAGTCCTATCTCTAGTTCCTGCATTAGGGTCCCTGTGTCAGAAACAATGATTTTATGAAATTTCTAGGCAAATGGTTGGAATTAGAATCTATTGTCCTGAGTGAGGTAACCCAGTCACAAACGAACACACATGGTATATACTCACTAACAGATAGTAGCCCCCAAAATCTCTGAATACTGAAGAAAATATTCACAGACCTACAGAAGCTCAAAAAGAAGACCAGAAAGCAGATGTCTCAGTCCTTCTTAGAAGGAAGAACAAAAAAGTCATGGGTGGAAATCCAAGGTTAAACAACAGAGCAGGAATTGTAGAAAAGATCAATCAAAGACTGCATCACCTGAGGGTATACCTCATATGTAGCCACTAAACCCAAGCACTATTGCTGGTGCCAAGAAGTGCTTACTGGCAGGAACCAGATATGGATGCCTCCTCAGAGGTTCTGCCAGAGTCATACAGACACAGCTGATGATGCTATCACCTAGAAGACATTTACACCACAAACAACAACACAACTGAAGAGAGTCACTCTGACATAGGTCTCACTGAATATTTCAGAGAAGTTTTTAACTAGATCTCTGCTCCATAATTAAAGCTGAGTCCCTCAATCTCAACCTGGTATCAAAGTGATCATGTTTCTATTTCTTCCAAGTTTACAAATCAAGCATATTAAATCTGATACTGAGAACTCAAAATATAAATCTAACAAACCATTAGGTACTTTAGTAAGCACAGCAAGCACAGCATTTGTCAGATGTGTGGTTGTCATGCGCCCCATTTCCCGCTGGCAGGAAAAGGCGTGCAACAACAGGATTCTTCTGCGAACAACCTTTATTGTATATTGAAGAGGAAGACACCAGACAGGAAAAGGAACCCTAATTTATACCCCCCCAAGGGTGGCGTGTCGCTGGGTGATTGGCTGCCCACCAGTGGTCTGATCGTGCCACCCCGGGATGGGCGGTGACTTGGCTCGCACCACTCTTTGCACATGTGCCCAGTGGTTGTTTACCACACTTTAGCTGATTCATGGCACCTGAAACCAGCACCATCTTGTAAGGGCACAGCCTTCAGCCCTCAACATTTCCCCCTTTTTGTTTTACTAGAACAAGGCTGGTCTAGGCCTCTGTAGTTATGTCTATCTGCTGTGGCTCCTGTCTTAGGTCATTCCTCCAATGTCGCAGCCTTATCCATCATAGGGTGACCCTATCACCACTGGGCCCCATGTCTTAGATTGGTCTGCACATGAGGAAAGTTGCCTGTCTCTGGATACCACAGTGCTGTGCGACAACAACTGCTAAATGGCCTAGAGCGAACTCTACAAAAGAGGCCAGCCAAAAAATGAATTAGTGGGGAAGTCATGATCACCCTATCGTGTGCAATGAGGAAACATCAGTGATGTGCAAGGGCTGATCAATGACCACTGAGTCTCTTTCGTCCCAGTGCAATGGATCTATAAATCCGTGGGGTGCAAGAGCAGAAAACTCAGAAGCCGAATACTTATTGAGCATAGATAACCAAATTTTAGGGGAGGCCCTTGTTCAATGGCCACAAGTGCTTGAGTGATAACGACCTTGTCACGTTTCTGTTGAGACCAAAGTCTGCAAACCAACCACAGCAGGAACACCAACCCACAGCAAAATATTGCACAAAAAAACCCACCCCCACCCATTCCTTAAAATAGGAGAAAATCGAAGAGATCCAGGTGGAGAGGCCTTCTGTCAGACAGGTCCACTCGTGTTGAGTTTATAGCCAACACTGCTGCCCTCAAAGACTCGAGAGTCTTGTCAAATTCTGCTGACCAATTTCCTGCAAGGTACAATCTAGACAGATTAGCTGCTTGGGTAAAATTTTCATATTTTACGCTGGTAATGCAAAGCGTCCCCAATTTTCTCTCACATCAAAATTGGCCCAATTGAAAGAGAAAATCTAATCTTTCCTCTACCAGGTCGAGGCGTTAGTTAACAATCATTAATCCGCCCTTTAACTGGGCACTAGCAGAGGTATGAAAATCAACAGCATATGCCACTGCATCTGACAATTGATTTAAGGCTGTGCCTGTTAAAGCTAATTGATAGTTTGCACCGTTCTTACGGATGTTGAGAGTGCAAGAGCCGAGGCTGTAACCAAGATAGCCACCGCAGCTGTGACAATCAACCCGACAATGATGGTAGAAATCCTGAAATCTCTCCTTTTCCTAAACAAACTTAAGCTACTGGTGGCATCCACCGGAACAGGAATAAACAGTTTTTATATTAGAAGAAAAATTAAAGAGGCCATTAACTGTCCAACGTACTCCGAGATTGACAGCCAGTCTAAGGATGCAGGGCTGAATCTCTTTTTCTTTTACAAAAATGTGACCACTTAGGTTTTGCTGGAATAAACAAATTACCCTTTGGCTAGAAAATAGGCCAGCAACCGGCAATCCAGGTGGCATTAGCCTATCCAGGTTTTTTATATAATTAGCAGTGATTCTATAAGTTTGGACTGACTCTGCCAACTCTTTGACTTGTTTATGTTCTAAAAGGTGATACTGCTGATGTTGTTATTTTCCTCAAACACCGGAAAAATTTGCCTGAGGGCATGGCATGTCACTGGCGGACAAAAGAACTCGCACTTCCTCTCTGGGTAAAGCAGAAAAGCAGAGGCAGCGGCTGCTTTAAGAGCTTTTGGTTGTGTTAAAGGCGTTCTCTGTCCGGGCTGAAACCGCTCCGCCTCACATTCTGCTGCCTCCTCCTCTAAATCTTCCTCCACAGATTCAAATAATTCATCCTCTAATTTTTCTTCTGCCAGCTCTAAAGCCTTTTGTTCCTTTAGCGGATACAAAGCATTCTCTCTGGGAAACTTGTACTCTGTTTCCCCAGACGTAATCCTCTCTTTTCTCGGCGGTTTTTCCGCCATCTCTCCATTTCTGACTTGTTTTAAACATGTCTCTCGGAGACTACCTCTTTTAATTTTTTCCCTCGCGCTCCCTCTTTCATTACGCTCCGTTTCTGACCCATCCTCTTGGTGCTGCATGACTACTTTCTGTCTAGATAACTTCCACAACAGTAATGTTACGACAGTTACCACAAATGCAAGCATTAACCCTTCTACTTCCGGAGAAAATCCAAGAAGAGACATGCCTAAGTTTTTGGCATGCTCTTTTGGCACCCCGTAAATTCCAAAGAGAGACATGTCTCTCGGAGCTTACCATTTACCTTTTCGCAGTTCTGAATCCACTTCAGCGAACTGAAGGGTCCCCTTGGCGCTCCCAGGATTTTCGGCACCACTGGTTTTATCCCGGGTTTCAGCACCACTTGTAGCGCGCCCCACTTCCCGCCGGCAGGAAAAGGCGTGCAACAACAGGATTCTTCTGTGAACAACCTTTATTGTATGTTGAAGAGGAAGACACCGGGCAGGAAAAGGAACCCTAATTTATACCCCCCAACGGTGGCGTGTCGCTGTGTGATTGGCTGCCAGCCAGTGCTTTGATCATGATGCCCCGGGATGGGCAGTGACTTGGCTTGCACCACTCTTTGCACATGTGCCCAGTGGTTATTTACCACACTTTAGCTGATTCGTGGCACCTGAAACCAGCACCATCTTGTAAGGCGCACCCTTCGGCCCTCAACATGTGGTGTAAGCTTGTTCCTGGCATTTGATAAGTTAAAGTGCCATGTATAACAACTCACCAGATAGATGAATGCACATTATCAAATCCATCTCAGGAATGGTTTTAAGAGTCAAGAGACAAGGCTATGAGCATACTTCTCAGAAAAAAAATATGTACATATTTTCTCTTGTACTAACTCGTATTTCCCCTGAAACAGTAATTTTTATCTAGCCATATTTCTCCATAGTGATTACATAGTCTATGTAGTTTGCATTTCAATACTCTTTTCTCATCTTTCATGATGGGTTTTACTATGTTTTAACCAGTAAGCAACAAATGGTCCAATCTATAAAATTATGAAGTTTGATAGAGAGAATATCTATATCTATATCTATATCTATCTATATATCTATGTCTAATTTATATAATCTATATTTATATCTATTTCTATCTCTATTTATATATCTTTATCTATTTCTATAACTCTATGTATCGATGTATCTATGTATGTATGTATGTATCTATCTATCTATCTATCTATATCTCTTCATTTGTTATATATCATTGGAACCTTTGTCTACCTGGATGAATGTGACTCTGCTATCTTATTTCTAACAATGTAGCCTTTCATGATCCATGCTAAGCTTCTGGTATAAATATGTGATCATACCATTAAGGCTCTTAAGATGAGGGAAGTTTCACAACATTGACTTTAGGTATTATGTTTTGAAATAAATTCTTCTCAAAATATGATGGCTTAACTGTGGAATGTCACTACATAAACATTGTATTAAAAAAATTTTGTGACATCCATGGGACTCCAATTTACATATAGAGGTATAAAGTTTCTAAACTGGGCAGCCATTTAGAAAACCAAACAATGCCACTGTCTTTTTGGAACTTGGTTACCATACTTATTATTTCTAACTGTATTACTTTATCAGAAATTATCATAATTTTGTTTCACATAACAGCTGAAGAACATTGTATAAATATAACACATCCACTGTATAAAAATAACACATTTTTATTATGATTTCTTTATGTGATAGAACTATAGGCTCTTTCTTTTTCATTGCCCTACATTTACATACATGGTGGCAACAAAGAGAAGATTTGGACAAAAAGTGGTAGAGAGACTGTGATGTAATAGAGCAGAGGATATGGGACAAGGGTTGTGTCAATCAAACAATCATGTTTAAATTTTCCAAGCATAAAAACCACAAGAAGGGCTGGAGAGATGCCTCAGTGGTTAAGAGCACTAACTGCTCTACCACAGGTCCTGAGTTTAATTTCTGGCAAGCACATAGTGGCTCACAACTATATGTAATGGAAGCTGATGCCTTCTTCTAATGTGTCTGAAAACAGCCACAGTGTATTTATACACATAAAACCAAAACAAAAACAAAAAAAAAAGTAAGAAAATATGTAGCTGGGGAGACAGTTGTTCTCATGGAATTGCAACTGCAGTTCCATTGACTATAACACTATGACACTAGCCATGTCTGTGGTTCACAAATATATATGCAGATGAAACAATCTCATACATAAAATACAATAAGTAATAAACAATATTTCTGAAAGAGTCTGCTTCTAATCTCTGTGATATTACAACAAATAAAAAATTCTCAAGAAAAAGCTTTTGATAGATTTCTAATCACTCCAACTATAAAATGACATATTAATATGTACTAGCAATATAATGCAAAATATTTTATCATCATTATCACTATATATTTGAGACAAAAAAGCAGTAATTTAGAAGATGAGCTAACTTATACAATATTGTTATTAATGTTACACCAGTTATATAGACCCAAATCTATAATTCCTGTGGTAATATTTTTATTATTATTGGATATTTTCTTTACTTACATTTCTAATGTTTTCCTCTTTCCCAATCTCCCCTCTGGAACCGCCCTAACAAATACCCTCTGCCTCTGCCTCTGCCTCTATGAGAGTCTTTCCTCAATTACCCATTCTCTTTCATATCTCTTCCCTGGCTTTTCCCTACATTGGGGAATCATGCCAACACAAAGCCAAGAACTTCTTCTCTCTTTGATGTCTGATAAGATCATCCTCTGCTACATATGCTGTTGAAGCCATTGGTGCCTCAATGTGTACTCTTTGATTGATGGTGTAGTCTCTTTGGAGCTCTGCAGTATTTATTTGGTTAATATTATAGTTCCACCTATAGGGGTGAAATCCCTTTCAGCCCCTTCAGTTCATTTTTCTAACTACAGCATTGAGGACCCCATTCTAATTCCAATGGTTGAGAGCATCCACCTATGCCTTTTTTGGAATCTGGCAGTACCTCTCAGGAGACAATTATATGAGGCACCTGTGAGCATACTCTGCATGGCATCCACAATACTGTCTGGGATTGGTAAATGTATGTGGGCTGGATTCCCAGGGGGTAGTATCTGGATGGCCTTTTCTTCAATCACTTCTCCACACTTTGTTTCTGTATTTTCTTTTGTGAATATTTTTTTCTCCATTTTAAGAAAAACTTTAGCATCCTCTCTTGGGTCTTCCAACTTCTAGAGTTTCATGTGGTCTGTGAATTGTATCTTGGGTTTTCCAAGAGTTTAGGCGAATAACCAACTATAAGTGAGTGTATAACATGTGTGTTCTTTTGTAATTGGGTTACCTCACTCAGAAAAATATGTCTTAGTTTCATTCATTTGCCTAAGAATTTTATAAAGTCATTGTTATTAATAGCTGGGTAGTACTTCATTGTGTAAATGTATAACATTTTCTATTATCCATTTTTCTGTAGAAAGACATGGGTTCTTTCCAACTTCTGACTATTATTATAAATAAAGCATCTATGAACATAGTGGAGCATGTGTCCTTGAAATATGTTGGAACATCTTTTAAGTATATAGTCAGGAGTAGTATTGGTGAGTCCTCAGGTAGTACTATGTCCAATTTTCTGAGAAACCACCAGACTTATTTCTAGAGTAGATATACCAGTTTGCAATCCCACAAACAATGGAGAAGTGTTTCTGTTTCTCCACATCCTTGCCAGCATCTGTTGTCACCTGAGTTTTTGATCTTAGCCATTCTGACTGGTGTGAGGTAGAATCTCAGGTTTTTTTTGATTTGCATTTACCTGATGACTAAGGGTGTTGGACATTTCTTTAGGTGCTTCTCAGCCATTTGATATTCCTCAGTTGAGAATTCTTTGTTTAGCTCTGTCGCCTTTTTTTCTAAATATTATTATTTGATTCTATGGAATTTAACTTCTTGAGTTCTTTGTATATATTGGATATAGAATTGTTAAAGATATTTTTTCAAACTGTTGCCTGCCATTTTGAGGTAATATTTTTTAATGGAAATTATCTGTATTTACATGTTAAATGCTATCTCCTTACCCCTGCCACTCCACTCCCCTTACTCCATCTACTTCTTCCATGAAGGTTCTCTATCTTTCAACCATCCTCTCCCAATTCAGCTCCCTGGCATTCCCCTACACTGGGAGAACATGCCTTCACTGGACCAAAGACCTCTCTCTTAAGGATGCCAGACAATGCTATTCTCTGTAACATATGCAAGTGGAGCTATGCGTCTCTCCATGTGTGCTCATTGCTTGGTGTTTTAGTCCTGAGAAGTTCTGGAGGGTTTGCTTTGTTGTTAATGTGTTCTTCCCATGGGCTTGCAAATCCTTTCTGCTCATTCAGTCCTTTCTACAGTTCCCAGTTCCCTCATTAAGAAAATCATATTCAGTCTGATGGTTAGCTGCAAGCATCCTCAACTGTATCTGTATGACACCTGCAGAGCCTCTGAAGAGGCATCTATATCAGGCTCCTACTAGTAAGCACTTTTTGACATCATAAATAGTACCTCAGTTTGTTGGCTGCATATTGGATGGATCCCAAGGTGAGGCAGCCTCTGAATTTTTTCTTCAATTTCTGCTTTTCTATTTGTCCCTGTATTTCCTCCTGTGAGTGTTTGCTTTGCACTTTCTGCTAAGAACGACTGAGGCATCTACATTTTGGCCTTTCTTTTTATTTATTATTTATTATTTTGAGATTAATAAGGTCTGTGAATTGTTTCTTGGTATACAGAGCGTTTTTCCATTGAATGTTTTATGCTCCTTTGTCAAAGATCAAGTAAGCATAAAGGTATAGGTTCAGTTCTGGGTATTCAATTTTATTCTATCATCCAGCTGCCTGTCTTTGTACCAATACCATGCAGGTTTTATAAGAAGAGATCTGTAATACAGCTTTTGATCAGGTATGGTGATTCTCCTAGAAGTTCTTTTATTGTTGAGAATGGTTTTTTTGCTATCCTAAGTTTTTTCTTATTCCAAATAAGTGTGAAAATTGCTTTTTCTAGCTCTATAAAGAATTCAGGTGAAATTTTGATGGGAATTGCCTTAAATTTGTAGATTGCTTTTGTTAATATGGTCATTTTTACTATTTTGATCTTTCAAATCCATGAGCATGGAGATCTTTCCATTGTCTGAGTTCTTCAATTTCTTTCTTCAAAGTTTTTAATTTTTTGACATAAAGATCTTTGAATTGCTTTGTTAGGGTTACATTAAGGTAATTTATATTATTTGTGAGTATTGTAAAGGGTATCAATTCCATAATTTCTTTCTCAGCCTCTTCATCTTTTGAGTAGAGGAAGGCTACTGATGTATTTGAGTTAATTTTATATATAGCCACTTTGCTGAAGTTGTTTATCAGCTGTAGGGGATCTCTGGTGAAATTTCTGGAGTCACTCAAGTATAATATTATATCATCAGCAAATAATATTTTGACTTCTTCCTTTTTAATTTGTATTCCTTTGATTTTTTTTCTCTCTGATTGCTATAACTAAGGCTTCCAGTTCTGCATTTAATAGCTTGTGGGAGAGTGGGAAGCTTTGTCTAGAGTCCTAATTTTAGTAGCATTTTGTTTCTCCCTATTTAATAGCATTTTATTTCTCCCTATTTAGCTTGAAGTTGGCTACTGGTTGGCTGTATATTGATTCTATTATGTTTATACATCGGCCTTCATATGGGGAGCCATAATGGAACAAGCTAATCACTAGCAAGTGATCGTCCTGAGATGGCCAGCCTTGGATTATGATAAAGTCTGTACTGGTTCACCCTTATTCAGCAAGGCAGTAGGGATTTATTTTAGGAAAGATTCCTCCTATTAATATGCTTTTCCTATTATTTTTAAACATACATAACAATTATTAAGTTATAGAACCCCCATTTGGAGCAGATCTATGCAGATCTACGAAGGTGTACTGTCTTGTAGTGATGCTATATAGACATATAAATGACTTACGTCTTAATGATAATCCTATAAGAATTCCTAAACTTATAACTGATTACTAAGCTCTTTTATACTGAGACTGCCATTATATCATTCTGATAGCCAAAACTGCAATGAGAACTTTGCCAGTCTCCCAAGTGTCACCAATTAATTACTCTTAGATAGTACTACTCAGACCACATTCCAAGAGTTTGTAAAACAATTTCCTAAAGGTCATTAAAAAGAAAACTAATGATTTATTATAGGTGCTAAGAGAGAGGATAAAATATTGACAGTGCTTATCTATACAAAACTTCACTAATAACGTAGTTATGGTTTTATACCTTCAGTGATCCTGTGGAGCTGAGGCAGGTGATGAATGTTTAGCCAGATAATTACTCCTAATGGATATCCATGCAAACATCCTCTGTTGTAAACTTCTATTTCAATTTATGATTTGATTTCTTGTGTGAACTTGTGATGAACTTTGTAACATGTGATCATTTATTCTGAATGGGGTATAAGGCTGAGGACAAAGAGAAAACGAGTCAGAACTAAGCTGAGAAGCACTGAGCTGAGAGAGGAGCAGGGTGGAGAAGCACAGAGCTGAGAGAGAAACTGAGCTGAGGAGATTTTAGACAGGACAGAAAGTAAGAGTAGAAAGAAGATGCAGAGTGGGAAAACATAGAGACTATAGGTAACATACAATACTAAGAGACCTAGGTGCTGAATGCAACCGAAACAGGAAAAGAGAAGAAGCTGTAGAGAGCAGAAAGGCAGACTTCTTACCATGGGACAGAACAGGTTGTTTCTTAATAACAAGGCAGACTTGGTCTTATTAAAAACAGCAAGCTTTCTTCTTACAAAGGTGGGTTTAATTCATTTACCATTAAAAAGGTAGAAGCTTTTGCTTTATCTATACAATAAAGATTGGAGCTTATTGCGTGTGTGTGTGTGTGTGTGTGTGTGTGTGTGTCTGTGTGTGTGTGTGTGTGTTACCAGAAGGCCATTTTATTTCTCTTTTAATCCAGCTTAATTTAAGTGGTACAAAGCAGTATGCAAATCCCTTAGCTGTGGGGTAGGATAGAACACTCTCAGGGTCTAACCTGTGACCTCCACTAGTGTAAACAGGATTAAAGTGTGAGTCTGAGTGGAAATATACAAACGCACACTTTTGAAACTGTTTATAAACTTATGTAAGTTTATGCATATTTGCCTATTTAAAAGTTTTTCCTTCTGCAAGAGCTATTCTCTTCTCCTTGGTTCAATAAAAGTTTATTGCTCCAAACTCTCCCCCTACAACTCACCCCCCACCAGCCTAGCATTTCCTTCTGAGATAGTACAAAGGCTATTTACTCAATCCTTTGCTGTTTTAGGATGTGGTACTAAATGCCAGAGACTGCAGTTTCTGGCCTTAGAGGATTAGAGAAGGCAGATCAGCTACAGTAGCACAGTAACTTAGACTTACATAGTAAACTTTTATTATGCAGCAACCCTAAATATCTTGTAAGACAAAGTCTAACCCCCATATCTCTTAAGACTGCATCACACACTCTCTGAGGCTCTAGTGCCTCAAGAAAAACCAACAAGAAAGAAGATATCCCATGCTAGGGCTGGCCCCCAACACCTTGAATTCCTGATCTTTCTAAGACTTTTAATATGAAGGGGTGTTGAATTTTGTCAAATGCGTTCTCAGTATCTAAATAGATGCCCATGTAGTATTTTTATTTGAGTTTGTTTATATAGTAAATTATCATGATGGATTTTCTTATATTGAACCTCCTGCATCACTGGGAGGAAGCCTACTTTATGATGTTGAATGATTGTTTGATGTGTTCTTGAGTATTTTTACATTGACTTTCTATGCTTTCTATGATATCTTTGGTTCCTGAGATTCCCTCTTCCATCTCTGGTATTCTTTTGGTGATGCTTGCGTCTATGACTCCTAACCTTTTTCCTAAGTTTTCTATTTCCAGGGTTGTCTCTCTTTGTGTTTTTTTTTATTGTTTCCTTTACTGTTTTACATCCTGAATGGCTTTCTACAATTTCTTCATCTGTTTACTTGTATTTTCCTGTGTTTCTCAAAGGGCTTCTACTTCTTTATAGTTTCTTTTCTGTATTTCTTTAAGGGAGATTTTTACTTGTTTCTAAAGGCCCTCCATCACCAATATAAGGCACAATTTTCTTTTTCATGTTCTGTAAATATATATATTTTTTTGTTTTCTTTATTTCTAGGGCTTCATACAATCTGTGAGTTGTTTCTGGGAGAATGCAAGCCCTGGGGTTAGCATCCCAATATCAGTGACTGCATATTAGGTCTGTTCTTTTGTGACTGGGTTATCTCACTCAGGATGATATTCTCTAGATGCAGCCATTTTCTTAAGAATTTGGTTAAGTCTGGTGGCTGAGTAGTATTCCATTGTGTATATGTACCACAATTTTTGTATCCATTCATCTTCTGAAGGACATCTGGGTTCTTTACAGCTTCTGGCTATTATAAATAGAGCTGCTATGAACATTGTCGTGCATATATCTTTGTTGTGTATTAAAGTGTCTCTGGGGTATATGCCCAGAAGTGGAATAGCTGGGTCTTCAGGTAGTATTATATCCAATTTTCTGATGTATCGCCAGACTGATTTCCAGAGTGGTTGTATTAGTTCACAACCCCACCAACAGTGGAGAAGTGTTCCTCTTTCTCCGCAGCCTTGCCAGCATCTGCTGTCATCTGAGATTTGGATCTTGGCCAATCTGACTGGTGTGAGGTGAAATCTCAGGGTTGTTTTGATTTGCATTTCCCTGATGGCTAAGGATGTTGAGCACTTCCTCAGATGTTTCTCGGCCATTCGGTGTTCCTCAACTGAGAACGTTTTGTTTAGCTCTGTACCCCAATTTTTAATAAGGTTATTTGATTCTTTGGTGTATAGCTTTTTGAGTTCCTTGTATACCTTGGATATTAGGCCTCTATCTGATGTGGTGTTGGTAAAGACCTTTTCCCATTCTGTTGGTTGCCTTTTTGTTTTCTTGACAATTTCCTTAGTCTTACAGAACATTTTCAATCTCATTAAGTCCCATTTGTTAATCTTTGACCTTAGAGCTTGAGCCACTGGTGTTTTGTTCAGGAAATTTTCTCCTGTGCCTATGTGTTCTAAGGTTTTCCCTACTTTCTCATCTAATAATTTCAGTGTATCTGGTTTAATGTGGAGATCTTTGATCCACTTACACTTGAGCTTTGTACAAGGAGATAAGAAAAGGTCTATTTTCATTCTTTTGCATGCTGAGTGCCAGTTGGACCAGCACCATTTGTTGAATAGGCTGGTTTTTTTCCATTGAATGTTTAAGGCTCGTTGTCAAAAATTAGGAGACCATATACATGAGGGCTCATTTCTGGATCTTCTATTCTATTCCATTGATCCACATACCTATTTCTGTACAAGTACCATGCAGTTTTCAACACAATTGCCTTGTAATATAGCTTGAGGTCAGAAATAGTGATTCCCTCAGATGTTTTTTTGTTGCTGAGGAAAGATTTCGCTATTCTAGGTCTTTTGTTATTCCATATGAAATTGCACATTGATCTTTCCAATTCCTTAAATAACTGGGTTGGAATTTTGATGGGGATTTCATTGAATCTGTAGATTGCTTTTTGTAGGATGGCCATTTTTAAGATGTTGATCTTTCCAATCGATGAGCATGGGAGATCTTTCCATTTTCTGAGATCCTCCTCAATTTTTTTTCTTTAGAGGTGTGAAGTTCTTGTCATATAGGTCCTTCACTTGCTTATTTAGAGTCACACCAAGGTATTTCATAGTTTTTGTGACGATTGTGAAGGGTACCTTTTCCCTAATATCTTTCTCCACATGTTTGTCCTTTGAGTATATGTAGGCTACTGATTTGTTTGAGTTAATTTTGTATCTTGCCACTTTGCTGAACTTGTTTATCAGCTCTAGGAGTTCTCTGGTGGAATGTTTGTGGTCACTCAAGTACACTATCATGTCATCGGCAAAGAGTGATGTTTTTATCTCTTCCTTTCTGATTTGTATCCCCTTGATCTCCTTTTGCTGTCTAATTGCTCCAGCCAGGACTTCCAGTATTATGTTGAATAGGTAGGGGGAGAGTGGGCAGCCTTGTCGAGTCCCTGATTTTTTTGGGATTGCTTCAAGTTTCTCGCCATTAAGTTTGATGTTGGCTGTTGGTTTGCTGTATATTGCTTTTATTATGTTTAGGTATGGGCCTTGGATTCCTGTTCTTTCCAGGACTTTTAACATGAAGGGGTGTTGGATTTTGTCAAATGCTTTCTCAGCATCTAGTGAGATGACCATGTGATTTTGATCTTTGAGTTTGTTTATATGGTGGATTACATTGATGGATTTCCTTATATTAAACCATCCCTGCATCCCAGGGATGAAGCCTACTTGGTCATGATGAATGATCGTTTTAATGTGTTCTTGGATTCGGTTTGCAAGGATTTTGTTGAGTATTTTTGCATCAATGTTCATAAGTGAGATTGGTCAGAAGTTCTCTTTCCTTGTAGGATATTTGTGTGGTTTAGGTACAAGGGTTATTGTAGCCTCAAAAAATGAGTTTGGTAGTATTCCATCTGATTCTATCTTTTGGAATAATTTGTAGAGTATTGGTGTTATATCCCCAATAAATGTCTGGTAAAATTCTGCACTGAACCCGTCTGGACCTGGGCTTTTTGTGGTTTGGAGACTTTTGATGACTTCTTCTATTTCTTTAGGTGTTATAGGGTTATTTAGATGGTTTACTTGGTCCTGGTTTAACTTTGGAATTTTGTATCTGTCTAGGAATTCATCCATTTCCTCCAGATTTTCCAATTTTGTGGAGTATAAGTTTTTGTAGTAGGATCTGATGATTTCTTGAATTTCCTCAGTTTCAGTTGTTATGTCCCCACTTTCATTTCTGATTTTGTTAATTTGTATACTCTCTCTTTGCCCTCTAGTTAGTCTTTCTAGGGGTTTATCAATTTTGTTGATTTTCTCAAAGAACCAACTCTTGGTTTTGTTGATTTTTTCAATGGTTCTTTTTGATTCTATTTGTTCTATTTCTGCCCTAATTTTGATTATTTCTTGCCATCTATTCTTTTTGGGTATGTCTGCTTCTTTCTGTTCTAGGGCTTTTAGCTGTGCTGTCAGGTTGCTGATGTAAGCTCTCTCCAGTTTCTTTTTGGAAGCAGTTAGGGCTATGAGTTTTCTTCTCAGTACTGATTTCATTGCATCCCATAGGTTTTGGTATGTTGTGTTTTCGTTTTCGTTGAATTCTAGAAAATCCTTAATTCCTTTTTTTATTTCCTTTTTTTATTTTTGTTTAGGAGATTTTTGGTTTTTGCATCTTCTCTGGCTGTTTTGTCTATGTTTACAATGTTATCTTCTGCCCCCGAGATTCTCTCTTCCATCTCTTGTAATCTATTGGAAATGCTTGCTTCTGTGATTCCTGATTTCTTTTTTTAAGTGTTCTACCTCTAGGGTTATCTCTTTTTGTGTTTTCTTTATTGTGTCAATTTCCGTTTTAAATTCCCTTTTTCATTCCTTCATCTCTTTGATTCTGTTTTCCTCTAGTTCTTTGAGTTCTTTGAGTGTTTTTCTTGATTCCTCTTTAAAAGCTTCTGAATCTTTTTGCTTTTCCTCCCGTTCTTGTTTAAGTATCTCTATCAGCATCTTGAGGTATGATTTCAGGCCTGTGCCTTCCTTTTCCTGAGTGTTTGGAATTCCGATGTTTGCTGTTATGGGAGAGCTGGGTTCTGGTGTTGCCAGGTTGTCTTGGTTTCTTTGGGATATACTCTTGCGCTTTCCTCTTGCCATTTTGTTGTCAGTGATATGTTCTTGCCTTTCCCTTGTATCTGGTCTGTGTCCCTGGATCTCCACTGGTCCAGGTGGCAGATGGTTCGAGCCCTGTTATATGCCTCAGAGTCACAGGGTAGGAACAGAAGTTCCTAAGATCTGTTCCCTGTCACTGGATCAGGCAGGACTTGGCAGGTCAAGGCAGGGAGTGCACTTTCCGTGTGCACTTTGCAGAGATCCCTCTGCTCCCCAGCAGCCTAGGTCTCCCACTCACCAGTTGCTCAGCCTCTATGAGCCGCTGTTCCAGGTGGCAGGTGTGCCAGGCTCAGCTCTGCGTCCTTAAGTCGCCGTTCCGGGGTCATGAGGCGCAATTTTAAGTCCAAATTTTGTTTCTATTGTGTGTTGGGATATACACTACTTGCTGTAGTGGGAGAGCTGGGTTCTAATGTTGTCAGGTTGTCTTGTTTTTGTTGCATAGAATCTTGTGCTTGCCTCTTGCCATTTCATAGCTTGGTGTTAGTTGTTCTTGTTGTCTCTGAATGGAGCTTGTCTCCCCTGTGTGTCTGTTGGCCATGGACTGTGGAGTGAGATATGTCCTGGATGCTCAGCTCTCTATAGGCAGGCTGTGAGGTAAGATGGCAATGGATGGGCTTTAGCTCTGGGTGCAGATGGAAGCCTGAAGAGTACAGACCCAAGTGGTCCTGCAATACCTGTGCTGAGAGTTTCCAGTTGTCTCTCCCCAGAAAGTCAGTGAGAGTATGGATTCACCCATGGCCTCACCCATGATTTCAGGGGGGAGAGTGCGCCTGTGTCTCCTCTGGGTGTTTAACTATCTGTGGGCAGGCAGGCTGTGAGTCCTGATGCCTGTGTTCTTGTTCTGCCTGTGGCTCAGGGCACAGATGGAGGCCCAGTTTGTTTCCTGTCTGCATATGATCCCTATACCCTGAGATTTCCTGGAGGTCTCCTCCAAGATAGTCAGTGGAGAGCAAGTAGGGGGGTCTCTGGTGTGCTCAGGAGTAAGAGCTCTCCTGAGTCCCTTTAGGTGCTCAGCTTTCTGTGGGCAGGCCGGGAGTCCTGATAGCTAGAGGCTGGTTCTGTCTGTGGCTCTGGGAACCGAGGTAATAATTTCTAAAAGAAGATAACTTTATTTACCAGTTGTGTGATTGCAATTTAATGTTTATTTGTATTGCTCTATGGTAGCAATATATATAATTTCTCAGGTTAACTATGAGAATATTTAAACTCAAAGCCCTGTAGCCAGATAATGAAAATTATAACATTTATTTTAATACTGATTACTACATTTATAATTGTAGTAAATACAAATAAGCTGAACTTGTATCCCAGAAAAATTTCTGAATGATCAACTTAGATGTTATCTTTTTTGATGTTCACTATAAGTTATTATGATGTATGTAATGTTTATATCTTCTTCTTGTAAGCAATTATATAGAGAAATCAATTAATTATGCTGATCAAAATTAATTTAACAAAGGAATGTTAAAGGTTGTTTTCCCAAGAATCACATTTTAAGAGCATAACAAGATTAATTGTAGCACATAATATTTATAATTATTTATCATAAATAATATGTAAGTGACATATAGTTTTACTGAATATTTTACTTATTTACATTTCTAATGTTATTTCCTTTCCTGGTTTCCCCTCTGGAATCCCATTATCCCATCCTCCCTCCCCCTGCTTCTATGAGCGTGCTCCCCTCCCACCCACCCACTCTTGACTTCCTGCCCTGGCATTCCCCTTCACTAGGACATCTAACCTTCCTCCTAGAGGAACCAAGGGCCTCTCTTCTCACTTATGCCCAATGAGGCCATTCTCTAGTACATATTCACCTGTAGCCATGGGTCCCTCCATCTGTACTCTTTGGTTGGTGGTTTATTCCCTGGGATCTTCTAGTTGGTTGATATTGTGTTCTTCCTATAGGGTTTCAAACTCCTTCAGTCATTTCTCTTATTTCTGCATTGGGGACATCATGCTATAAATACATACACACCTTTATATTATCTTTTATAAATGTTTGGTGTCAATTGTCTCTTTTAGTAAAACTTAAGTTTGAGATGGAAAAATAAGCATAACATTATTAATCTTGGATATAAATGTGGTTGAACCAGGGATCACCTAAGCAACATGATTCCAAGTGGTTAAAGAAGTTTTTCTCTCCAAGGATTATAGGAGGAGAAGGTTTTTCCTCAAAATAACTGGTACATTATGATTGTTTTGAAACAAGAAAGTATCGGGGAAAATATGCTGCTTGCTTTCCTTCTTATGCCTCTTGCTTGTGACTGCAACATACTGCTGCTAGTACTACTATGTCTTTTCTACACTGGCAGGAGAACCAAAATTGTTCATATTTTCATTATGAATTAAAGACAGCCTTCTGTATTTCAAATCTTCAGTGCCAAATTGAAATTGCTGAGATATCCCAACCCTTATATACTAATCACACATAAATTTAAGTATATAGTAAATAGATTTACTACATATATAAAAATATTTGGTTGAATTGTCATTTTGCATTTAGTAAGAGATCACTGATAATAAAATATGTTTAGTGTCCATCATATTGGAATACAATTACTGCTTATATGAGCTTTTTCCTTTTTCTTTTTTCATCTAATCAATCCAGTCCACTCTCAACCTATTCCAATTTTCTCTTCACAACATCTATTTTTCCAGGATCATCCGAGCCAACATGGAATACACCCTACCACCATCTGCCATGTTAAATTTTCTCTATATTTTACTGAAGAAAACATGTGTAATTCAAAACAATGTGTTCTTTAAAAATTAGTATATTTTGACACATATTGTTTAGTTGTATATATCATGGAAAATGATATATTACTGATACTTTAGGATTTGAGTAAAACTAAAGATAAATTTTTGTAAAATAATTTAAACAAACTATTTAAAATAGAGGAAAAACATGAAAATATGATGAATTGAAGCAAATATAAATCATAAATTTGAAATATTGTTAGAAAATCATTCTGATGTACTTTTAAAATGAGAATTTGTTTATTGATCAAATATATAAAAATTATATATATACATTTGCATGATGACTTTATAAAGTTTATCATAGATACTCTTAACCAGATAATGTATCTTAAATTGAACATGAGGTGTAATTAAAAAAAAAAGAGTTGCATGGAAACTTTTATGACTACACATAAAAGAAACAGCTCTATAGATATGTTATTAGAACAGTTGAACTAAAGTTAATGAACATATTCTGTAGTACATCTCCACAAAAACCCTGAAACTGAAAATCTACAACTTGATATAATGTCAGAAAAACCTCATCCATTTTATCTTTTAAGTAATATAAATTAATAACATTTGGCTCAGTATTAGTGCCTGAGTATAATTACCCAGTGAATACAAACTGCAGTATTTTTTTCAATTGTTGATTGGATGTTGGTTTAATTTTTATTTGTTTATTTACATATTTACTTACATGTTCATTTTAACTCTCCATTGAGGCTTCCCCCTTTTCTCCCAGTATTCTTCTCACAGAACCTGCCCCATCCCTTCCTCCTTTGTTCTTCTGAAAATGGAGATGTACCTCTTGGGTACCAACTATCCCTGGCACATCAAGTCATTAAAGAACTGGACACATCCTATCACACTGTGGCCAAACAAGGCAGCTCAGTTAGGGGAACAGAATCAACAGGCAGGCAACAGAGTACAGAGATGACTACACTCTAATTTTGGGGGGATTTGTATGAAATCTATGTTGCACATAAATCTGCTACATATGTGCAGAAAGGCCTAAGTCAGCCCATACGTATGCTTTGGTCGGTGCTTAAGTCTCTGGGAGCTCCCAGGTCCGAGTTAGTTGGTTCTTTAAGTGTTTATGTAGAGTTACTCTTGCCACTGAGTTCCCTATTTCTATCCCCAACTCTTCCACAACATTTCATGAGCTCCATCAAATGTTTAGCTGTGGGTCTCTTCATCTGTTTCTGTCAGCTGTTGGGTGGAGCCACTCAGAGGATAGTTGTGCTGGCTTGCTGTCTACAACCATAGCAGAGTATCACTGCAAGTGTCTGAGATTGATTCTTGCCCATTGGATGGATCTCAAGTTGGGGCAGTCACTGGTTAATCATTCTCTCAGTCTCTGCTCTATCTTTGTCCCTACACTTCTTATAAGCAGGACAGATTTGGAGTCAAAGGTTCTATAGGTGGGTTGATGAGCCTCTCCCTACAAGAAAGAATGCCTTGCTTCAGAACGTGGCTGCTTCAATCTCCTTATCCTCTGCTGCTATGAGTCACAGCTAGGGTCAACCCCATAGATTCCTGGGATTTTTTCCTATCCCAAGTCTCACAGGCTTTTTCCAGAGATGCCACTCCCACCAATTTCTCTTTTTGATCCCACTTGGATCTTGATACAATTCATGACCATCTGATTCCATTACCCATTCACTTTCCCCCAGTCTGCTCTCTCTGCCCACTCCTATTTTGTTTCTCCTGAGTGAGATTCAGTCATCCTCCCTTGAGTTCTACCTGTTACTTAGCTTCTTTGAGTTAAGGATTGTAGCATGTTTAATTTGTACTTTATGATAATATCCAAATATCATGTGTGTCTTTCTGAATCTGGTTTACTTAACTCAGGATAATATTTTCTTGCCTGAAAATTGCATGATATATTTGTTTCTTTCAACAGAATATTTTTCCATTGCACAAATGTACCACATTGGTAAGGGGACATCTAGTTTTCTGTTTTGTTTTTGTTTTTGATTATGTTTTTTGTTTTTGCATTTGACTATTTCAAAAAAAAGCTGTTATGGACATAATTGAGCACATGTTCGTGTGATATGGTAGATTATCTATCAGGTATATGCTTAAAAACATTATAGCTATGTCTTGAAGAAAAAATATTCCCAGTCTTTCTGTGAAAACACCATATTGATTTCCTGAATGGTTGTACAGTTTGGACTCCCACCAGCAATGAAACAGTCTTCACATTCTTGCCAGCATGTGAAGTCACTTGAGTTTTTGATCTTGGAGATTCTGATGTATCTAATCTTAGAGTTGTTTTGAGATTCATTTCATGAACTCCTAATGATGTTCAACATATTTTTAAGTGTTTCTCAGCCATTAGAGGAGAATTTTTAGGCATAAGTGCATTGAAGTACATTTTGGGCTCATAAAATTATCAGAGCTGGTTATTGTCTGACCTCAACTTTGATAACCACAACTTTGACAAGATACTTTTTTTATATTTCTAAAACAGAGGATGAATTTTGTGATGCTTCATCTAAATAAAATATCACAAAATTACAGAGATTGATCTACTGCTTCTCAATGATATTTCTGAAATTATATAGTTCCTGAAATATGTACTTCAAGATATCCATCCCATTTAAAGAACTGAAGTAGCTGAAAGTGTTTGCAGCTCTACCGGAAGAACAATATTATCAGCCAACCAAACCCTCCAGAATTTCTAGGGACTAAAATACCAACCAATAAGTACACATGACAAGATGCATGGCTCCATGTGCATATGTAGGAGAGGATAGCATTGTCTGGCATCAATGGTAGAAGAGGTCTTTGGTCCACTGAAGGTGTATTTTATCAGTGTAGGTGAATGCCCAGGCACTGAGGTAGAAAGGTTGTTTGGGAGAGGGGACACCTTCATGGAAGCAAGTGGAAGCAGAGGGAAGATGGGAGTGAGGGGGGAAGATTTAAAAATGTAAATACAGAGAATATCCAATAAAACATAAAATAATAAAGATTTGTATTTTGTTGTGAGGTACTTCTTTATCAGTATCTGTATTCTCATGAGTCAAGACCTATGAGAATCAAAATGATCATTGAATGACAGCAATGATTCTTGAACCTCTTGATTTTGAAACATACTTAATTCAGTATGATGCAATTACAAAAACATGTCGTGATTAATAATAAAAACAAAAGATTGATAGCTTACTGTAAAAGCTCAGTTCTGATGAATTATTGCTTTTCTCATAAGATATTTGGGACCACTCTTGCAGGGTTAACAGAGTATTATCAACAGACAGTGCTGTACATGCTGGTCAATTTCAAGATAGTAATACAGCATAAGAATCATCTTTTTAATTATTTTTTAAGTGCTTCTTATTACAACATAAATGCTTTTTACAAAATTAAAAACATAAATTTTTACAAATTTTCGGGAGACATTTATTTTTATACAGAAAGCATCATAATCCTCATTTTAGAAGAAAATCAAGTACAACTAGTACATAATCACAAGAAAATAATGTTCCAAGTGTTAGCTCTCATCGTATTATATTTATACCTTTTGTTATAATGTATTAATTGCTCACATTGAGTATTCTCCATGGATTTCTTTTGATGCATGCAACATATGTTAATCACAATATCAAATACCCTGTCTTTTCATTGTTCACTCTAATTTTTGTTGTACTATGTTTATAACAATGAGCCATCAACTCTAAATTAAGTGTATTTGCTTACAGTTATATGTTGATCTACATGGATCATTTCACATAATAATTTCAAACAAACCATTATGAAGATGAGATCCTATGATATAGATTTTACAAACTATTATGCATGTACCCTCTATGTTAATAATATCATTTAAAGATATGAACACATTTTCTCAATGTATTTGAACTAAATTTGAATATAAGTGAGTAGAGTATCAATGAACAATAAAAAAAAAATTAGCAGTGTTCTTTTAGATACTGCAGCTCTGAAAAACCAAGACTTTTTTTTATACCCAGGTCTTCTTTGTTGTTTTATGGGTTTTAGATATCTCAGCATTTGAAGCCAAAGTGTGGAGTTATGTGTGTATAAATCAGTGAGGTCCCCACCTCCCACTGACCAACATTTCATTTATTAGTTGTATTTATTGACTCACCTATTTCATACTTTTGGTATTTATGTTATTTTTTCATATTAAATGATGCATACATTTCACTTTTCTAATCACAAGTGAGAAATGTGTCCACTGTGGGAGAGCAGGCATGAAGAAACCTGTTGTCCACAAACAAGCAAGGATAAAAATATGAAGTGGATTTAAGCTATAGCACAAGCTTCATAAAGGAGTATCTAGAATATTGACAATACTCATAAAGGAGTATCTAGGATATTGGCAAATTATTGAGCAGAATGTTGATCCAGAACAGATTAGAAGTCAATTCAAAGTGTAATAGAAGGCAATCCAAGGACATAAGATACAGCACTGGCAATGCTAGAGTAAAAGTTTGAAAGGAGTTAAAACTAGTTGTATAACTGATATCAAGGCTTGATCCCTCCAAAGTCAGACTGGGAATAGATACTGCTAAAACCTGATAGATCTACAATGG
This sequence comes from Micromys minutus, assembly GCF_963924665.1. Classification (NCBI taxonomy): domain Eukaryota; kingdom Metazoa; phylum Chordata; class Mammalia; order Rodentia; family Muridae; genus Micromys; species Micromys minutus. The sequence goes on from NC_137973.1 coordinate 9,496,299, forward strand.
TGATCTCTATAGATAAAAAACTAGTGTAATGATGAGGCATGCTTTAAGGTAAACCACTCAATGAATAATTTGTATCCTAATTCAATAAGATGGCACCCAATACTCATGTGTGACCATGAATCTGAGATTAGATAGGACACAGGCATATTTGAAAACTGAATTCTATATTTTGTCATAAAGAAACAGAAATACAGTGACATGATGACAGACAATATGCTACTCTGAGGACAGTGTCTCATTCAGCCATCATCGGAAAATTTTTTTGCAGGCAGGTTGGGAACTAAGATAGAGAGCTACAATTGGAAATGGTACAGAAAGTGGGGAACTTTTGGACAGTCAGCCTTAAATTGGACTTTTTCACATAGTCCTCCCTTCAGAGCTTATGGAATTATGTTGAAGAGAAGGTGAAAAATTAACACCCAGGATGGGTCGATCCATTACACTGTTCAAAGATATCTGGGTTCTTTCCAGCTTTGGGCCATTATAAAATAGGTTGTTATAAACACAGAGGAGTATGTGTTCTTGTCATATGCTGCAGCATTTTGGAGGTATAAGCCCAGGAGCTACTTAGACAGTACTATGTCCAATTTTTTGGGGAAGCACCAGACTGATTTCCAGAGTAGATATACTATTTTGCAATCCCACAAACAATGGAAAAGTGTTTCTGTTTCTCCACATCCTTGCCAGCATCTTTTGTCATCTTAGCTTTTAATTCTAGCAGTTCTGATTAGTGTAAGATGAACTTTCAGGGTCATTTTGATTAGTATCTTCCTGATGACTAAGGAGGCTGAACATTTCTTTAGGTTCTTCTAGGCCATTCAAGATCTTTGTTTAGCTCTGTGCCCATTTATAATTGGGTTGTTTGGCTTTCTGGAGTCTAATTACTTAAGTTTGTTGTACATATTAGATATTCACCCTCTATCAGATGTGGAATTGGTAAAGATCTTTCTTATTCTGTAGATCGCTGTTTTGTTCTATTGATAGCGTCCTTTGCCTTACAGAAACTTTTCAACTGTTGATCTGGAGCCTGAGCTATTGGTGTTCTGTTTAGGAAATGTTTTCTTATAGCAATGTGTTTAGGCTCATTCCCACTTTCTCTTCTATTCTCTTCAATATCTGGTTTTATGTGGTGGTTTCTGATCCACTTGCACTGGGTCTGAAAGGGGAAAGAAAGGGTAAAGGGAACATGGTCAGGTATCTGGGGAGAGACAGGAGAGAAGCCATGAGGGACAGCAGAAGGAATGGAAATATGAAACATTGTAGGTGAGAGGTTGGGGTAGCACCATGAATGTACTAGGATCCTGGTGGTAAGAGACTTTAGATAAAATGCCCTACAATGGAGAAGGGGAACTTCTAGAGTCCACATTCAGTAGAAAGACACAGCATCTGAAAAGAAAAGAAAACAAGACAAAAAAAAAAAAAAGTCATGCTAAATCGTTACACACCAAGAACACGTTGACTAATTCCGGTTTGCACCCTGTTTTACATGTACTTTTTGCTCATTGTAAATAGTAAAACCTTAATGCAGAGTATCAAACCTTTAAAAAAAAGAAAAAAAAAAAGCCAAGCACTGACACAATTGTATTTGTATACATTTATGCAAAAATGTTTAAAAATTTGTTTTCTTTTATCTTTGTATTTTAAAATAAAGTTTAAAAAAAAAAAAGAAAGACAGAGCATCAAGTGGAAGTGTGGAGAGCATTTTTGGCACCTTTGGACAGTTAGTGGCAGGGTAATATTAATTTTACCAGGACACTGAGGTCAGTCAAAGCAGGAACCTAGCTTTAGTGCTATGCCCTGAAATGGCTAGAATTACATATATTTGCATCTAAAATTCAGAACAGAACACTTAGGATTGAAGCCCAGGGAAGTACATTTGCATTTGAAATGTAGCTCCAGACAAGGCAGATTCAGCTGATATAAGCAGAGGCAGTCTCTTTGATCACCATTTGTCCCTGATCTTCACACCTGGCCTCCAGAAATATGTATATAGAATCTTTGATTGTTAAATAGCTTGTTCCCTGTCTCAGAACTGATGTTATCTTTCTCATGTAATTAAAGTGGTTTATAAGAGGACTAATAAACATGGCCTGGTTTCAACCTCCAGGTTTCAACCTCTAGTCTGGCTGAAGTCATGTCACAATTTTTACTCACTTGTTTATTCTTTCAGTCCTTGCTCTAGCCCTGGAGAACCCCTGTGTTTTGACCACGCTGGTCTCTGACATGGAAGGATGGGGTTGCCATCTTACAGTCAAAACCTCTGATGGAGAACAGTGCCTGTCTAAAAGAACTCTAGAGACAAAAGTGAATAAGAGATGGAGGGAAAGGTCTAGTGACCAGCCCAACATGAAATCTATTTCAAGAGGAGTCTCCAAGGCCTGATACCACTGCTGATGCTATGTTGTGCTTACAGATAGGAGCCTAGCATGGCTGTCCTCTGAGAGGCCCAACAAGCAGCTTATTTCAACAGATACAGATACTTTATACCTAACCAATGGACTGAAGTCAAAGTCCCCTGGGGTTAAATTAGGGAAAATCTGGAAGAATATGAGGATGAGGTCAGCTCTAGAAAAAGACTAGTATTCTCAACTAACCTAAACCCCTGTACCTCTCAGACACTGACTGAGTCATCAACCAAGCAGAATACAAGAGCTGGTTAGAGGTTCCAAACACATATATAGCAAATGACTGCTGTGTCTATACTAAGTAAGGGAAGATGTTGCTAGCCCTTAATAGATTAGAACCCAGAAGGAATAGGGAGTTATGGGAGAGCGTGGGTAGAGTGAGAACATCCTCTTGGGGATGAGAAGAGGATGTGTAGGATATGGAGCAGTCCAAGGGTGGACCAGGAAGGGGATAAAAATTGACGGTAAAAAAAAAGATTGAAGAATAAATTTTAAAAAAGTAAACAATCCCCACAAACAGAAAACTTTCAATTTATAGGATACATGGCTATAATCTAAATAAAATATAAAATAACATTGGTAATTATGAAACACTATCTGCATATACATGATATAAACTTGTCACAGGAAGGAATGTGGCAAGTCTCTTTTCAACATTTTTTGTTAAACTAAGGCTGTCTCAAACACAATGTATTAGAAGCATAAGAAAAAAGCATTATTTTGAGGGGGAGAAAAGTTTGCCTTATCAGGGATAGGCCGTTTTGTTAAAATTCTTTTCAACTACTTAAGTCTATTGGACATTGTGAACCTTTTACTTAAGTCAAAAGTTCTAAATAAATCAGAGAAATATTGTTTTAAAGAAAACATACTAAATATGGCTAAATCAAGGATACATTTTATTCTCTGCAGAAAAACACATTTTATTTAGGACAAATTAGCTCCAACCTTAATGTAAATAAATACTTAGATATGTACAAACCCTAGTCTCCATTGATCTGAGGCTTGTTGACAGTTTATGAAGAATCGAAATTGATCCTGTGAAATGTGTTTAAAATATGGGCAAGGTAAAGTACAGGCAGCTTTTCACATTGGTAGAAGGGATACGGGTGGTAAAAACAACATATAAAGCTTCACTATAGGAAAAGTTGTAGTTTACCAGTCTTCAGTTCCAAGGATGAAATGGGAAAAAATATAGCAGGAAAACTCAAAACATGTACCTCAAATCACAAAGGAATAAATTCCTGACACAATTCCATTATTTGGGTTATGCATTTCAAAATATAAGTTCTATATCATAACTGAAGAGTACAAATGTAATGCAATAATATAAAATTTTTCTTTTTAAACTTATTCTTAATTTAGTATGCCTTGAAGGATGTATACTTTTAATCAGGCACAATCTGAAAATCTACACTTTAATATTTTCTGTACCCACCATTTTTCAGTACACATAAGGTATGAGAATATAGTATGGTCCAACCATCGGATCCAATTATCCAGGACTTAGGTCTATGAAATTATGATGAAGCCTATTCGTAATACACTCAGCAATTCTAGTGATCTTGTTGCATAGAGTTTCTTTTGCCAGGAGCAAAACACACCAGGAAATTGATTTGCCCTGTTCACTTTTGTAGCCACCTACGAACACAGTAATTATTTCACTTAATGATCAATTAGATAATAGTTATGCCAGTTTCTCAGCTCCCTCTATGATTTGCAACTTCATATATTTTATGTGTCTAGTGAGTCCTGAGAAAACATAATTATTGGGTTTGAGTGCCCATCAACTCATGTTCAATTAAACCTTATGGGGACCATAAAGAGTCATCTTAGTTTTATATACAATGAACAAGGAAAAATAAAAAACCTAAAGTTCTCAATCTCCCTCCCTCCCTCCCTCTCCCTCTTTTCCTCTTGGTTTCTCTCTCTCTCTCTCTGTGTGTGTGTCTCTCTCTCTTATTACTTTCCTCCTACCATCCTCCCTCATACCTTTCTCCCTCCCTCCCTCCTTCCTATCTTTTCTTCCTTTCTTCCTTCTTTCCTTCCTTCCTTCCTTCTTTCATTCCTTCCATACTTTGCATCCCTGTTTTTTGTTTTTTTGGTTGTTGGTGTTTTGGTGGTTTTTAGGTGTTTTGTTTCTGTTTTGTTTAATACAGAGTTTCTCTGTATAGTTCTTACTCTCCTGGAACTTACTTTGTAGACCAAGCTGACCTTGAAGTCCAAGGCCCACTTGCCTCCCTTGTTTTAAGATTAAAGGTATGTGACACCATTGCCTGTAAAAACAAGTCCTTTCCTACCTGAAGACGACAGTCTCTGATTGATTTTCAACCTGACAAGAGCATAGCATGTTCTGTAAAAATTGTGAAAAGAGATAATTGACTATTTTTAGATTTCAATATTGATCACAGGGTATTCATTTCTTTCCCCTCTTATCATCATGCACATTCTGTGATATTTAAATTTTTATGTCAGATCTATTTCTGTGCTCTGTGGCCTTTCATTTACAAATATTGGTAATCATACCTATGGGCTTAATATTGATCATGCATTTACTCCAGTTCTTTAGCTTGACCTTCTGGAAAATCTTTAACTATATTGATCCTGGTTGCAATATAAAAAAGGCCCAATACATTGATGGGCATCTCTCATATTTTCTCTGCTGAAAATAACATTTCTGCCTAGTATTGCACCTGCTGTCCTGTATTCAGTCATTCTATCTCTGCCATACTCCTTACTGAAGTTGATTTTGGAAACTTTGGGATATTGGTTTTATTTGAGGCTTCATATAGTTTTAGGCTTATAAAACATAATGAGCTGTAATTATGCAATGACAGAGGGCAGTCTGGCAGGTACTACTGTACAGGCCATGGTATTGCTCCGAAATAGACCCTGGATGTTAACGACATACTCATGCAGCTCAGAAAACAGGTGCCTGTGTTCAGTTCATTTCCAACCCTCTACATAAGACTATAAGGTATAAAACTTCTCTTCTTCATTCTTTGTATTTTTTCACATTTATACATTGTATAAATCATGTGAATTTATTTCTAGTACTAAAGAATTTTGGGGAAATTTCTTCTCTAGTGTTTGGGAGCAGTGTGCTTTGTTATCACATCCAGAAATGTGACGTATATCTAGATACTTCAGATTATGCTCCAAGATAGATTAGTTCTTGATTTGGAAAAATTCTCATAGATAAGTTTGCATTGAAATTTATCTATGATAACAAAAATAGGAAAAAATTCCTTGAATAAATCAAAGCACATAGTCAGAATTCTAGAAGCATGAGACTTTTATTTAATTATAGAAATGTTAATGTATCATTTGAACTATTCAGGCCTTACTTGCTTGTGAGTAGAAATACACATCTATTTCTTCTCTAAATAACCATTTCATTTGTCTATATTTTAGTCAGGCTTTCTCTACTCTATATTTCTTTTATAGATCACTGTCATGTATTTAAGAAGAAATAGGACCACATTATATTATCAGCATTATGCCTTGAACAGTGATTTGTGTAGATCAAAATTAGCATTGTGTTCTCTCTTTAAGTCTATTGGGAACCCTTGTTCTTCTGATGTGAGGAGTTAGGGAATAAAAAAAAATGAGAACACATTTTTAATAATATGCCTTTTATTTCATCCTTTGTTGGATAACACATTAAAATGAAGTATTGTATGATGTGAAAGAGGATTAGAATGATGATAAACTTAGGTTTGATATAATGAATGACTTATCCCTCAGTAATATTTCACATATAAAGTTAATGAAATCAAAGAGAGGGGAGGCCCTTGGTCCTGTGAAGTCTTAATGACCCCAATATAGTGGGATTTTATCTTGGTGTAGTGTGAGGAGGTGGTTGGGTGAAGGAGCAGCTTCATAGAGGCAGATCTTAGACATTTGGCTGGTGTGGGGTGGAATATTAGGGTTGTTTTGATTTTAATTTCCCTGATGACTAGCGATGTTGAGCATTTATTTATTTTTGTTCATTTGATATTCTTCAGTTGAGAATTCTTTGTTTAGCTCTATGCTCCTTTTTTAAAAGATTTATTTGATACTATGATGTCTACATTCTTGAATTTTTTGTATATATTGGATAATAGCCCTCTATCAGATGTAGGATTAATAAAAATCTTTCTCAATCTGATGATTGCCTTTTTCTCCTTTTGACAGTGTCCTTTCTCTTACAAAAGCTGTGCATTTTCATGAGGTCCCATTTGTCAATACTTGATCTTAGAGTATAAGTCATTGGTGTTCTGTTCAGGAAAATTTCCCTTGTGCCTATGAGTTCTATGCTTTTCTCCACATTCTCTTCTAGTGATTTCAGTGTGCCTGTTTTATGTGGAGGTCTTTGATCCAAGTAGACTTGATTTCTGTACAAGGAGATAAGAAAGGATCAATTTGCATTTTTCTGCAGGGTGACTGCCAGTTTAACATGCACCATTTGTTGAAGAGGCTTTCCTTATTACATTTGAGGTTTTTAGCTCCTATGCAAAGATCATGTGACCATAGGTGTGTGGTTTCATTTCTAGATCTTCAATTCCATTGATCTATCTGCCTGACTCTGTACCAGTATCACAAAATTTTTATAACAATTGATCTATAATACAGCTTGAGTTAAGGGATAGTGATACCTCTGGAACTTCTTTTATTGTTGAGAATAGATTTTGCTATTCAGGGTTTTTAATATTGCAAATTAATTTACAAAATACTCTTTTTAACTTTATGAAGAATTGAGTTGGAGTTTTGATGGAAATTGCATTGAATCTGTAGATTGCTCTAGGCAAGATGGTCATTTTTACAATGTTGATTCTTCCAATCTATGATCATGGAAGATATTTTCATCTTCTGAGGTATCTTCGATTTTGTTCTTCAGAGCCATAAAGTTTTTGTCATTCAGATTCTTCACTTGCAAGATTAGGGGTCACACTGAGGTGTTTTATATTCTTGCTGACTATTATAAAGGGTGTAGAGTCTCTTATTTCTTTCTCACCCTTCTTATTTTTTGAGTAGAGGAAGTCTCTAGATTTTGAGTTAATTCTATATTTAGTTATTCTGTTGAAGTTGTTTATCAACTTAGGAGTTCTCTGGAAGTATTTTTGGGGTCACATAAGTATACTATGATATCATCTACAAATAGTGATATTTTGACTTCTACTTTTCTAACTTGTAACTTTTGACCTCTTTTTGCTGTTTGATTGCTTTGACTAGTAATTCCAGTAGTATATTGAATAAGTAGGGGAGAGTATACTGCATTGTCTATTATCTGATTTTAGTGAGAAGGCTTCATGTTTCTCACCATTTAGTTTGACGTAGTATATTGGCTTGCTGTATATTGCTTTTAATATATTTAAGTATGGGCCTTGAGTTTCAGATTTTTCCAAGACTTTTAATATAAAGGGGTGATGAATTTTGTCAAATGCTTTATCACCATCTAAAGAGATGATTATGTGTTTTTTATTTGAGTTTGTTTATTTAGTGTATTATTTTAATAGACTTCCATATATTGAACCTTAATTGCATCCCTGGAATATAGCCTATTTGGTAATGGTGAATGATTGTTTTGGTGTATTCTTGGATTTGGCTTAAAAGAATTTTATAGAGGATTTATGTATGAATATTCATGAGAATTTGGTCTTGAAATCTCCTTCTTTGTAGGGTTTTTATATGGTTTAGACATGAGTGTAATTGTGGCTTAGAAGAAGGAGTTGGGTAGTGTTCCCTCAGTTTTTATTTTGTAGAATGTTTACAGAGTATTGGTATTAGGTCTTCTATGAAGGTCTGATAGAACTCTGCACTAAAGTCATCAGGTCCTGGTTTTGTTTTTGTTGAGGAGATTTTGATAACTGCTGCTACTTCTTTAGGGATTATGGGGCTGTTTAGATGGTTTATCTCATCCTGATTTACTGATGGTACCTGGTATATTTCTAGAAAATTTTCTATTTCCTCTAGATTCTTCAGTTTTGTTGAGTATTAGCTTTTGTAGAAGGATCTCCTAGTGTCTTGAATTTTTTTTCAATTTCTGTTGTTATGTCTCCCTTTTCATTTCTGATTTTGTTAATTTGGATATTCACTTTGAGCCATCTTTTTAGTCTGGCTAAGGGTTTATCAATCTTATTGATTTTCTCAAAGAAGCAGCTCCTGGTTTTGTTGATTCTTTGGATAGTTCTTTTTGTTTTCATTTGGTTTATTTTAGTTCTAAGCTTGATTATTTCCTGCTGTCTATTCTTAGATGTATCTGCTTGTTCTTGTTCTAGAGCTTTCAGGTGTGCTGTCAAGGTGTTAGTGTATGCTCTCTTCAGTGTCTTTTTTATGAGCTCAGAGTTATGAGTCTTCCTCTTAGCACTGCTTTCATTTCGTTCCATAAGTTTGGGTATGTTGTACTTTCATTTTTGTTAATTTCTAAAAAGTCTTTGATTTTATTTTTTATTTATTTTTTCTGTGACCAAGCTGTCATAATGTAGAGCATTGTTCAACTTCTATGTATATGTGGGCTCGTGTTTTTGTTGTTGTTATTGAAGTCAAGCCTTAGTCCATGGTGATCTGATAGGGTGCCTGAGATTTTATTTAGCTGTTCTTGTATCTGTTGAAGCTTGTTTTGTGACCAATTATATGACCAATTTTGGAGAAGGTTTCTTGATTTCTTCATCTACAATAACTAAGAGTTTTGCTAGATGTAATAACCTGTGATGGCATTTTTGTTCTCCTAGGATTTGTGTAAGGTCTGTCTAGAATCTTCTAGCTTTCATAGCTTCTGCTGAGAAGTCTGGTGTGATTCTGATTGCTCTGCTTTTATATGTTATTTGTCCTTTTTCCCTTATGTCTTTTAGCATAGTGTCCTTGCTTTTGAATATAGGTGTTTGACTATTATGTGTAAAAGAAAATTTTTTTTCTGGTACAATATATTTGGAGTTCTATAGGTTTCTTGTATGTTCAAGGTTATATTTTTCTTTAGGTTAGGGAATCTTCCTTCTGCACTTTTGTTGAATATATTTACTGGGCTTTTTAGTTGGGAATCCTTGATCTATTGTACACCTATTATTCTTAGGTTTGGTCTTCTTATTGTGTCCTGGATTTCCTGGATTTTTTCGGTTGGGATCTTTTTAATTTTCACATTTTCCCTCATTGTTGTGTCAATGCTTTCTATGTTGTCTTCTGACCCAGAGATTCTTTCTTCCATCTTTCAAGAGCCTTTGGAGGATGCTGGTTCTTGAGGACCTCTTTTGTATAACTGAGTCTCTCCAGTGATGGATTTACCTAGCACCTCTCTTTTGATGCTTGGAGCAGAAGACTTTTCATCTGTTCATGAAAAGAAAGACTTTCCAAAGAGTGTTGTTAGCACTGGTGTTGCCTAAACAGACCACAGTAAATGGTAATTAGCAGCTATATTGTTGGTTAAGAGATGTCGTTCTGTGTATTATGGTTTTACATTTAAAGTTTTTATATGGATTAGTTTTTCTGTCTGTGTATCTTTGTGTGTATGTATGTGTTTAATTTCTGTTTCTGTGCTTTTACAATTCTGTTTTTTTTTTCCTTTGTTTCTGTTTTCTCAAGAGGGAAAGAATAAAGGCTTGGAGTTATATGGATGGGAAAGTACACAAGATAGCACTTGGAAAGGGGGCCATTCTGACAAAAATACATTTATCTAATATTTAATAAAATGATGTATGTACACATGTATGTGTGTGTATATTTGTATGTCTATGTGTATGTATATATGAATATAATCCATCTTGCTTCGACAAAAAATTTGGCAAAACATAGTTCAGAGGCATATTAGTTTAACGTTTGTGTGTTGACATTTATGGAGCAAACTAAATAAAGGAAAGGCTGTTCATGCTGCATCTTAAAAACATAAAAGGTCAAAGGATGTCAAAGTGATTCTAAGCAGTATTTTTGGTAATTTTTCCCTACACTTTATCCAATCCTCTTAGAATAACTTTTAATAAGTAATTTTGTTGTTTAATTACAGTTTTTCATTGAAAAGAACAAAAATAATATGTAGTTACTAGATACTTAACTACAAACTGGTTTATCTGAAAAACTAATATAAAATTATTTTTGCTTTTAAGTAATCTTGGGTGGTAAAATTGAAAAAATACTCTCCTAGAGAAAGGCTTTGGGTACTTTGCTAGCCTTCTTAAACAGAGTTTGGTTGAATGTATAAAGAACAATAAAAATAATCAGTAGGAAGTTACATAAAAGTTATTTGTCAATATTTATCTGGATAATAATTACCCCAATACACTAAAGTCAGTGTGGGGAAGGTTTATTTCCCTCAAAATTATTGAAAGTACAAGAAGCACAGAGCTGTGAAATTTGATCAATAGTCTTATAAAGTTCTTTGCCACTAAACATCTGTTTACAAGTCTTAGATAATCAGTCCTAGATGGGATAGCAATAGCATCTAATTCCTTAATGGTTTTCCACTGCATAGACAGTTGCAGGTTGAGGTGTTTACTGATTTAAGATACATGTCTGTTTTCTGTCTATGAATTTTGAATAAAACCCAGCTAATTTCCTCAGGACTGAATACTGGAAAAGGAAGGTGAAATTATGAAAACAGTGGTAAATTGAAGACATTACTTTGAAATGCTCTGTTGATTTTTTTAATATTTTGTTTTTTTTTCCTCATGACTTAGAATTTTTTGTGTTTCAGTTTGATACCTTTTGTAATGAATTACCAAATGCCTTAGTTAGAAAATGTCTTAATTTCAGTAAAGAGAGTATCAGGAGGCATTCTTTATAGGAACCTGATTAATATTACAATAATATTGCCTGGATGAACAGGAAATATATACTTGATAGCTGACAAACTGATGGTAGAAAAACCTAACTGGTGAAACAAAAATCAAAGATATGATTCCTAATGATATTTTGATATTCTCATAAATAGATGCCTTGTCCATTTATCACCAAAGAGGCTTTCTCTGGCAAAAAAAAATGGAGACAGGTGCAGAGACCCAGATCCAGACATTATACAAGGACTCTAAACTGGAAGTATGTGCTGATGTCTTTGTAGGCCAGAAAAAGTCATTAGGCTTATTTGAACTAGCGTTAGAAGCATTTGTGAGATGCTGGGTTGGGTACTGGATCTCAACCTACTCTCCTGCAGGAATGAAAGGTCCCTTTAAAGAAGGAGTGAACTGTACAGACTCGTTGCTCACAAGTCCCTGACTAGGCTAAGAATGTCACCTAATTGACTTTGCTGCATAGAGGACCAAACAATATTCACAGGTAGAATCAATAATACTTCTTGGGATACAGGTCAAAAGTAGAGTGCTTGCTTTGCAATCTCAACGCCCTGGGATTGGTGTCAAGCATAGGCTTGACTGTTTGTGCCATAAGAAAACAAACACAATGAAGGATGAATTCTATGTATGGACATGTATGAATGTTTATTAAGCAATTTAACATTTCTTTTTTTTTTTGAAATACTTCATATCACCATTGGAATAATTAAAGCTACCATATCAAAAAGAAAAAAAGAAAACAATAAACAAAACAGAAACATACAAAAAAGTCTGTTCACTACAGGTGGTAATATATGTGTATATAGCCAAAGAAATACTCTAAGAGTATGTACTTTGTACAAAGTTATCTGCTGGTCCAAGGTTACAAAACATAGCATCAAGTTTCTAATTAAGTGTATTATGTTGAACCATCAAAAGGTATAGTTTAGATTTCTGTGATAGGTATTACATATAGCTCATGATATAAAATTTAATGTAATATTTTATATTACCTTATATAATATATGAGTGATATATGATATTTAATGCACAATACATAATACATGATGAATGTCATTCTGATATATGATATATGATTCAGGATAAATGATATGTGACATATGACTTGTGAAATACAAAATATGGCATTGTATATGTGACATGTGATATACGGTATTTGATATTATATATATATATATGTGTGTGTGTGTGTGTGTGTGTGTGTGTGTGTGTTTGATCCATATGAACATACATATATATGTGTACATCTGCATATATCATAAACATGAAGTAATTTATATATATATATCTATATGTTATTTATATATGTGTTTGAAGTAATATTTTCACTGCTTTATATTTACCTTATAACTATAGGTAAACCTAGAAAGTTTCATAAATCAAGCACATTCCATTAGGTATATCAAAATATTTAAATAATTCTTTTTTTATAAAAACATTTTTTCTGGGGCCTCTGGACCTGAATGGATTAAAGGAAAAACAGATTCTGAGCAGGTAGGTATAGCATTAAAAACTGATAATCTCCAGACCTTCTACCTCTCTCATTAAATTGAATGGTTTTTGATAGCTTCTTATAAGTCCTAAAATACTAAAAAAAAAAAAACCATAACTTTTATGACCAAGTTATTACTGGAGTTTTGTATACATAAACAATGTCAATATTTCAACGTTCTTTGTTTGCATCTATAGTAAAATATTAGTTCCCCTTTTATGACTTTTCATTAATGGTTTTATAAACTCTTGAAAAGTGATCTATCTTGTAGAAGCCTATTTGTTATCTAAAAAGCAATTTACTAGTGACACCTGAAGACTGACAAGAGTTCTTAGTGGAGTTTTGACATAAGGAAATATTTAATAGAGGACTTAGAATAAATGAACTTAGTAAATACTTCTTATTTGGACATAGTGCTAAATAAAGACCTACCTCTATCATTTCTTGACATATATCCAAAATATGTTCTAAAGACACATGTTCCACTATGTTCATAGCAAACTTATATATATAATAGCCAGAAGCTGAAAAGAATCTAGGTGTCCTTGAACAGAGGAAAGGGGACAGAAAATGTGATACATTCACACAATGGAGTATGTACTACACAGGCATTATAAACAATAACTTCATGAAATTCTTATTTATTTAAACTATATTTTAAAAAACCAAGATAAAAGAAAAAAAATTAAATATTTTTGCATGAATGTATACAAATACATTTTTGTCAGTGCTTGGCTTTTTTTTTCTTTTTATTTAAGGTGTGATACTCTGCATTATGGTCTTACTAGTCACAATGAGCAAAAAGTACATGTAAAACAGGATGTAACCCGGAATTAGTCAACGTTTTCTTGGTGTGTAAGGATTGAGCATAATTTTTTTGTTTGTTTGTTTTGTTTTTTTTTTCTTGAATTTCATACATTCTGTGAGTTGTTTCTGGGGCAGTGCCAGCCTCTATGGTTAGCATCCCACTATCAGTGACTGCATATTATGTCTGTTCTTTTGTGACTGGGTTATCTCACTCAGGATGATATTCTCTAGATGCATCCATTTTCTTAAGAATTTCATAAAGTCATTGTTTCTGATAGCTGAGTAGTATCCGTTGTGTAAATGTAACACAATTTTTGTACCCATTCATCTACTGAAGGACATCTGGGTTCTTTCCAGCTTCTGGCTATTATAAACAGAGCTGCAATTAACATTGTGGTGCATGTATCTTTGTTGTATATTGGAGTGTCACTGGGGTATATGCCCAGAAGTGGAATAGCTGGATCTTCAGGTAGTACAATGTCCAATTTTCTGAAGAATCGCCAGACTGATTTACAGAGTGGTTGTATCAGTTTACAACCCCACCAACAGTGGAGAAGTGTTCCTCTTTCTCCTCAACCTCGACAGCAGATGCTGTCATCTGAGTTTTGGATCTTGGCCAATCTGACTGGTGTGAGGTGGAATCTCAGGGTTGTTTTGATTTGCATTTCTCTGATGGCTAAGGATGTCAAGCACTTCCTTAGATCTTTCTCAGCCATTCCATATTCCTCAATTGAGAACGTTTTGTTTAGCTCTGTACCCCATTTTTAATAGGGTTGTTTGATTTTCTGGTGTCTAGCTTTTTGAGTTCTTTGTATACCTTGGATATTAGGCCTCTATCTGATGTGGAGTTGGTAAAGATCTTTTCCCATTCTTTGGCTGCCATTTTGTTTTCTTGACAATATGCTTAGCATTACAGTAACTTTGAAGTCTCATTAAGTCCCATTTTTATATCTTTGACCTTAGAGCTTGAACCATTTGTGTTTTGTTCAGAAAATTTTCTACTGTGCCTATGTGTTCTATGGTTTTTCCTACTTTCTCATCTAATAGTTTCAGTGTATCTGGTTTAATGTGGAGATCTTTGATTCACTTACACTTGAGCTTTGTACAAGGAGATAAGAAAGGGTCTATTTTCATTCTTTTGCATTCTGAGTGCCAGTTCGACCAACACCATTTGTTGAATAGGCTGTCCTTTTTCCATTGAATGTTTACTGCTCCTTTGTCAAAAATCAGGTGACCATATAAGTGAGGGCTTATTTTTGGATCTTCTATTCTATTCCATTGATCCACATGCCTATTTCTGTACCAGTACCATGCAGTTTTCAGCACAATTGCCTTGTAATATAGCTTGAGGTCAGGGATAGTGATTCCTGCAGATGTTTTGTTGTTGTGAGGATGGATTTCGCTACTCTAGTTCTTTTGTTATTCCAGATGAAATTGCATGAAATTCTTAAGTAAATGTAACCCAGTCACAAAAGAACACTCATGGTATGCATTCATTGATAAGAAGATATTAGCCCAAAAGTTCAGGACACCCTAGATGTAGTTCACAGACCATGTGACGGTCAGAAAAAAAGATCTAAATGTGGATGATTCAGTTCTTAGAATCAGGAACAATATACTCACAAGAGGAAAACAGAGGGACAAAGAGTGGAGCAGAGACTAAAGGAAACATTGTCCAAAGACTACCCTACTTGGCTATTTATATATGCAGCCATCAAATCTAGTGTTCATTGCTAATGTCAAGAAGTGATTGCTGACAGAAACCTAAAATAGATAACTGGTATGAGGTGGAATCTCAGGGTTGTTTTGATTTGTATTTCCTGAAGACTAGAGTCACTGAACATTTCTTTAGGTCCTTTTCAGTCATTTAGTATTCCTTAGCTGAAAATTCTTTGTTTAGCTTTGTACCCCATTTTTAATAGGATTTTTTGATTTTCTAGAGTCTAGTTCCTTGAGTTTCTTGTATGTATTAGATATTTTCTATCTATCAGATGTAGAATTGGTAAAGACCATTTCCCAATTTGTTAGCTGCCATTTGGTCTTCTTGACAGTGTCCTTAGCCTTACAGAAATTTTGCAGTTTTATGATATCCCATTTTTTTATTCCTTTTTTTTAAAGATAAATTTCCCTATGTTTATTGTCAATACTGTTTGCTTTGCCCAGTCATTTTACATATCTGAGGTCATATAACATATTTATTTTTATTTTTTCTTTTATAAATAATATTGGACATTCTCTGTATTTACATTTCAAAAGTTTCACCCATCCCCTCCCCCAATCACCTATCTCCTTCTCTTTAACTTGCATCCATGAATTGCTCCCTCACCTAATCACTCTCTCTACCTCCATGCCTTGTCTCAGAATGATGTTCTTCCCATGAGGGTGCAAATCTTTCAGCTATTTCAGTCTTTTCTCTAGGTTTTTCATTGAGGTCCTCATGTTCAGTCTGATGTCTAACTGCAATCATTCTTATTTGAATTTGTATGACACTGGACAGTCTCTGAGGAGACATCCATATCTGCTTCTTACCAGTAACACTTCTTGGCATCAGTAATAGTGCTTGGTTTTGATGGTTGCAAATTATGTAGTTCTCCAGGTGAGGTAGTCCTTGTAGATTTTTTTCTTCAGTTCCTGCACCTCTATTTGACCTTGTATTTCATCCCCTATTTTGTTCTACCTTCTAAGAAGGACTGAGGCATCCACATTCTGCTCTTCCTTCTATTCTGTGGATGGTTTCTTGGGTATGCTGAGTTTGTTTTCTATTTATTTTTTATCTATCTATTTATCTATCTATCTATCTATCTATCTATCTATCTATCTATCTCTCTGTGTATCTATATATTTATTTATTTGTTGGTTAGCATCTTCTTATAAGTGAGTACATGGGAGATCCAGGGAGACAGGCCTAGTGAGACTGCCTTGTGAGTAGCTGGGGAGCAGAGAGGTCTGTGCCCAGCCCTCGGAAAGTGCACTCCCTGGCCCCCAATTAGTTCAGGGGAGCAGGATCCCTGCCTTAGGGTCTCTGTGTCCACCCGGTGGCCATCTTCTACCAGGAACTGCAGAGATCCAGGGATACAGTCCTGGTGAGACTGGGCTGTGAGTAGCCTGGGCCCAGAGAGGTCCGGGTTGAGCACCCAGAACGTGCCACCCTCCCATTGGTTCAAGGGAGCAGGAACTCTGCCTTAGAGACTTGGTTTCGAACCAGAGGGCCCGTGCATGCAGAACAGGCTCTCAAGCCATCTGCCACCAGTAACAGTGGAGATCCAGGGACACAGGCCAGGTTCAAGGGAAAGACAAGAACCAATCACTGACAACAAGACCACATATAATCACAGACAACAAAATGGTAAGAGGAAAGTGAAAGAACTTACCCCAGGAAAACCAAGACAACCTGGCAAAACCAGAACCCAGCTCTCCCATCACAGCAAACAGCAGAATGCCAAACACTCCATAATAAGAAGACTCAAACCCGAAATCATACCTCAAGATGATGATAGAAATCCTTAAACAAGAACAGGAGGAAAAGCATAAAGAAATAGAAGAAACAAGAAAAACTCTCAAATAACTCAAAGAACTTGAGGAAAGCACAACCAAAGAGATGAAGGAATGGAAGAAAGAATATAAAACAGAAATGGAAATAATAATGAAAACACTAAATGAGACTACCTGGAGGTAGAAATCCTAAAAAAGAAATCAGGAGTCACAGATGCTAGCATCTCCAACAGACTACAAGAGATGGAAGAGAGAATCATGGGGGCCGAAGACAAAATTGAAAACATAGACAAATCATTCAGAGGAGATACCAAAGACAAAAGCTCCTAACCCAAAATGTCCAGGAGATCCAGGACACAATGAGAAGACCACATCTAAGGATAAGAGGAATAGGAGAGGGCAAAGAATATCAACAAACAGGCACAGTAAATATCTTCAAAATAATTGTAGAAGAATGAGAGAATCAAACAACCCTATTAAAAATGGGGTACAGAGTTAAAATATAATTCTCAATTTTGGAATATTGAATGGCTGAGAAGCATCTAAGGAAGTGCTCAACATCATTAACAATCAGAGAAATGCAAATCAATACAACCCTGAGATTCTACCTCACACCAGACAGAATGGCTAAGATCAAAAACACTTCTCCACCACTGGTGGGGTTGTAAACTGGTACAACTACTCTGGAAATCAGTCTGGAGATTACTCAGAAAATTGGACATCATACTGCCTGAAGACCCAGTTATTCTACTTCTGGGCACATACCCCAGAGATGCTCCAACTTACAACAAAGACACATGCACCACAATCTTCATTTCAGCCCTATTTATAATAGACAGAAGCTGGAAAGAATCCAGATGTCTTTGAGTAGATGAATGGATACAAAAATTGTGGTACATTTACACAATGGAGTACTACTCAGCTATCCGAATCAATGACTTTATTATATTCTTAAGAAAATGGATGCATCTAGAGAATATCATCCTGAGTGAGGTAACCCTTCACAAAAGAACAGAAATAATATGCAGTTGCTGATAATGGAATACTAACCCCGCAAAGCTCTGAACACCCCAGAAACAACTCACAGACTATATGAAGTTCAAGAAATATCAAAAGCCAAAAAAAATTATAGAAAATGAACAATCATTATGCTAAATCTTTATGCACCAAGAAAACGTTGACTAATTCCAGGTTAAATCTTGTTTTATATGTACTTTATGCTCATTGTAACTAGTAAGATTTTAGTGCGTACTATCAAACCTTTGAAAAAATCAAGTACTGACAAAAATGTATTCATATATGTTCATGCAAAAATGCTTAAAATCTGTACATTCATCTTTATTTATTAAAATAAATTTGTTCAATTAAAAAATGTATAACACCCTCAAAAAAAGTGAGTTCATACCAAGAGTGCTCTCTTGTGCTCTTTCATGAAAGGGTTAATTTAATCAGGATGATAGCTTCAAGTTCCATCGATTTTTCGTAGGAATTTTGTGAACTCCTTGTTTATAATAACTGAGTAGTACTCCATTGGTAATATTTACCACATGTTTTGTACCCAGTTTCCTGTTGAAGGACAACTGGGTTCTTTCCATCATCTGATTATTATAAATAAAGCTATTATAAATTAAGCATGTGTCCTTGTTAAATGTTGGAGCATCTTTTTAGTATATGACCTGAAATGGTATAGCTGGGTCCTCACGTAGTACTATGTCCAATTTTCTGAGGAACCACCAGACTGATTTACAGAGTGGTTGTATCAGTTTACAACCCCACCTACATTGGAGGAGTGCTCCTTTTTCTCTACATCCTTGCCAGAATCTGCTGTAATTTGTCTTTTGTATCTTAGCCATTCTGACTGCTTTGTTGTAGAACATTAAGGTTGTTTTTATTTACATTTCTCTGAAGACTGGGAATTTCGAGCATTTCCTTAGGTGCTTCTCAGCCATTTGATGTTCTTTAGTTGATAATTCTTTGTGTAACTCTGTCACCCATTTTAAATTGAATTATTTGATTCTCTAGAGTTTAACTTCTTGATCTCTTTGTATATATTGGATACTATCCCTATATCAGATGTAGTATTGATTGGTAAAGAACATTTCAGCTTTTTTGTTGGTTGCCACTTTGTCCTTTTAACAGTATCCTTGGCTTTACAGAAGCTTTGCAATTTCATGAGGTCCCATTTGTCAATTCTGGACCATAGAGCATAAGCCATTTGGTGTTCTGTCCAGGAAACTTTCTACTGTGCCTGTATGTTCTAAGCTCTTGCCCACTATCTGTTCTATGACTTTCAGTGTATCTGGTTTTATTTAGTTGGAGGTCTGGTATTCCAAGCTCATACTCAAATGTAGTAAAAGCAATAAACACCAAACCAGTAGGGAGCATCAAAGTAAATGTTGAGAAACTTGAAGCAATCCCATATAAATCAGTGACTAGAAAGGGCTGTCCACTCTTTCCTTACCTACTCAATATAGTACTGGAAGCACTAAGCAGAGCAAGAAGACAAGAAAAAAAGGTCAAAGTGATACAAATTGGAAAGTAAGAAGTCATAATATCACGATTTGCAGATGATATGATACTTTGCATCAGTGATCCCCAATATTTAACCAGGATACCTTTACAGTTGATAAACACCTTCAGGAAAGTGGGTAGATATAAAATTAATGCAAACAAATCAGGAGCATTTCTGCCCTCAAGGGACAAACAGGATAGAATGAAATTAGAGAATCAACACCCTTCACATTAGTTACAAAGAATATAAATTACCTTGGTGTGACCCTAACCAAGAAAGTGAAAGATCTGTACAAAAAGAATTTCAAATCTGTGAAGAAGGAAAATGCAAAAGGCCTCAGAAGATGGATAGATCTTCCATACTTATGGATTGGAAGGATTAACATTATGAAGATGGCCATCTTGCCTAAGGCAATCTGCAAATTCAGTGCAATCCCCATCAAAATGCCATCTCAATTCTTCATAGAGTTAGATAAAGCAATTTTCAAATTTATTTGGAATAATTAAAAACCCTGAATATCAAAAACCATTCTCAGCCATTTGTCGATTCTTGATTTCAGAGCATAAGCCATTGGTGTTCTATTAAGAAAAATTTCCCTTGTGCCTATTTTTTCTAAGATCTTCCCCACTTTCTCTTCTAATAGTTTCAGTGCATCTGGTTTAATATGAAGGTCTTTGATCCACTTGGATGTGAGCTTTGTACAAGGAGATAAGAAAGAATCAATTTGCATTCTTCTGCATGCATACTGCCAGTTGAACCAGAACCATTTGTTGAAAAGGCTGTCCTTTTTCTATTTAATGCATTTAGCTCCTTCTTTCAAGTTCAAGTGACAATATGTTGGTGGGATCATTTCTGAGTCTTCAGTTAATTTACACTGATCTATCTTCCTACATTTATATCAATACTGTGTGGGTTTTCATCACAATTGATTTGTAATATAGCTTGAGGTTAAGGAAGGTGATTCCTATGGAAGTTTCAAATTCATCTGGAATAACAAAAATCCTAGGATAGTGAAATATATTCTCAACAATATTCTACTCTTAAATGGACGAAAAAACTAAACATAGAAACAGTGAAACTAACAGAAGGTGTGGATCAAATAGATTTAACATACATCTGTAGAACATTTCACCCTAAACAAAAAGAAATATTTGTTCTCAGAAATTCATTGTGTCTTCTCCAAAACTGACAATATAATTAGACAGAAAACAAGCCTCAACCAATGTAAGAAGTTACAAATTATGTAGCAAAATAAAATAAAACTGTGCAATTTACTTTATTGTTAAAATTGTAATATCCTGTAATAGTGACTATTAAAAGTCATTAATAAGGCTAGTGCATTATTTATTTTCCACCTTAATTTTCAGGAATATTTACACTATATTATATTAATTATCTTCAGCAGTGATTATGAATGGTCTTACCACCCAAAAAAGTCTGGCTTCAATATATATTTTATGAGTATAAACCAAAAATAAATCATTTGGTGGAATCTTTTTATCTCACCATTCTCTCATTTCCAGACATTTATCATGAAGCCTGGGAATGTTATAGAGTAACTGATAGAAAGTTCAATGGTCATGCAGAGGAATTTAATGTGTGGTTGATATTTCACATGAACCTCTGGCCAGAGAACATATTGGTTTGGGTTAGGAATATCTTGAGAAACTTTCCATCTGATTTTATATTTATTATCTGTGGCAGCTCTACTTGTATATCAGTAGTATATACTTGCATTACTTAGGGAGACTTGTGATAATCTAATGCATTTTATACTTTAAAGAGAGGTGATCATAATATGCATAATTTTATTGTCTCTATATTTGTTTATATGAATCTCCATTTTTAACCATATGTACTTGACCAATAATTGAAAAGAACTTTCAGATTAATATAAAAATATTGCTAAAATAAATAATTTAATTGTTAGTGAAAATATAAAATGAAATATTTGGCCATAGGAGTCCCATTAATACTTAAAATAATCTAGATAGTGTTGGAGTCCAATTGTCTAAAATAATAGGTATATGAGTTAGTTTTTATTCCTGAGGTGAGACTATTAACAAGTTGTCTTATAGGTAAGGATTTATTTGAGTGCTTAGAGATTCTGCCACGAGACTCAATGCAAGTCATGATAAGGAGCTTGACAGTAAACAGGGAATCATGGTGCTTGACCACTAGCTGAGAACTTAATAATCCTTATCCACAAAAAGGTAAAAACACAAGTTATTTATGGAGTAGGGACACTTTTTAATGAACATTTGTGAAAAATTCCACACAGGACTTGGCAACATAGAAATCAGGTGCAGCCTTGCCTGATTCTGGAATAAATTTGGCAGAAGAATATCAAGTACATTTCTCTCTCTCCCTTTTTTCCTTTCTCTCTCTCTCCATCTCTCATCTCTCCCTCTTCCCCCCATATATATATGTCTTTCTGTCTGTCACTCCATTCTCTTACATTCACACACATGTTTATATACACATACATGCATGGGCACTCAAACATACACACACACACACAGACACACACACACACACACACACATTGCCAAGGTAAAACTACAGTGACTCTGGAATTTTAATGATTTTATTTCCTGCAAGTATATGAAGACATCATAGGGAAAACAAAATATAGAAATAATATTTTTGGCCACTGCATTTATGAAGATAATAATTACTGCACATGCTTGAAATATCATGGAACATAAGCAACTCCAAAAGAGAGGAATCTAAGAATTGCAATCAGATATGAGATAGAAAAAGTGAGATCATGCGATCATTCACAGCCAAAACCCAGAAGTAAATGCTTATATGGATTTAATAGATTTAGCATATGTGATAGATATCATATATAGTAAACTGACTTAGCCTATGAATGAATTAACACAAAGAAGGACAAGGGGGGGATTTAGAATAGTTCATGGTTTCTCTAAGAGAAGGGAAGTTACCACCTTATTATATTGAACATAAAGAAATCCTAACCAGAATGTTATAGGAACACAAGATACCACTGAAATTCAAATTCTAATATCTCTCTTTATGTTATGTATCATAATATCAGTCAAAAGACCCCAATATAACAGAATGAAATGTAGAAGTTATGGAGAGTGGAGGAAGCACAGCACATTTTCCAAAAGGGAAGATAGCCAATGGACAAATGAACGATCACCTCAATTTAGTTTTGTCTGGCTTGTATTATTTACTAAAACTCTTGGACCAGTTATTTTCTGAGAGCTTCTTGTCATTTTAAGTGGTTGGCAATCTTGCTAGGCCCTTAGAGCACTACTAAGGGTGCATTTCTTTTCTATCAAAGAACTTCTATGCGCAGTGTAATTGTAGGTAAGTTGAGGGATCTCGGAATCTGGTTTAGATAGACATATATAATGGCCTCCTGACAGCTTAGAGTGTCATATCTTCTTTCCACAGCCAGAGTTAAGACTCCAGTCCCATTGATTTGTCTATTCATTATTGCACTTCAACTTCGAGCAGCAATTTTACAGAATATTGATTATGAGAATGGTTCTAAGTCTCAATATTTTCATATTTTATTGCAACTTACCAGCTATCAAAAAATAATTCTGACCATTGACAATTATTTAAAGTAACATAATTAAATAAATATGATAATAAAACAATAGGCCCTTAGATAAGAACATATTTATAATCATTTGACTGTAGTTTAATGCTTGTGAGCACACATTTTAGAACATAAGAAAGAAACTCAAAGCAACTGAGATAAGCAAACAATTCCACTTTAACTGTTAATTTGTCAATTACATTTATATTTCAGATAAGTAGTCTATTCTCAAGAGCTTATGGGCATTCATAGATATTATTTAGGTGATTAAACTTAGAAACTTTAATTTCAAAATTATTTCTACTATTATGAAATATATTTCAGCTTTCTATGATCAAAACTTATTTGAGATACATTTTACCTAGCAAACATTTATCAGTTCTGTATCATGAAAGCAGATAACTCTGATTACATTAAACCAGTAAAAATCATGTAAAACCTAATTCCTATTCTACTTTTATGGAATTGTAATGTATATGCTTGTAAATAGATTTGTAAGTTATAGAACATAATGGATTACCCGCTAATGTTAACAGCTAGCATTGTACATTAGAAATAATATTTTCACATCATGCAAACTATCTTGTACTTTTACTAGTTTATTTCACTACATAATTACAACCTAAAATTTACTATGAGTGTTTATATTACCTGTAAAGATGTTAGAGAGATAGAGGCATATAAGGGACTTGCTGGTCAAGTAATCTTGTTAAATGAAAAATTTATATTTAGTAAAAGACCCTTTTTCTTAAAGATAAAAAAAGCTAGATAGGAAAATGTACAATGTTGACCATATGCCCTTGTGACAGTATACTATTGTGTATATAACATATGAAAACTATGACAAAAAATCTTTGTTTTTCTGTCTTTTTTTAGCCTTTCTCTCTGTCATACACATATACATACACACATACTCTCTCTCTCTCTCTCTCTCTCTCTCTCTCTCCCTCTCACACACACACACAACACATACACTCAGAGACACAGAGGTACACACAATGCAATCACACTAATATCATTTAATAGAAAAATCACATTATGAAAAATATTATTAACTACCTCTACAGTTATCCATGCAAAAATTTTTCTTAATTATAAAATTATTACTCAATGTATAGTATTATGCATTTTATATTTTTACAATGGTACTAGCTTAAAGTTTTCGATTATTTAAGTAGCTTACATTTCTATATATCGCAGAACATTTATTAGCATCAATCTTCACGTTTAATTGGATATTTTATGTATTTACATTTTCAATGTTACCTTCCCCCTTCTATAACTCTTCTACCATCCTTTCCTTCCATGAAGATGCTCCCACTTCCACCCACTCACTCCACCTCATTGCTCTGTTATACCCCTACACTGGGGAAAAGAGCCTTTTCATGAACAAATGCTTTTCCTCCTACTGATTCCAGTCAATGTCATCCTTTGCCACATATGCCACTGAAGCCATGGGTTCCTCCATGTGTACTAATTAGTTGGTGTTTTAGTCCTCAGAGCTGGGGGGTTGGTTGGTTGATATTGTTCTTCTTCTGAAGTTGCAGACCACATCAGCCCCTTCAGTCCTTTCTCTGAGTCATCAGGGTCCCCGTCTGTATGCCGTCAGATGGTTAGCTGCATTGCACTATGCTTTCTCATTAAGTTAGAAAACTATGAATCTTAAATATTTTAAGAAGAAATATAGGGTATATATTTTTAAAAAGTGAATAGTCAAGA
This sequence comes from Micromys minutus, assembly GCF_963924665.1. NCBI lineage: Eukaryota > Metazoa > Chordata > Mammalia > Rodentia > Muridae > Micromys > Micromys minutus. The sequence continues at coordinate 9,521,056 of NC_137973.1, forward strand.
ACTACTCCTATTCTTTTTTTTTTAGAAACAGATGCTTACATTTAATAACCTACACCAAATAGGTCACTGGGTTATTCAGCCCTGCTTTTCCTTGGTTGCTTCAGGTAAGTGATGGCTAACAATGCGTTGCAGAAGCTTGTACCACTCTACTGCCACTGTACTTTAAGAAATGTAATTTTCAGCTTAACCTGTCAAAATGAATTTCAAATATATTCTCCTTTCTTTCAGCATGCTGAATTCTGACCGAATCAATTGTAAATGTAGAGTCCAAACAACAGTCATGAAGACATATCTTGGCGACTCTAAATAAAGCTGTGTGTTTACAAAGAATGATAGATTTTCATTTTCATTTAATTACAGGCTCTGAAAGCCTGCAATTGCCAAAGTCTTCTTTAGAAACTGATGAGCAATTTTGTACTTAATGATTTATTGAACATGGTAATAAACAGTCATGGTTTCAATAATTAAGTTCTTGGTACAAGAGATTAACATTTATGCACACACTTAATAAGAATTGGCAGTTAAAACATAATAGAAAGAAATTAACATTTATTATATAAACCAAACTAAACTAATCAATGCCTATGCAAACTCTTTGTTTGTTTACTATTTACTTTTTCCTGTTAGAGGGTCTTACTATGTAGCCCTGGCTGTCCTGAAACTCACTACATAGACAGGCTGGTTTTGAACTCACAGAGGTTTCCCTGTTTGTCTCCAAAGTGCTGAGATTAAAGGTGTGTACCACTCTTCCTGACTGCAAGCCATATGACAATGCGCAACACCACTATATAATAAGCCCACAGACATCATCAGATAAGACAGATTATTATTGAGTAAAAGGACTGTATTCATATTTCTACAATACCACAGAAAGAACAGTAAGACAACACTAGACACAGCATCATACTTAGTCTATCATTTTACCAAAGATAAGGGGCTAATGCACAGTGTGGTTTAATTTTAGAGTACTCAAGATCCCCAGAAAAGTGACACAGTGAGAATAGATCCTTATTTTCAAAGAGACCTCAAAACCAACGAAAAATTGGAAACACTAGATATATGTACTTGAGCTAAAGAAGAGGACTTGGCATTGAAAAAAAAATTGTAATAAGAACTTGTCTTACTTAGGGTTTTACTGCTGTGAACAAACACCGTGGCCAAGGCAAGTCCTATAAAAGACAGTGTTTAACCGTGTTTATAGCAGCCTTATTTATAATAGGCAGAAGCTGGAAACAACCAAGATGTCCATCAGATGAATAGATAGAGAAGATGTGGTACATTTACACAATGGAGTACTACTCAGCTATCAGAAACCATGACTTCATAAAATTCGTAGGCAAATGGATGGAACTAGAGACTATTATGCTGAGTGAGGTAATCCAGTCACAAAAGAACACACATGGTATGCACTCACTGATTAGTGGATTCTAGCCTCAGAATGCTTGGAATACCCAACACCCATGAAACAGTTCACAGACATTTTGAAGCTCAAAAAGAAAGAAGGCGAAAATGGGGATGCCTCAATCCTTCTTAGAAAAGAGAACAAAAGTCTCATGTGAGGAAATGCAAGGTCAAATAGAGGAGCAAAGATTGAAGAGAGGTTCACTCAGAAGCCACCTCACCTGGGGACATATGCAGTCACCAAATTCATGCACTATAGGTGGTCTCAAAAAGTACTTACTGGCAGGAGCCAGACAAGATGCTCCCTCAGGGACTATGCTAGAGTCATATAGATACAGCTGAATGTGTTTGCAGGTTACCATCAGTTTGAACTCAGGGATCCCAATGAAGTTGCTAAAGAAAGGGCCTGAGGATCTGAAAGGGGATGAAATGTTATGGGAAGATAACAACATTATCAACCAACCAAACCCTCTAAAACTCCCATGGAGTAAAATACCAACCTCTGTGTGCACTTTGAGACCTATTTATCCAGTTGTATATGTAGCACAAGACAGTAGGGTCTGGCATCAATGTGAGAAGAGGCTTTTATACCAGAGAGGGCAAGTTGTGCTAGGGGAATGACAAGGCAATAGGGTGGAGAGGCAGACCAGTAAAAAGTGCACCTTTGTAAATGCAACTGGAGCAGGAGGGGTGGGGGTGAGAGCTGGACAGGGTCAAGGAAACATACCTGAAATGCAAATACAGCTTATCCAATAAAAAAAATATAAAAACAAAACAAAACAATACAACACAGAAAAAAAACCCACTGAGGAATCCTGCCTCTAGTTGGTACTGGTTAGTTAATAATGATGCTGGCAGACAATGGCTGAGCAGAGCAGATAGAGACCTGAATTTGATGATTCTAGGGCTTGCAGCAGATAAGAAAAAGGCAACATATCTTCCATGCTGGAGACAGAAGAGAGGGAATATTCCATGTCTGAGAAGAGTCTAGGACAGTGAAGCATCGCAGACAAGGGATGGAACCTAAAGAGTGCTGTCATTTAGGAAGCTCCCTGGGTCCAGGACAGCCATGGGAAAATATAAAATTTTGTAATTATAAATCATGATGATTGGTGGTAATTGTATTAATTAATAGTTGAGGAGTAATCTATGGTATAAATGCGCCACTTTATTTCTTTGTTTTTAGTTTCTGACAACTAAAAATTAAGGCTGCTTTGAACATAGTGATACATGTGACCTTGTTATATGTTGGAGCATCTTCTGGGTATATGCCCAGAAGGGGAATGGCTGGGCTTTTAGGTAGTACTATGTTCAGTTTTATAAGGAACCACCAGATTGATTTCCAGAGTGGTTGTACCAGCTTACAACCCCACCAACAGTGGAGCAGTGTTCCTCTTTCTCCACATCCTTGCCAGCATCTGCTGTGACCTGAGTTTTTATCTTAGACATTCTAACTAGAGTGAGGTGGAATCTCAAGGTTGTTTTGATTTGCATTTCTCTGATGATTAGGGATATATTTATGTGCTTCTCAGACAGTTCTCAGTTGAGAATTCTCAGTTGAGGATTCTTAGTTTAGCTCTGTACCCCAATTATTAATAGGATTATTTCCCTATAGTCTAGCTTTCTGGGTTCTTTATATTTATTGGATATAATTTCTCTATCAGATGGAGAATTGATAAAGATCCTTTGTCAATCTGTAGGCTGCCATTTTGTCTTCTTAACAGTGTACTTAGCCATACAGAAACTTTGCAGTTTCATGAGGTCCCATTTTTTGACTCTTGATCTTAGAGCATAAGCCACTGACTGGTATTCTGTTCAGAAAACATTCCCCTGTGCCTATGTGTTCTAAACTCTTTCCCACTTTCTCTACTAATAGTTTCAGTGTACCTGGTTTTATGTGGAGATCTTTGATCCACTTGTACTTGAGCTTTGTTAAAAGGGATAATAAATAATAAATTTGAATTCTTCTGCATGTTGACTGCCAGTTGAAACAACATCATTTGTTGAAGAGACTGTCCGTTTTTCATTGAATATTTTTAGCTTCTTTTTCCGAGACGAAGTGACCATAGGTGTGTAGGTTCATTTCTGGTCTGCAATTCTGTTTCCTTGATCTACCTGCTTATCCCTGTACCAATAGCATGCAGTTTTGTATCAAAATTGCTTTGAAATATAGCTTGAGATTAGAAAAGGTGATTCCCCCAGAAGTGTTTTTATTCTTGAGAATATATTTTGCTATTCATTCCAGATGAATTCATAAATTGCTTTTTCCAACTGTATGAAAAATTGAGTTGCAATTTTGATGGGGATTGCATTGAATCTGTAGATGGCTTTAAGCAAGATGGCCAGTTTTACAATGTTGATACTGCCAATCCATGAGCATGGGAGATCTTTAATCTTCTGAGATCTTCTTCAGTTTCTTTCATAAGAATCTTGAAGTTTTTTTTTCATACAAATCCTTCACTTGCTTGGTTATGGACACCCGTAGGTATTTTATAATCTTTGTTACTATTGTGAAAGGTGTAGATTCCCTAATTTCTTTCTCAGCCTACTTGTCCTTTGAGTAGAATAAAGCTACAGATTTATTTAAATTAATTTTATAGCCAGCAAATTTGCTGAAGTTGTTTATTAGTTGTAAAAGTTCTCTAGTGGAATTTTTGAGGTCACTTAAGTATACTGTCATATTATCTGCAATTAGTGATATTTTGACTTTTGTCTTTCTTTTTTTAAACATCTTTATTTTACAAAACAAAGATAAATGTACAGATTTCAAGCATTTTTTGCGTAAAATTATACAATACGTTTTTGTCAGTACTTTTTTTTCAGATTTTAAAATAATTTTTACATAAATCTATATGAATAGTCAGTACTTGATCTTTTTAAAGGTTTGACAGTATGCATCGAAAACCCAATAGCTACAATGAGCACAAAGTACATGCAAAACAAAATGTAACATGAAAATAGTCAAAGTTTTCTTGTTGTGTAAAGATTTTTTTGTTTTGTTTTGTTTTTTTTTATTTCTTGGACTTCATACAGTCTGTGAGTTGTTTCTGGGGGAGTGCAAGCCTCTGGGGTTAGCATCCCACTATCAGTGACTGTATATTATGTCTGTTCTTTTGTGACTGGGTTATCTCACTCAGAATGATATTCTCTAGATGCATCCATTTTCTTACGAATTTGGTCAAGTCATTGTTTCTGGTGGTTGAGTAGTATTCCATTGTGTAAATGTACCACAATTTTTGTATCCTTTCAGGGATCATTTCTATAGTTCATTACTAGACTTTTTTCTTTCCAAAGTGAATCCCTTTAATTTCTTTTTGCTGTCTAATGACTCTGACCAGGTCTTCCAGTACTATATTGAATAGGTAGGGCAGCCTTGTCTAGTTCCCAATTTTAATGGGAGTGCTTCAAGTAAGTTTCTCTTCATTTAGTTTGATGTTATTTTGCTGTATATTGCTATTACTGTTTACGTATGGGCCTTGGATTCCTCATCTTTCAAAGACTTTTATTATGAAGGGGTGGTGAATTTTGTCATATGCTTTCTCAGCGTCTAGTGAGAGAATCATGTATTTTTTTTTTTTTTTTTTTTTTTGGTTTTGTTGTTTCCTTTTTCCTTTTTTTATATTATTTATATAGTTGAATCATCCTTGCATCCCTAGGATAAAGCTAATTGGTCGTGGTGGATGATTGCTTTGGTGTGTTCTTGGATTCTGTTTGCAAGCATTATAGAGTATTTTTGCATCAATGTTTATCTGAAGTTCTCTTTCTTTGTAGTGTCTTTATGTGGTTTTTGTATGAGTGTAATTTTGGCTTTGAAAAATGGGTTGTTTCTCTTTTTTGGAATAATTTGGAGAATATTTCTATTAGGTCATCTATAAAATTCTAATAAATTCTCCCCTAAATCTGTCTGGTCCTGGACCTTTTTTTGGTTGGGAGGCTTTTGATTACTGCTTCCATTTCTTTAGATGTTATGTAACTGTTTAGATTATTTATCTGGTTCTCATTTAATTTGGTGTCTGCTGTCTGTCTAGAAATTTATCCATTTCCTCCAGATTTTCCAGTTTTGTGGAGTATAGGCTTTACTAGTAGGTCCTGATGATTTATTGAATTTTCCCAGTTTCTGTTGCTATGTCTGCCTTTTCATTTCTGATTTTATTAATTTGTATATTCTCTTTTTATACTCTAGTTAGTCTGGCTAAGGACTTATTAATCTTGTTGATTTTCTCAAAAAACAAACAAGAAAAAAAACAAAAAAAAAACCCCAGCTCTTTGTTTTGTTAATTCTTTTACAGTTCTTTTGGTCTCTATTTGGTTGATTTCTGCTCTGAGTTTGATTATTTCCTGCTGTCTACTCCTCTTGGATGTACCTGCTTCATTTTATTATATGGGTTTCAGTTGTGCTGTCAAGCTGCTAGTGAATGCTTTCTCCAGTTGTCTTTTTTTTTTTTTTTTTTTTTTTTGTTAAAGATAAGCCTTATTCCATGGTAATCTGATAGAATTAATGGGGGTATTTCAATATTCTTGTATTGCTGAGACCTGTTTTGTGGCCAAAATATGGTCAGTCTTGGAGGAGGTACCATGAGGTGCTGAGAAGAAAGTATATTCTTTTGTTCTTCTGGATTAAATATCCTGTAGATGTTTGTTAATACCAGTTAGTTCATATCCTCTGCTAGTTTTGCTGTGTCTCTCTGTTCAGTTTCTGTCTTCATGATCTGTCAATTGATGAGAGTGGGGTGTTGAAGTCTCCCACTAATATTGTGTGTGGTGTAATATGCGCTTTGTACTTTAGTAGGATTTTTCTTTTTTTAAAAAATTTTTTAAACAACTTTATTTTACAAAACACAAAGAAGTTATACACACAAATTATATACACAAAGAAGTTATATACACAAGGTCTTTAAAGACAAGCCAGAGAAAACTGAAAGCAGGAAGAGAACATAGAATTTGCTGTGTACCCAATAATTTATTTTCAATTGATTACTTCTGGAAAAGGGAAAACCAGCTCCCTCCACCCCCATAGAATATTACTGAGTATATCTACTCTCTCAAAGGCAGTGGCCACAACCAGGAGTGTTTGACAAACATAATAAAAATATCTACTTCTTTAATGTTGGCATTTTTATTGTCTTACTGTGCTTTATTTGTTTTGATTTTGTGTTTTGATAATATTACTGTTTAAAGGAGAAAGAAAATAGAGCTCAGTAGGAAGGGGAGCTGAGAAATTTTGGAAAATGGTAGAGCAAAAGACAAAGTGCATTGTATGAAAAATAATCTGTCTTAGATGACAAAGACATTCAATAATTACCTTTCTTTACATTTTTAGTTTAACTGTGCTTAAAATTTGCTATAATTTATAATGAATGATGAAGCTGAATTGTGGGAACTTCCCATTTCTCAAGAATTTAATGGGACAAAAACAAATATCCAGAGTGATGGTGTTATCAAAATACATGCTAACACTAAAAGAGATGATGTTTCTTTCCTAGACAAGAAGTTAACGAGTGCTAGGAGGGGCTTATAAGCCTCTTCATAGAGGACACTTCCCCATTATTGAATATTGTCTACAAATAGGCCAGCACTGAGTCCATGGACAAAGAAGTTAAAAGAACAGGCAGAGCAGACAGTTTTAATATATTTCTGTATTCATATACATTGGGTGTGTGTGTAAAAGCAATAATACTGAAGCAAAATATGGCTATCAATTTAAAAGTATGGTGTCATGGACCAGGATGGGGGAACGGTACCTGCTAAAGCTTTGAGGGAGAAAATCGTAAAGCAAAAATGATGGAATTTAGTTTCAATGTAAAATGTATGAGAAATTTTAAGAATCTTTGACTTTAACCTTCAAATTCTTATGTTTACATTGTGTAAAAGCAAGTAAAAACTTTAATTATTCTGTGTTCACAAGGATGTGCATATAGATTGCAAGATCAAGCAAACTTGCTCTTGTTTGACTGGTTACCTATAATACATTGTTTATATTGCTTTAGTTAGAAGAATGAAAAATGAATTCTAAATTTTTTTTTCAAAGAATTATCCTGTCAACTTACTAGGTTGGAGTAGTACATATACCACTCAAATATAGACTAAATACAACAAGTCATAGTTTCACTTAGAAAAAAAATATATAAATAAACCTCTTGAGAGAATTTGCAACCTCATGGGAAGAACAACATTATCAACCAACCATATGCTCTACAACACCCATGGTCTAAAACACCAACCACTGAGCAGTCATGGAGAGACCCATCCTTCCAGTTGCATATGTAGCAGAGGATAGCAGTATCTGGCATTAATAGGAGAAGAAGCCATTGGTCTAGTCAAGGCTTCTTTTCCTATTGAAGGGGAATGCCAATGTACGGAGGTGAATAAGGTTCACTTTCATGAAAATGAGCGGAAGTGATAGCATTTGCAAAGTAAATACAGAAGGTACTCAATAAAATAATTAAAAAAACAAACCTCCATAGAATATTCACACCAGAGTTTAGAAGTTTGGAAATATCTGTAATATGAAATATTAAGATATCTGAACTTAAATTTATATCAAACAATGGTTTGTTTCTTCTCATGTTTTCAGTGAAATCTATGAATATTCTAACAGTTGAATCTAAATTCACAAATGAGCATTTCTGTATTGAATATTGAGGGAAGATTTTCATCCTAGCATATTGACAAGTTTCACAAAGCTATCCCCTCACCAACTCATATTGTATAATTCCAAATGCAATCTTTTTAATTGGGCCTCTGAGAATGCATTAATTTTATATGATTTGAAGTTTGAACAATTTAATAAGATGAACCCCGTGTATATGTTTTTTTATATGTTTATTCATTTTTTTGGTCAATTTAGTCAAATTTAGTCTGGAGTTTAAGAAATGTCATCTGAAAAAATGTTTTATATCAGTTTATCATATGACTAATTACATTATATTTATTACTGTATTTGAAATCAATACAAGCTGAAGAATAATTATTATAAAAAGGTTACGAATTTCAACTTGTTTTCCTGTGATATCAAATTTACAACATGTGTCTTTATGTCTAGTAACACAATTGTAAACTTCAAAGAGGTTTTTTTATACATATATAAGTTTTAAATAGTTAAAGTTTAAAGACATAGTTCCTCATTTTTATAGTGTTATAAGTTCAGCAGGTCTTGAAAGATTTGTACTTTTTATTATATGGCCCTGTAAGGAAGCCACACCTTACACTAAACAAATTAGTTTCCATCCCTTAAAATAATTAGTTATTTATAATAGTGACTCAGATGACAATAAAGTGAAAAGAACATTTTGAGTTTGAGAAAAGTTACATGATAGCAAATATGTTAATATGATTAGTAAGAACACAGAAATTGAAGGTTGTCATTTGTGAAAAATATGATTCATAAAATAGGACTAGAAGGATTAGGGATTAAACTGCTGTTGTTGTTTTGTGCTGTTTTTCTTGTTGTTTTACAGGGAATTTCAGACTGTGAAGTTGGCTTCTGAGAGCTACTAAACTTACATCCTAGATAAGGCAGGTTCACAGAAACCAGAGGCTTTCCAGAGTCATTGAACTCTAAACCAGAAAAAGATATGTAGATATAAATAAAGATCTGCAACTAATTTCTAACAATATAAAGAATGAGGAACAATATCTTTAATCTTTACTTAAAACTTACAGAAAATTATACAAAACTAATTTTCTAATTCCATTTGTCAATAAATGAAAACTTTGGAACATTTGGTTTAATATGTACAAGAAAAAATTTTATAAATAATATGAAATGTAAGTCAAATTATGTTGATGTTTCAAAACTAGATACTTTGGTAGTTGAAAATACACAAAATTCTGTTTATATTTTCCTTCAACATTATTTTAATATTTATTGATAAGTTAAAATTGCATTGTTTAGATTTAATTGTTTTTTTATTAGTTGTTTGAATTAAATTAATAAACTTTCTAATTTTTATTGGAAAAATCTATATCTACAAATAATTAAAAGATTTTTTTTGTCTTAAATGGGAAATAGGAGACACTGTGAACACATTTTATTATAAAAGAAGATTTAAAACATATGTAAAAATATTTTCATTTTTTAAGTATAATGATTATGGAATATATTCTTTCCTCAATGTGTTTTGTTTTCAAACTATTTACAATTTTTATTGTACATATTTTGTCATTTATATGTAAAGACAATTATTCATAAGAGATGAATTAAAATTTTGTTGGGTTGAAATCAGAAACTAAAAATTAAAAGGAAACCTTGTCAACTGAATAAACGTGTTCTAAGTTGTTCAATTCTCAAAAGAATGGAATACAATTTTAAAAGACATTTTTAATACTCAACCCCTTAGACAGTACCATGCTTCATGGTGGAAACATGGCCACATCCTTATCCCTTTAAATTGTCTTCCTGTGCAGGAATATCTAAGGCTATATGTTTTCTACACTTCCCAGGATTAGCCATTTTTCTCTTTTCCAAATCTCTCTGAGATAAAATTTCCTATGGACATATTAATTAGATTTTTCAGTCTTCAGTTGTACAATGTAAATGGTCACTTTCAATGGTTAAGATAGCAGCTGGAGAAATGGTTCAGTATGCAATTTAGTTGCTATGCAACTAAGAAGAAATAAAACAGTTGACAGGGCAGTGTATTCCAGTAATTTCAGTTTAGGATAGTCTTGGGTACAGCAATGCATCGGTGGGGCTTGTTGACAAGTCTTTCTTGATGAATCCTTGAGTCCTGGTTTGCAGAGAGACCCTCTTTCAAGATCACTGGATATACAAAAAAAAAAAAAAAAAAAAAAAAAAAAAAAAGGAAAGCATCAAGTATTGACCTGTAGCTTACCACATGACCACTCTGCATTTTACACATAAACACCTGCACAAGCCCCCTCACATGCTCACAAAGCCACCAAACAATTTACATGAAAATAGTGTGTGCCAAGAATAATCAGTTATTTGTAAATATGCATTGAAGCATAATGAGCCTTACAGAAAACATTAACAATTATCTCATTTCACTTCCATGGCAGATATCCAATTCTACATTAAATTAGTTACCCAGGGCCTTTTATTTCTGACAGTTGGATATTTCAGATTTCAAAGGCAAATAGATTGTGAAGCAATATGATAACCACCTTAGAAGTATAAAATGAACCAGAGCTGAAAAGTTGACCTGTTAATATTTTTTAAGAGAGCAAATCAATTATGGCATCAATACAGCACAAAATGCAAATTAGCGTTGAGAAAATATAGTATAAGAAAAATTACATTTTATATAAAATTATGAATAAAACTTCAAATAGCAAGTTATTGAAAAGGTTAATTTACGATTATATTTATTGTGATTTTACAAAATATTATGCCTGTCTATTATTTTTCTTTACTAAAATATCATTAACAAATTATAGATATATCCCTTTTTGGTATGAGTCACTACTTACCAGATTACATCTCTTGAAATCAAGAATAATACATTCAATATTTCAATGTCAATAATAAACAAGTTCATTGAGGAACTTAATTACATGGAAACAAGAATATTAGGCTTATTTAAATCTATGTTATATATTTTATAAAATATTACAATAAATTTAACTGTACACCATAGTTTAAAGAAAACAAATGAGAATTATATTGCAACATGATTTTAACTTAATTAGGGTAATTTTATTGTATAATAAAATAATGAAAAGTATATTAAATTATAAAAATAAGTTTTATATAAAGCAGATTTTTGTAAATAATAAATAACACTGTCGTTAGGACAAAACGGCAATGAACAGAATGTTAAAAGATCTTTGCCAATCCTAAATCCTATCCAGTATATTGAAAGAACTCAAGTTATACTCCAGAGAATCAAATACACATGTTTAAAAAAAATGGGGAACGGACTTAAACAAAAAATTTTCATCTGAGAAATATAGAATAGCTGAGAAGCACCTAAAGAAATGCTCAATATCCCTAGTCATCAGGGAAATGCAAATCAAACAACCCTGAGATTCCACCTCACACCAGTCAGTGTCTCTTGATAGGCTCTGCCAGAGCATTACAAATACAGGGGCAGATGCTTGCACCCAAACACTGAACTGAGAATAGGGTCCTTAATGGAGAAGAACAACACTGCCAACCAACCAGAGCTCCCAGGGCTAAACCACTAAACAGAGAGTACACATAGACGGACCCATAGCTCTAGATGCATTTTTATCAGAGGATGGCCTTTTTGGGCATCAATGAGAGGAGAAGCCCTGGTTGCTGCCAAGTCTTGATGCCCCAGTGTAGGGGAATGTAATGGCAGGAAGGCAGGAAGAGGTGTGTTAGTGGGTGAACACTTTCATAGAAACAGGGTAAGGAGGGATAGCATAGGGACTTTGGAAGGGAAACTGGGAAAGAGATAATATTTGAAATGTAAATAAAATCCAGTAAAATAAAAGAGAAAAAATATGTATTTCTTCTAGATACCTAATACTTTAAAGAAATTATGAAATAGTTGTAATGCTTTAAATCAAAAAAATAAATATTTTAATGTACATACTAAAAAGTATAATTATCTCTTAATCTTATTCACAATACATTAACTTAGGGATTTATTTTTATTACTGTTGAGGATATGTGAATGTGAGCACAGATTCCTTTGGAGAACAGAAAGAAACGCTGGAAAGAAAATTACAAGTGGCTGTGAGCATCGGGTCATAGAAACTGGAAACTAAATTTGGAAACTGTGGAAGAGAAATTAGTGTTTTTAAACTAGGCAAACATCTCTCCAACGTCATATATAAAATTTTCAGAAAAACAGAAGAAACATTTTTCAAGTTTGTGTTGAATATCTCAGATATACTTCAATTCCAAATGCGTGCTTCTTATATTTCTTTTATAGTTTCCTTCTTCAAATCTTGTCTGCATCTATAATAGAAATTCAAAATAATGTCATTAAATTAATGTGTTAATTATAAATATAATACTTGATGCTTTGTAGACTTATATATCTATTAATAAGCTATCCAATATATACTGTGTAGATGGTATGTAACTATTAATTTGTTATAAGCCTTAGGGAAATTTTCAGATTCTTAACGCACACACACACACACACACACTACAGTTTTACTTAAAGATTGCTATCCAGAATAATGAAAAGTAGCAAACTTGAAACCGAAAATTTTAGTATATGATAATGAAAATTTATTTAAGGGACTATTAAATGCATAGACAATCAATATATAGTAACCAATGTAGAAATATAATGTCATGAAAAAGAGTGCCTCTTTGATATATGCTACAATATAATGACATGAATACATTCCACTAAATCTAATTATGTATATATAGGAAACAACATTGACAAGCCATATATTATTCCCCTTTTATATTCAAATAAATAAAAAAAAGAAAATAACCTAAGGACTACCAGAGATTAAAATGACTGGATAATCATGATTTATCAATTGATGGTACATAGTTACTAATTTGATGTTTGAATTTGAAAATAATTGTGAAGCATGTTTAAAAGAAGTAGTGATTTTGCATAATGGAGTATTATTCAGATGTAAAAATGACATTAAAATATGTGCAGGTCTATACCAGTCAGATTGTCCAAGATCCAAAACTCAGATGAAAGCAGATGCTGGCGAGGATGTGGAGAAAGAGGAACACTTCTCCACTGTTGGTGGGGTTGTAAACTGATACAACCACTCTGGAAATCAGTCTGGTGGTTCCTCAGAAAAATGGACAGAGTACTACCTGAAGACCCAGTCATTCCACTTCTGGGCATTTACCCCAGAGATTCTCCCACATACAACACAGATACATGCACCACAATGTTCATTGCAGCTCTATTTACCCGAAGACCCAGCTATTCCACTTCTGGGCATATACCCCAGAGACCTTCCAATATACAACAAAGATACATGCACCACAATTTTCATAGCAGCTCTATTTATAATAGCCAGAAGCTGGAAAGAGCCCAGATGTCTTTCAGTAGATGAAGGGATAGAAAAATTGTGGTACATTTACACAATGAAGTACTACTAAGCTATCAGAAACAATGGCCTAATGAAATTCTCAAGAAAATGGATACATCTAGAGAATATCATCCTGAGTGAAATAACCCAGTCACAAAAGAACAGACATAATATGCAGTCACTGATAATGGGATACTAACCCCAGAAAGCTCTGAACACCCCAGAAACAACCCACAGACTGTGTGAAGATCAAGAAAAAAAGAATATATTTTAATTAAAATAGAACTGTATCACATCCCCCTTTCCTTCCTACAGCCCCTCCCAGTTTCTCTCCTATCTTCTCAAATTAATGACCTCTTTTGCTATATTACTGTTACATATATACATATGTATATGTATATGTACCCACAAATACTTAATTACAACCTTACAAAAATATATTTGTATAGTTTTATGCAAAAATGCTTAAAATCTGTACATTTATCTTTGTTTTTTTAAATAAAGTTAAAAAAAATAAAATGTGCAGGTCAATGAATGAAACTAGAAAATATCATCCTGAATGAGGTAACCCCAACCCAGAAAAGCTAACATATGTCCTCCCTTATGAGTGGATATTATCTGTTAAGTAAACGAAAATTATGCTGCGATCTAAAGACCCAGAAATGTTTACTGGCTAAGTAACAACGAAGGCTGCAAGGGGAATGCATGGATCTCTTTGGAAAAGGGAAATAGAATATATTTGCAGTGGACTATGTGAGTGTGGGAATGGGAAATGAAGGAGCATGTGTGTGTTTGGAGGAGGGTATGAATGGAAAAACACCAAAGATGACTAGTGTGAGTAATATAGATGCAAACCTACTGCAGTAGAACCTCCCAAGATTCTATCAAGGTGACCCTCACAAAAACTCCTAAAAATGGAAGCTCTGGAGATAGAATTATCTATCCTCTGTAACCAGGAAAGACTTCCAAAGATTTCCACTTGACACCCATCTAACCATAAAACCAATAATCTAAAATCTAGTCTCCTTACAGGTTAGTACTTAGCAATCTACTTTAGTTCTCTGATGAGAATGAAGAGCATGTAAGGAAGACAGGAATGATAGTAAAAAAAATCTCCTACTTGAGTCCAATCCTTGTGTTGTCACTAAAGTTCCCACGTGGAGAGTGTTTTTGCCTAATTTTCTCTGCCAGTGGGATGGGCAGAAGTCGAAAAGCTGGGTCCTTTGCAAGGCTTCTGAGAGTTCCCAGGGAATTGAGGAGAGGAGTAGAGAGGCAAAGTCCCTGAAAGTTGTTTGCTACAGAGCTGGAGAGAAGACTGGAATGACTGCAGTGGAAATCGTCTATCTCTTTTCCAGCCCTTAAGGGTGACTGAGCTCCAATATAGTGTTACAATATATGAGCAGCTAATTTATGTTCCAGTTATTTCTGATTGTCTATATGCACCATCAATTGTTACAATGTTTAAAAAAATCTGAAACTGGAAACAAATAGCAGTAATTTAGTTCTCTTAAAGTAGAAATGCTTTCATGTAAACTTGTGAAAATCAATAGGTTTTGAATAGATACATGTATTGCTTTTTTGTTTGTAAATATGTTTTTATTATTTTTGTTTTAGAAACTATTTTTAATCAACTGTGCTATATTCCCTTCCCCTTATCAAAAAATATAACACTAGTTTATCATTGTATTTGTTATTTATTTACTTTTATGCAAAGTAAACTATCAGTGCACTTTCTTTATGACTAACAGTTATACATGTTAAGAAACCTTACAAGAGAGGAAATACTCAAAATGCTACATCACTGCTTTCTTCTCAGTATAAACAGTGTACAAAGCTCACTAAGACTATAACCATTTAGTAAAAGAAAGTAAAACACTGCTGATCAGATATGTGTAATCCTTACTGAGTTTAAGAGAATCAAAATATTCAATATCAGGAAAACTTTCTCAGTGGTACAGTCTCTGTGTGATTTCTTATTCTTCTAGTACATGTGACTAAGTTCCTTTGGCTATTGTTTTATTTATTTGCTGTAGATTTAATTGGAAAATTATAACTGTCATCTTTATTTTTAGCTTTTACCTATAATCAAATTTTTGAATAAATGGAGAGTAAAATTATGTGGAAAGTCATGGTACAAGTTTGTGAAAAGGATGCTGACAATGAATAGATTAGGAAGGTTATGAAAAAATGAAGCAAGCATGAACATTGTTTTAGATAAAAAGGTATCAAAAATATCAAGTATCTACTATTTAGTATTTTATTTATAAAATTAATATATAATCAAATTTTTTTCCATTGAATACATTTTATTTTCTCCAACAGTAAAAAGTACTAATTTAATGTATATTTTAAATTTACACTGAATTGGTTTTTATTGGTGAATTTGCTAATGCTACAAACTTGTGAGCAGAGTATAAAATATTTAAATTAAAAAAACTTTAAAAGCCTCTACACATTTTACAAAAAAAAAAAAAAAAAAAAAAAAAAAAAAAAAAAAAAAAAAAAAAAAAAAAAAAGAAGAAGAAGAAGAAGAAGAAGAAAGGAAAGAAAGAAAAATATCAGGAGAAGGGTTGGTAAGTCTTTTTTTTTTTTTTTTTTGGTTGATTTCCTTACAGATATTGTATTTTTTTTTAAACATTTTAAACATTTTTTGCTTAAAATTATACATTTTTGTCACTACTGTTTTTTCAGGCATTAAAATAAATTTTACATAAAACCATGTGAATATGTTTTTTAGTCAGTACTTGATTTTTTTCAAGGGCTTGACAGTATGCATTGAAAACATACTAGTTGCAATAAGCGTAAAGTACATGCAAAACAAAACGCAACATGGAAATAGTCAAAGTCTTCTTGTTTTGTGAATATATGTATAGTTTTTGTTTTCTTTATTTCTTGGACTTCATACAGTCTGTGAGTTGTTTCTGGGGGAGTGCAAGCCTCTGGGGTTAGCATCCCACTATCAGTGACTGCATATTATGTCTGTTCTTTTGTGACTGGGTTATCTCACTCAGGATGATCTTCTCTATATGCAGCCATTTTCTTAAGAATTTGGTTAAGTCATTGTTTCTGGTGGCTGAGTAGTATTCCATTGTGTATATGTACCACAATTTTTGTATCCATTCGTCTTCTGAAGGATATCTGGGTTCCTTCCAGCTTCTGGCTATTATAAATAGAGCCGCTATGAACATTGTGGTGCATATATCTTTGTTGTGTATTAAAGTGTCTCTGGGGTATATGCCCAGAAGTGGAATAGCTGGGTCTTCAGGTAGTACTATATCCACTTTTCTGAGGTATCGCCAGACAGATTTCCAGAGTGGTTGTATTAGCTTGCAACCCCACCAACAGTGAAGAAGTGTTCCTATTTCTCCGCAGCCTCGCCAGCATCTGCTGTCATCTGAGTTTTGGATCTTGGCCAATCTGACTGGTGTGAGGTGGAATCTTAGGGTTGTTTTGATTTGCATTTCCCTGATGGCTAAGGATGTCGAGCACTTCCTCAGATGTTTCTTGGCCATTCGGTGTTCCTCAACTGAAAATGATTTGTTTAGCTCTGTACCCAATTTTTTAATAGGGTTATTTGATTCTCTGGTGTCTAGCTTTTTGAGTTCCTTGTACACCTTGGATATTAGGCCTCTATCTGATGTGGTGTCGGTAAAGATCTTTTCCCATTCTGTTGGTTGCCGTTTTGTTTTCTTGAGGATGTCTTTAGTCTTACAGAACATTTTCAATCTCATTAAGTCCCATTTGTTAATCTTTGACCTTAGAGCTTGAGCCATTGGTGTTTTGTTCAGGAAATTTTCTCCTGTGCCTATGTGTTCTAAGGTTTTCCCTACTTTCTCATCTAATAGTTCCAGTGTATCTGGTTTAATGTGGAGATCTTTAATCCACTTACACTTGAGCTTTGTACAAGGAGATAAGAACGGGTCTATTTTCATTCTTTTGCATGTTGAGTGCCAGTTGGACCAGCACCATTTGTTGAATAGGCTGTCCTTTTTCCATTGAAAGTTTACTGCTCCTTTGTCAAAAATCAGGTGACCATATACATGAGGGCTCATTTCTGGATCTTCTATTCTATTCCATTGATCCACTTGCCTATTTCTGTACCAGTACCATGCAGTTTTCAGGACAATTGCCTTGTAATATAGCTTGAGGTCAGGGATAGTGATTCCCGCAGATGTTTTTTTGTTGTTGAGGATGGATTTCGCTATTCTAGGTCTTTTGTTATTCCATATGAAATTGCACATTGATCTTTCCAATTCCATGAAGAACTGGGTTGGAATTTTGATGGGGATTGCATTGAATCTGTACATTGCTTTTGGTAGGATGGCCATTTTTAAGATGTTGATCTTTCCAATCTATGAGCATGGGAGATCTTTCCATTTTCTGAGATCCTCCTCAATTTCTTTCTTTAGAGTTTTGAAGTTCTTGTCATACAGGTCCTTTACTTCCTTAGTGAGAGTCACACCAAGGTATTTCATAGTTTTTGTAACTATTGTGAAGGGTACCTTTTCCCTAATTTCTTTCTCCACATGTTTGTCCTTTGAGTAAAGGAAGGCTACTGATTTGTTTGAGTTAATTTTGTATCCGGCCACTTTGCTGAACTTGTTTATCAGCTGTAGGAATTCTCTGGTGGAATTTTTGGGGTCACTCAAGTACACTATCATGTCATCGGCAAAGAGTGATGTTTTTATCTCTTCCTTTCCGATTTGTATCCCCTTGATCTTCTTTTGCTGTCTAATTGCTCCAGCCAGGACTTCCAGTACTATGTTGAATAGGTAGGGAGAGAGTGGGCAGCCTTGTCGAGTCCCTGATTTTAGTGGGATTGCTTCAAGTTTCTCACCATTAAGTTTGATGTTGGCTGTTGGTTTGCTGTATATTGCTTTTATTATGTTTAAATATGGGCTTGGATTCCTGTTCTTTCCAGGACTTTTAACATGAAGGGGTGTTGGATTTTGTCGAATGCTTTCTCAGCATCTAGTGAGATGACCATGTGATTTTGGTCTTTAAGTTTGTTTATATGGTGGATTACATTGATGGATTTCCTTATGTTAAACCATCCCTGCATCCCAGGGATGAAGCCTACTTGGTCATGATGAATGATGGTTTTGATGTGTTCTTGGATTCGGTTTGCAAGGATTTTGTTGAGTATTTTTGCATCAATGTTCATAAGTGAGATTGGTCTGAAGTTCTCTTTCCTTGTATGGTCTTTGTGTGGCTTAGGTACGAGGGTTATTGTAGCCTCAAAAAATGAGTTGGGTAATATTCCATCTGATTCTATCTTTTGGAATAGCTTGGCGAATATTGGTGTTATATCCCCAATAAATGTCTGATAAAATTCTGCACTGAACCCGTCTGGACCTGGGCTTTTTTTGGTTGGGAGGCTTTTGATGACTTCTTCTATTTCTTTAGGTGTTATAGGGTTATTTAGATGGTTTACATGGTCCTGGTTAAACTTTGGGACCTTGTATCTGTCTAGGAATTCGTCCCTTTCCTCCAGATTTTCCAATTTTGTGGAGTATAAGTTTTTGTAGTAGGATCTGATGATTTCTTGAATTTCCTTAGTTTCATTTGTTATGTCACCACTTTCCTTTCTGATTTTGTTAATTTGGATACTCTCTCTTTGCCCTTTAGTTAGTCTGGCTAGGGGTTTATCAATCTTGTTGATTTTCTCAAAGAACCAACTCTTTCTTTTGTTGATTTTTTCAATGGTTTTTTTTTTTGTTTCTATTTGGTCTATTTCTGCCTTAATTTTGATTATTTCTTGCCGTCTACTCTTTTTGGGTATATCTGCTTCCTTTTGTTCTAGTGCTTTTAGCTGTGCTGTCAGGTTGCTGATGTGAGCTCTCTCCAGTTTCATCTTGGAAGCACTTAGGGCAATGAGTTTTCCTCTCAATACTGCTTTCATTGCATCCCATAGGTTTGGGTATGTTGTGTTTTCGTTTTCGTTGAATTCTAGAAAATCCTTAATTTCTTTCTTTATTTCTTCTTTGACCCTGCTATCCTTTAACAGAGTGTTGTTTAGTTTCCAGGTGTATGTGGGCATTTTGTTGTCTTTGTTGTTGTTACAGACCAGCCGTAGTCCATGGTGATCTGAGAGGATGCATGGGAGTGTTTCAATCTTCTTATATCGATGAAGGCTCGTTCTGTGTCCAATTATGTGGTCAATTTTCGAGAAGGTGCCATGGGGTGGTGAGAAGAAGGTGTATTCTTTTACTTTAGGATAGTATGTTCTGTATATATCTATTAATTCTAGTTGGTTCAAAGTCTCTGCTAGTTTTGCAGTGTCCTTGTTCAGTTTCTGTTTCCCTGATCTGTCCATTGGTGAGAGTGGGGTGTTAAAGTCTCCCACTATTATTGTGTGGGGTGAAATGTATTTTTTGAGCTTTAGTAGAGTTTCTTTTATGAATGTGGGTGATTTTTTATTTGGAGCATATATGTTAAGGATTGAGAGTTCCTCCTGACATATTTCCCCGGTAATGAGTAAAAAGTGTCCTCCTTTATCTTTTTTGATAACTTTTGGTTGGAAATTTACTTTATTCGATATTAGAAGAGCCACTCCAGCTTGCTTCTTGGAGCTGTTTGCTTGGAAGTTTCTTCCCACCCTTTTACTCTGAGATAGTGTCTGTCTCTGTCTCTGAGATGAGTTTCCTGTATGCAGCAAAAGGCTGGATTTTGTTTATGTATCCAGTCTGATAGTCTATGTCTCTTTATTGGGGAGTTGAGACCATTTATGTTAATAGATATCAAGGAATAATTGTTTCTGTTTCCTGCCATTTTTGCTTTTTTGGGTTGAGTTGTGTCTGTGTTTTTTTCTTTAGTTTTCTTGTTTAGGAGTTTTCTTGTTTTTAGTAGGCTGTATTTTCCCTCCTTGTATTGGGTTTTCCACCTATAATTCGTTGTAGTGCTGGGTTTGTGGTCAGATATTGTTTGAATTTTGATTTGTCTTGAAATATCTTTGTCTCTCCATCGATGGTGATTGATAGTTTTGCTGGGTATAGCAGCTTGGGCTGGCACTTGTGCTGTCTTAAGGAGTGCATGATGTCTGTCCAGGCTCTTCTAGCTTTCATAGTCTCTGTTGAGAAATCGGGTGTGAGTCTGATTGGTCTGCCTTTATATGTTACCTGACCTTTTTCCCTTACTGCTTTTAGTATTCTTTCTTTACTTTGGGCACTTGATGTTTTTACTATTATGTGTCGGGAGGTATTTCTTTTCTGGTCCAACCTATTTGGAGTTCTGAAGGCTTCTTTTATGCTCGTGGTCATCTCATTCTTGAGGGTAGGGAAGTTTTCTTCTATGATTTTGTTGAAGATATTTACTGTGCCTCTTAGTTGATACTCTTCTCCCTCTTCTATTCCTATTATCCTTAGGTTCGGTCTTCTCATTGTGTCTTGTATTTCCTGGACATTTTGGGTTAGGAGCTTTTTGTTTTTTGCATCTTCTCTGGCTGTTTTGTCTATGTTTGCAATGTTGTCTTCTGCCCCCGAGATTCTCTCCTCGATCTCTTGTAATCTGGTGGAAATGCTTGCTTCTGTGACTCCTGATTTCTTTTTTTGGTGTTCTGACTCTAGGGTTATCTCTTTTAGCGCTTTCTTTATTGTGTCAATTTCTGTTTTAATTTCCCTCTTCCATTCCTTTATTTCTTTGGTTTTGTTTTCATCTCATTCTTTGAGTTTTTTGAGTGTTTTTCTTGTTTCTTCTTTAAAAGCTTCTGAATCTTTTTGCTTTTCCTCCCTTTCTTGTTTAAGTAACTCTATCAGCGTCTTGAGGCATGTTTTCAGGTCTGTGTCTTCTTTCTCTGGAGTGTTTGGAATTCCTATGTTTGCTACTATCGGAGAGCTGGGTTCTGGTGTTGCTAGATTGTCTTGGTTTCCTTGGGATATACTCTTTCTCTTTCCTCTTGCCATTTTGTTGTCAGTGATATGTTCTTGCCTTTCCCTTGTATCTGGTCTGTGTCCCTGGTACACTTTCCGCGTGCACTCCTCAGAGATCTCTCTACTCCCCAGCAGCCCAGGTTTTGGGTGGCAGCTGGGACAGGCTCTGCTCTGCGTCCTGAAGTCGCCCCCCGGTGGGAACAGATGGTCCTAAGATCTGTTCCTGGTCACAGATGCTCAGCCTCTCAGAGCCACCTTTCCAGCTGGCTGTTGGGCCAGGCCCTGCTCTGTGTCCTGAAGTCGTCTCCGGGTGGGAACAGAAGTTCCTAAGATCTGTTCCCGGTCACTGGATCGGGGAGGACAGGGCAGGTCAGGGCAGGGGGTGCCCTTTCCGTGTGCACTCCGAAGAGATCCCTCTGCTCCCCAGCAGCCTAGGTCTCCCACTCACCAGTTGCTCAGCCTGTATGAACCGCCTTTCCGGCTGGTGGTTGGGCCAGGCTCTGCTCTGCGTCCTGAAGTCCTCTCCGGGTGGGAACAGAAGTTCCTAAGATCTGTTCCAGGTCACAGTAGCTCAGCCTGTACGAGCCGCCTTTCCGGCTGGTGGTTGGGCCAAGCTCTGCTCTGCATCCTGAAGTCGTCTCCGGGTGGGAACAGAAGTTCCTAAGATCTGTTCCCGGTCACTGGATCGGGGAGGTCAGGGCAGGTCAGGGCAGGGGGTGCCCTTTCTGTGTGCACTCCGCAGAGTTCCCTCTGCTCCCCCGCAGCCTAGGTCTCCCACTCACCAGTTGCTCAGCCTGTACAAGCCGTCTTTCCGGCTGGTGGTTGGGCCAGGCTCTCTATAATCAAAATTTTTATCACCCTCAGTTACAGAACACAAGCAAGCCAACTCCCAAACAATTGTGTTTCTCTTATCATCATGTGATTTCCTGGCTAGGTAATAGTTTCTGTACATTTAATACAATCATATTTGAAATATAGACACTTTTTTCAGGTACAAGGTATTCCATACAATTTTTGAATTATGTGCATACGAAGATGAAATAAAGAAACATAAGTAGCATTATAATGAAAAGCAGTGAGGACTTCCTCCCATCTTCTTGAAATTAGAGATGATATTATGTAAAGAAGAATGGCAGAATGTTCCAAAATGAAATAATAATCTTTTTTATTTTCACAATGCTGCACAAAATGTTCACTAGTAAAAAACAGGCAAAAGAGTAAGTGAGTACTTTTGTGTATTTAGAATGAAGAAAGTGCATTATATACAAGTGTTCTTCATGTCACTTCTATGATATGAATGTCACCTACCCCTTTACCTACCCTTCTCTTTCCACACATCTGCTAATTTTTCTTTCTCTCGCATGCCCTTTACTCTTTGGTGTTCTAGATCTATCTATGAGAGTTTAATAAGTGATGCACATATTTTTGTACAGGATTTTTTTTCTCCTGTAATGACACAAGTGTGCCCTTGAGAATGTAATCAAACTCTGTATTATATGTATATCATACTTCCTTTTTCATTCATCAGTTTACATAAATCTATTTTATTTCCGTATCTTGACAAATAAAAGATCATGCTGGAGTGAGAAAAGGGTACATGCACATTTCTTTCACAAACTGATGTGTGTGGATGTGTGTGTGTGTGTGTGTTTATACCAAGAAGCTCTCACAACAGTGAAAGGACTCTCTTGCCTTTCTATGCTGCCATGCAATGCTTTCCTGGACTTCACTGGTCTTAGTGGGTCATCACTTCATAGAGAGAAATGAGCCAAAGAAGTCTTTATATTGTGCTTCTTCTGACTTCTACTGAATCAGCAGAGTCCTGCTGCTTTTCCAGGTTCATGCTACTGTTACTAAATCATTTTTGGAGATTGCTATTGAACTGGATTGCTGATATTCTGACAAGAAAGTGTGGAATCACTCCCAAGGAACTAACTTCTTCTGAACAGGTCAAAAACAAAAAAGCAAACATCCTTTCCTTATAGAAACTTCTTTTACCCTTACTTCTGGTCTGAGGATTAAAAGGGAGATTAAAATGTTTAAGAACGTTAAATATGAAGCTCAAAAAAAAAAAAATCCATTATGCTTAATTTTACACACCAAGAAAACTATTTCCAGGTTACATCTTGTTTCACATGTGCATTATGCTCATTGTAACTACTATGATTTTGAGGCATACTATCAAACATTTAAAAAAATTGAGTACTGACAAAAATGTATTCATATACTGCAATGCATAAGTGCTTAAAATCTGTATATTTCTCTTTGTTTTTTAAAATAGGTTGCTAAATTTAAAAAAAGAACCTTAAATAAAGTAGGTTTTGAAAAAAAAAATCAGCCTAAAATCACTTTAAATATCAAGAGGGATTTTCATAATAATTCCCAAAACTGCTTGACTAATTTCAATGCTTTTTATTTTATTCTACCTCAATCATTCAAGAAATAAGTGTTTGATCTATTTATAATAGTTTTAAAAAGTCATGTAAAAGTGGGTCAGAAATATCATATAGCACTAAGATGAGCAAATATCTTATATATAGAAGAGGAAATACAGTATGAAGGAGACAAAAATGGGTGTATGTATTTTCCTATTGTGTGTGTGTGTGTGTGTGTGTGTGTGTGTGTATGTATGTGTGTGTGTGTGTGTGTGTGTGTGTGTGTATGAAGAAAGAGTTAGGGAGGAAAGAAAGTGAGAGATGAGAGAGAAAGAAAGAACAAGCAAGAAAACAGAAGAAAGCTCAGAACAAATGTTTGTATCCAGTATCCTGAGTTTTCAGTTTAGTGTCAAAAAATTAGACATCAGCCACCACACTTAGCATGAAAATATACTGACAAAATAAAAATTTAGCAAGGTATTACAATATTTGTTGTGCTGAGTTTAGGGTAGACCATTTATGTAGTGACAACTAAAGAAGTCTTAGAGCTCAATAATATCTAAGTCAACAGCAGATATGTTTGAAAGAAAACATATGAATATACAGAGTGACAGTACAGAACAAGTATGTTTCAATGTATGTGGGTTTATACAATGCACAGAACTACTGAAAAGTCATTATATATCTCATGAAATACTAATGAATAACAGGCAGTATCACATACAAATATTCATAGACTACCAGTAAAACCATTCACAAAAAAAAATCCAAAGTGAAGAAAGGCAATGAGGATGGGTCAGTAGATTAAACAATTTTGTGCACAATCAAAAAAACTAGTTTGAGATCCCCAAAAGCTGGTATATCAATACCTATACTTTATCCTAACATTCTGGAAAGTAGAGACAGTGTATCTTCAAGGCATTCTAGATAAGCAGACTATTAAAATTGTATATGGATCCAATGCCAGATTCTTCCTCAAAAGAAGTAATAGAGGAAGATTTAGATAGGCATCTGGCACCCATCTACAGAAGCGTACACATACACACATGCACACACACACATACACAAACAAACATATGTATTCACATGTACATATACATATTCATATAAAACAAAGCTATGAAAAACAGTTAACATTACATAATCATGAAAACTTCAATATTTAATGATTTATAATTATATAAAAACATAAGCTAGTAGTGTACCTATGTTGCTTCTAATGATATAGGAAAAAAAATAAAGAAAACTCAAACTCCTAGCTGTTAGAATAATGGTAAATTTTGGAGAACGAAGAAGTTGTAATAACAGAAAACGTTATCAATTAACCTTGGTAGTATATTTTTATTTAATTTTTTATTATGCCATGTATATTTAAATTTGTTTCTCTCACTTGCGCATAAGCCTTGCATAGAGTGATTAATAAAAAAACATATTTAGAAACCAAAGATTGTAATAGAACATTGGTAACCAAAAGTTTTATAAGACAGCAGCGTAAACAAGCCATAATGAGCAAGCCTTTCATCAAATCCTGCTTCCATGTTCTTGCCATGTTTAACTTTCTGCTGCCCTGATTTCCTTCAACAATGGCCTATGGTATTAAAATGCAATGAAAACACACAAACAAACAAAAACCCAACAAAACAACAACAAAAACCAACCTTCTCTATTCTTAACTTGCTTTTGGCCATTTTGATTCATTATAGCAATGGTAACTCTAAGAAAGACAGATTTGCATATCCAGTGGACAGTTTTACAGCAGAGTTCCTGTATATCAGGATCAAGAAAAATCTATAAATAGGTGGCAAATATTGTAACTGCAAGTGTATCAAGACAACTGTTGTGAAATTATTTCTTCTAGAAATGATTAATATATTACCCTCACTATGACAAATTATGTGACTGTTCAAACAAAACCTGGACATGAACAACACCAATAGACTTTCTTTTTTTTTAACGACTTTATTTTACAAAACAAAGATAAATGTACAGATTTTAAACATTTTTTGCTTAAAATTATACATTTTTGTCAGTACTGTTTTTTAGACATTGAAATAATTTTTACATAAAACCATGTGAATATATTTTTTTAGTCAGTACTTGATTTTTTTCAAGGGCTTGACAGTATGCATTGAAAACCTAATAGTTACAATAAGCGTAAGTACATGCAAAACAAAACGCAACATGGAAAGAGTCAGGTTTGATTGTATGCCTTTAAAACTTAATAGTTACAATGAGCTAAAGTACATGTAAAACAAAATGTAACATGGAAATAGTTAAAGTTTTCTTGTTTTGTAATTATTTTTTTGTTTTGTTTTGTTTTCTTTATTTTTTGGACTTCATACAGTCCGTGAGTTGTTTCTGGGGGAGTGCAAGCCTCTGGGGTTAGCATCCCACTATCAGTGACTGCATATTATGTCTGTTCTTTTGTGACTGGGTTATCTCACTCAGGATGATATTCTCTAGATGCAGCCATTTTCTTAAGAATTTGGTTAAGTCATTGTTTCTGGTGGCTGAGTAGTATTCCATTGTGTATATGTACCACAATTTTTGTATCCATTCATCTTTGGAAGAACATCTGGGTTCCTTCCAGCTTCTGGCTATTATAAATAGAGCCACTATGAACATTGTGGTGCATATATCTTTTTTGTGTATTAACGTGTCTCTGGGGTATATGCCCAGAAGTGGAATAGCTGGGTCTTCAGGTAGTACTATTTCCAATTTTCTGAGGTATCGCCAGACAGATTTCCAGAGTGATTGTATTAGCTTGCAACCCCACCAACAGTGGAAAAGTGTTCCACTTTCTCCGCAGCCTCGCCAGCAAAAGATGGCCATTTTTACTATATTAATCCAGCCAATCCATGATCATGGGAGATCTTTCCATCACAGGTCTTCTTTAATTTTTTTTAGTTTGACATTCTTCTTTTACACATATTTCACTTCATTGGTTAGAGTTACACCAAAATATTTTATATTGTTTGTGTATTTTGTGAGGGATGTGATTTCCCTATTTTTTTTCTAAGCTCTTTTATAATGAGTAGAGAAATACTGTTTGTTTGATATAACTTTGTATTCAGCAATTTTACTGAAGATATTTATCAGATGTAGGTACACTCTAATAGTATTTTTGGGGTCACTTATGTATACAATCATACCTACAAATGTGATATCTTGACTTCCTCTCCCAAATTTCTATCCTTTAGATTGCTTTTTGTGGTATAATGGCTCTGGCTAGTACCTTGAGTACTATATTGAATAGGTAGGGGGAGAGTGGGCAACTTTGTCTTGTTACAGATTTTAATGATATTTTCTTGAGTTATTCTCTATTTAGGTTTATGCTAGCTATTGGTTTGATGTATACTACTTTTATTGTTTTTAGATATGCACCTTGAACTCTTAATCTCCCTTATATTTTTGCAATGAAAGTTAGCTGCATTTTGTCAAAGGTTTTTCATTATTTAATGGTCATGTGATTCTTTTCTTTGAGTTTGTTTATATAGTGGATTACCTTGAAGGAATTCTTTATATTCAACCATCATGGCATTTCTGGAATTAAATCTTTTGATTATGGTGGATGATCATTTTCATGGGTTCTTGGATTTGATTCATGAGAATTTTTGAGTATTTTTTGTATCAATATTCATAAAAGAAATTTGTCTCTAGTTCTCTTTTTTTGATAGGTCATTTTGTTTTTTAGTTATCAGTATAACTTTGGCTTCATAGAATAAATTACGTAGTGTTACTTCTGTTTCATTTTTTTGAAATAGTATGAGGAGTATTGGTATTAGATATTTTTTGAAAGTCTGATAGAATTCTGCACTAAAACATCTGGCCCTGGGCATTATTTGGTTTGGAGACTTCTCTTTTTTTTCTTTTTTTTCTTTTTCTTTTTTTTTTTTTTTTACAACAACATTATTTAAAGAAGAGATATAATTATACAGATTTTTCAAAAGCATTTTGACAATTCTTTTAGAGGTTTGAAAACATACATTGAAATCCTACTAGTTACCATTAACATAAAGTACATGTAGAACAGACTGTAACATGGAAACTGTCAGAGTTTTCTTGATGTGCATAGATTAAACATCACAATCTTTGGATTCCAAAAATTCCCCCAAGGCTATATTCTTATCTCTTGGATTATTAATGATTTAAGATCTAGGTTTACAACACTCTGAGAGGGTGCTATACACTTATTTTCTTTTTCTTAAGAAGGACTGAGGCTTTCACTATATGGCATCTGTTATTCTTTTTTTTTCCAATTGGTTTATTAGTCTTAGTTAAATTTTTACTCAGTGCCATAGAATATTTAGAAATGTTGCTTAATAAAGTGATGGCATTTTCCTAAGCAATTTAAAAAATAGTGAAAATATAATTTTACCATTAGAAATGCCTATTTTATTTTATTTTATTTTAAACAACTTTATTTTACAAAACAAAGATAAATGTACATGCATCTGTTATTCTTGAGCTTCATAGGACCAGCAAGTAGTTTCTGGGGTATTCATAAATTTCTGGGATTAGTATCCAATTATCAGTGACTGAATATTATGTCTGCTCTTTTGTGACTGGGTTACCTCACTCAGAATGATATTTTCTAGATACATCTATTTTCCTAGGAATTTCATAAAGTCATTGTTTCTAATAGCTGAGTAATAGTCCATTGTGTAAATGTACCACAACTTTTGTATCCATTAATCTACTTGAGGACATCTGGGTGAATTTCAGCTCTGGCTATTACAAATAGAGCTGTGATGAACATTGTAGAGCATGTGTTTTTATTGTATGTTGGAGTTTCTCTGGGGTATATACATAAAAGTAGGATAACTGGGTGTCCAGGTAGGACTATGTCCAATTTTCTGAGGAACTGCCATACTGACTTTCAGAGTGGTTGTACCAGTTTACAATGCCACCGACAGTGGAGAAGTGTTCCTCTTTCTCTGCATCCTCCTAAACATCTGCTGTCATCTGGGTTTTTATCTTAGCCATTCTGACTAGTGTGAGGTGGAAATTTAGGGTTGTTTTGATTTGCATTTCCCTGATGACTAGGGATGTCAAGCACTTCCTTAGATGCTTCTCAGCCATTCGGTTTTCCTCAGTTGAATACTTTTTGTTTAGGTCTGTACCCCATTTTTAATAGGATTCTTTGATTCTCTGGAGTCTACCTTCTTTTTGTTTTAACGACTTTATTTTGCAAAACAAAGATAAATGTACAGATTTTAAACATTTTTTGCTTAAAATTATACATTTTTGTCAGTATTGTTTTTTCAGACATTAAAATAAATTTTACATAAAACCATGTGAATATATTTTTTAGTCAGTACTTGATTTTTTTCAAGGGCTTGACAGTATGCATTGAAAACCTAGTTACAATAAGCGTAAAGTACATGCAAAACAAAACGCAACATGGAAATAGTCAAAGTCTTCTTGTTTTGTGAATATATGTATATTTTTTGTTTTCTTTATTTCTTGGACTTCATACAGTCTGTGAGTTGTTTCTGGGGGAGTGCAAGCCTCTGGGGTTAGCATCCCACTGCCAGTGACTGAATATTATGCCTGTTCTTTTGTGACTGGGTTATCTCACTCAGGGTGATATTCTCTAGATGCAGCCATTTTCTTAAGAATTTGGTTAAGTCATTGTTTCTGGTGGCTGAGTAGTATTCCATTGTGTATATGTACCACAATTTTTGTATCCATTCGTCTTCTGAAGGACATCTGGGATCCTTCCAGCTTCTGGCTATTATAAATAGAGCCGCTATGAACATTGTGGTGCATATATCTATTATGTTTAGGTATGGGCACTGGATTTCTGTTTTTTCCAAGAGTTTTAACATGAAGGGGTGTTGAATTTTGTCAAATGATTTCTAGGCATCTAGTGAGATAACCATGTTTTTTGGTTGTTTTTTTTTTTTTTTACTCTGAGTTTGTTTATATGGTAGATTATATTGATGGATTTGTGTATATTAAACCTTCCCTGCATCTTAGGGTTGAAGCCTACTTGATCCTGGTGAATGATCATTTTGATGTGTTCTTGGATTTTGTTTGAAAGAAGTTTGTTTAGTATTTTTGAATCAATATTCATAAGGAAGATTGGTCTGAAGTTCTTTTTCCTTGTAGGGTCTTTGTGTGGTTTAGGAATAAGGGTTATTGTCTCCTTGAAAAATTAGTAGGGTAGTTTCCATCTGACTCTCTTTTGTGCAATAGTTTGGATAATATTGGTATTAGGTCATCCATAAATGTGTGATAAAAGTCTTCACTGAGCTCATCTGTCCTAGACTTTTTTGTTTGGGGGGCTTTTGATGACTTCTTCTATTTCTTTAGGTGTTATGTGATTATTTAGATGGTTTACCTGTCCTGGTTTAACTTTAGGATCTGCTACTTGTCTAGAAATTTTTATATTTCATCCAGATTTTCCAGCTTTGTTGAGTATAGGCTTTTGTAGTAGAATCAGATGATTTCTTGTATTTGCTGTTTCAGTTATTATGTCTCTACTTTCATGTCTGATTTTGTTAATCTGGATACTCTCTCTTTGCCCTCTGGCTAAGGATTTATCATTCTTGTTAATTTTCTCAAAGAAGCAACTCCTGGTTTTGTTGATTTTTTCGAATGATTCTATTTTTTTCTGTGTCTTTTTTGTTTGATCATTTCTTGCTGTCTACTCCTCTTGGGTGTATCTGCTTCATTTGTTCTAGAGCTTTCACCTATGCTCTCTCTATTGTATTACCTCTGTAGATTCATTTTGGAGGCACTCAGAGCTATGAGTTTTCCTCTTAGTACTGCTTTCATTACATCTCATAGGTTTTATTTTGTTGTGCTTTCATTTTTATTAACTTCTAGAAAATCCTTAATTTCTTTCTTTATTTTCTCTTTGGCTATGTTATTGTTGAGTTGAACATTGTTCAGCTTCCTTGTACATGTGGGCTTTTGTTGTTTTTGTTGTTATTGAAAATCAGCTGTAGTCCACGGTGACCTGATCGAATGACTGGAATTATTTCAATCCTCTTGTATCTGTTGAGGACTGTTTTGTGACCAACTATATGGTCAGTTTTGTAGAAGGTGCCATGAGTTGCTGAAAACAAGATATATTCTTTTGTTTTAGGATGAAGTATTTTATAGATGTTCATCAAATCCATTTGATTTATAACTTCACTGTGTTTCTGTTAAGTTTCTGCATCCATGATTTGTCCATTGATAAGAGTGGTATGTTGAAGTTTCTCACTACTATTGTGTGTGGTATAAAACATACTCTGAGCTTTACTAGAGTTTCTCTTTTGAATGTGGGTGCTTTTAGGTTTGGAGCATAGATGTTTGGGATTGAGAGCTCATCTTGATAGAATTTTTTGCGTGATGTGTAAATGTGTCCTTCACTGCCTTTTTTACTGACATTTTGTTGAAATTTGGAACCATTTGCTTGGAAAGTTTTTTCCCAAACTTTTACTCTGAAGTAGTATTTGTCTTTGTTTCTGAGATGAGTTTTCTTTATGCAGCAAAATGTTGGATCCTTTTTGTGTATCCAGTCTGATAGTCTATGTCTTTTTATTGGAGAAGTTATTCTATTGATGTTAAGGGATATTTAGGAATAGTGATTGTAGTTTCCTACTATTTTTGTTGTTACAGGTAGATTTATGTTTGTGTGCTTTTCTTTGCTGTTTGTTGCAAGAGGACTTTTTTCTGGATTTTTTTAGAGTAAAGTTTCTCTTTTTGAGGTGATGTTTTCATCTATTATCCTTTGTAGGGATTAATTATTTGACACATACTGTGTTAATATTTTTTTTGTCCTTGAACATCTTAGTTTCTCCACCTATGGTGATTGAAAGTTTTGCTGTATATAGATAGTAACCTGGGATGAAACTTATTTTTCCTTTGGATTGGTATGATGTCAGTTCAGGATCTTCTAGCTTTCATAGTCTGTGTTGAGAATCTGGTGTAATTCTGATTGGTCTACCTTTATAATTTATCTGTCCTTTTCCCTTACTGCTTTGAGTATTCTTTTGTTGTTGTTGTTGTTTTTAACATTGTTGCTTTGATTATTATTTGTCATGAAGAATTTCTTTTCTTATCTAGCCTATTTATGGTCATCTCTTTATTTCAGTTGGGGAAATTTTCTTTTACAACATTATTGAATATATTTACTGTGCCATATAGTTGATATTCTTCACCCTCTTTTAGAGCTATTATCCTTAAGTTTGGTCTTCCCTTTCTGTTCTGGATTTAGTGGATGTTCTTATTTTATTTTATTTTATTTTCTATTCTCTAGATGCATCCAATTTCTTAGGAATTCCATAAAGTCATTGTTTCTAATAGCTGACTAGTATGCCAAACACTATTCTATTCTTAGCAAAAACGTTTATTCATGTGCAAACACACAAACACACATACACACATAAACACACATGCACATTAATAAAAGTGATTATGTCAGGTAAAAATATTAAGTTGTATTTGTGATGGCATTTATATGCTCAACTTAAGAAGTAGCATTATTAGAAGATGTGGCACTATTGGAGTAGATTTGGCCATGTTAGAATAGGTGTGTCAATGTGGATGTGGCTTTGAAGAACCTCATCCTAGCTCTCTGGAAGCCAGTACTCTTCTAGCAGCCTTAGGATTAAGATATAGAAATCTCAGCTCCTCTTGAACTATGCCTGCCTGGATGCTGCCATGTTCCTACCTTGATGATAGTGGACTGAATCTTTGAATATGTAAGCTAGCTCAATTAAATGTTATAATTTTAAGAGTTGTCTTGGTAATGGTGTCTGTTCAAAGCAGTAAAACTCTGACTAAGAGAGCATCTTTGCTGAACTCATTATATTTTGAATTTTTGGTGTTGCATTACAGTTATGAAGATATCTGTATTTGACTTTTTTCATATTATGGTTTCTTAAAATTCACCTTTTCTTTCTTTTTTTTTTACATAACACTGAAAGAATAAACACTCTGTCTTTTCTTAATATTTCATGCTCTTCTTCGGTGTATTGAGAATTATTACAGTGACTGAACAATGAAAATGTGTAATTTAACTTGTAAATATAACTGAATTTTATATAAATCTGGCAGTCATCTAAATGTTTCCTTTTTTTCTTTTAAGACAATTGAAAAATACAGGACATTAAATAATGAGTATATAAAATTTTGCATAGTGGTATCTTAAGTTATTTGTTTATATTTTGAATAAAATACAATTTTCATCTGTAACAGAACAAAAAACTATCCTATAATGCTGGCAGATGCTAAGCTCTATATTCTATGACAACACAGAAATCACTTTCCTTGCAACTGCCAAGATAGAGGAGAAAACAGAAATAAAATATCAAACTACTTACAATCTCTTGCTTCTTTTATTTCATAAATATATTTTATTGGGAGTATCAAGTTCAAAATAAAATTTAAAAAAATGTAGACATCATTTCTTGGCAAAATGAAGATCATGTTATTATTTTAAAATAGATATTTGCGTAGAAATTTTTATTATGTATTACTAAATTTACTATAAGCTATAACTGACGAGTGAGATAATTGTTCTGGAGATGCCTTAAATTCTTTGTTGCTTCACTATCTTAAAAAGCATAAAATGCCACATTATGTGTGCAAAATATATCAGATGAATATATGACATAAGAGACTTTCTCAAATTATAATTTTATAAAATTTATGTTGATATTATATAATAGTTAAGTAGAATGTATACACACACAAAATTTGATGTACTCATTATTTAGTGTTTTGAATGTTTCATTTATCTTTAAATAAACAAAAAGATATTTATATGCTTGGCACACTTATATAAAATTCTGCTATATTTCCAAGTGGAATTATAAATTTCCATTGTCCTGTGCATTTTTTAATATTAATTTTAGAGCTAAGGAGAACATCATATACATTCACACACAAACACACACAGACCTGATTAAATGCATAACAATTTTTCATTCTTAATTGTTATGGATAGTTAATTTTACTGAAAATATAGTTTTTGATATATAAAAATCTACACAGCCATAACCTGTGACGAGTTTTAGTTTTGTTCTATGTTACATGGTTATATTGAATTACTATTAGGCATACTTTCCAGGGAATCGCTGAGGGATAATTCAACCTTCTTGTTGAATGTGTACTCATTTATATGCTTCTTGAGGGCACCATCGATCATGCTCATGAGTTGACTATTACATTTATGCTGACATCTTCTAAATCTACTTTCAGTATATGCTGACCCAGTGCTGACTCTCCCTTTGAGCCAGTGTCTTTATGACATTTGAGTGCGGGATAGATGTCACCTGCAGTAATTCTTCCAATATGAACACTACTGCTTGCAGGCATTTTCTGACAACCTGCTCTGATTCTTTCATGATTGTGGTTGTGTATCATAATATGAATTTTTTGGCTTCTTCATTCTACTTGTGCCCAAAAATATAGCTAAAGCATACCATATTTTTAGTCAAAATTGCAAAATTCCTGGTTATTTGTTTGTTTTAAGTTAATCTTAATTCCTGGTCAATTAATATGTAAAATAATTTATAATTTTTTTATCAATAAAGGAAAAAGTGTTGTGATCCAAATTTTATAAAACATTCTATTTTACAAAGACATATATTTTAGTCAATAAGCAATAAACTACCAAGATTATTATCATCAACTTTTACTTCTAAATGAATTAATTCTTTAATAAATTAATAATTCATAACTGAATATTAATCAAGATTGTTCAGTAGTATAAATAATAATAAATCCAATATATAGTATATTTTCTCATTACATAATACAAAAATGTGTATTTCCTACAATAACTAATGGTTACCAATACTGTTACTCATGATACCTGCAGTTTCAACATTAATTAATTATTATTTCTGAAAATAGTAGTTTACAGACTGGAGATTTGGACTTAACATAAAACTATCCAATCATCTTATGGTAATATTTAGGAATTTAAAAACTTTGACCTATTCATTTAAACCAATGTACAATTTTATATTCTCATAGTTGAATTTGGAGCATCATTAAAGCTATATTTTATAGCCAATACTAAGTAAAAATAGGATTATGAGGTCATAATTTCAGTTGCAGTGTGTATATTGAATGACATGGGGATGTACCCTGTGAAAGAAAGATCGTGTCCACTGAAACTAAAAAAAAAAAAAAAAAAAAAAAAAGTAAGATTTAGTTTATATATTGCAACAAGCTGTTACAGAAGGTTAATGATTTAAAATATATGAAAAATATCATTAGCTTTCCAGTTTTTTTTTTATTTGAACTTAGGCCATAAGGCAACTAAAACTATGAATAGTAACCCTGCATGGAGACTTTATCTATGAAATTCTGTGACTTAAGCCTTGAGTGTTTAATATTTAGCTATGAAGATTTAGTGAGGATTTGTTCTGAATATTAGTAATATGCCATTTTTGTATGTCCATTTCTCTAGTAAGATCATCTTTTATATAATTACCCATTTAATCATATTGTTTTCTTAAATTTTACATTTATATATTTTAACATTCACATACATTTCTTTTTTTCTGATTATGTGCTCTGAAAGTGTTATTTTATTCTACTGCTTTTCTTTTAATTCTCTTCACACTTGAAAAGCAATTTTACAAATGTAATAAAATATGAGTGAGGTGGGTATTTTTTTAAAAATCCTTAAATTAATGAATCTAGAAGTCAGTAAACAAATGTGAGGCTATATGGACATTATTCACTGTCATTTTCTAGGTTATGCAGAAGCTGTGTCCTTTATGTACAAATAAGATTATGAGCAGTCCTTTACATTAAATATGGTCTGAGTGTGCATGCAAAACAGGTGCTCAGGCCATCTACCACCAGGAACAACAGATATCCAGGGACATAAGCCAGATGAGATGGCGCTCCAAATAGCCAGGAAGAAGAGAGGTCTGTGCCAAGCACTCAGAAAGTGTGCTCCCTCCCCACAATTGTTTCAGGGGAGCAGGAACCCTGCCTTAGGGTCCCTATTTCCACCCTACAGACCTTGCATGCAGAACAGGCCCTCAGGTCATCTGAAACCAGGAACAGCAGAGATCCAGGGACACAGGCCAGTTATAGGGGAGAGACAGAAGAGAACCAATCACTGACAACAAGACCATGTATAATCTCAGACAAGATGGCAAGAGGTAAGAAAAAGAATGTACCCCAGGGAAACCAAGACAACCTGGCAACACCAGAACACTCCCATCACAGCAAAAAGCAGAATGGAAACACTGCAGAAAAAGAAGACTCAGACCTGAAATTATACCTGAAGATAATAATAGATATCCTTAAACAAGAACAAGAGGAAAAGCATAAAGAAATAGGAGCTTTTAAAGAGGAAAAAAGGAAACACTCAAAGAACAAGAGGAAAACAGAACCAAAGCAATGAAGGAATGGAAGAAGGAATTTAAAATGGAAATAGAAAATATAAAGAAAACACTAAAAGAGACAATCCTAGAGGTAGAAAACCTTAAAAAGAAATCAGGAGTCAAAGATGCAAGCATCTCCAATGGACTACAAGAGATGTAAAAGAGAATCTCGGGGGCTAAAAACATTAAAAACATAGACAAAACAGTCAGAGAAGATGCAAAAACCTAAAAGCTTTTATCCCAAAATGTCCAGGAGATCCAGGACACAATGAGAAGAACAAACCTAAGGATAATAGGAATAGGAGAGGACAAAGAATATTAGCTAAGAGGCACAGTAAATATCTTCAACAAAATCATAGAAGAAAACTTTCCTACCCTTAAGAATGTGATGACCATGAGCATAAAAGAAGCCTACAGAATTCCAAATAGATTGGACCAGAAAAGAAATTCCTCCCAACACATAATAGTCAAAACGCTAAGTGCCCAAATCAAAGAAAGAATACTAAAAGCAGTAACAGAAAATGGTCATGGAACATACAGGGGCAGACGAATCAGAATCAAGCACTATTTCAAAACAGAGACTATGAAAGCTAGAAAATTCTGGACGGACATCATGAAGAAACTAAGAAATACAAGTGTGAGACTGGCTGTTATATCCAGCAAAACTCTTAATCAACATAGATGGAGAGAAAAAGATATTCCAAGACAAAACTAAACTTACACAATATCTGACTACAAACCCAGCACTACAATGAAATATAGGTGGAAAAGGAGGGAAAGTACATCCTATTAAAAACAAGAAAATACCTAAGCAAGAAAACCAACAGGCCCAATTATATTTCCAAAAGCAAAAATAGCAGTAAACAGCAACCAATATTCCTTAATTTCTGTTAACATAAATGAACTCAATTCCCCAATAAAAAGATATAGGATATTAGACTGAATACACAAACAAAACCTATTATTTTGCTGCATACAGGAAACTTATCTCAGAGACAAATACAGATACTGTCTCAGGGTAAAATTTGGGAAAAAAAAACTTCTGAGAAAACGGCCCCAAGGACCAAGATGGAGTGACCATTCTAATATCAAATAAAGTAGATTTTCAACAAAAAGTTATCAAAAAAGTTAAGGAAGGACACTTTTTTAACATAGATTTGGCCACAAAAGAAGTCTCAATAGGTATAAGAAGATTGAAATACTCCCATTCATTCTATCAGATCATCAGGGTCTAAGGCTGGTCTTTAATAACAACAAAGGCAACAAAAAGACCATATACATGTGGAAACTAAACAATGCTCTATTAAAATATAGCAGGGTAAAAGAAAAAATAAAGAAAGAAATTAAGGGTTTTCTAGAATTTAATCTAAACAAAAAAACAACATACCCAATCCAATAGGATGCAATGGAAGCAGCACTGTGAGGAAAACTTATAGCTCTGAGTGCTTCCGAAAAGAAACTGGAGAGAGCATACACTAGCAACTTGACAGCACAGTTTAAAACTCTAGAACATAAGGAAGCAGATACACCCAAGAGGAGTAGACAGCAAAAAATAATCAAACTCAGAGCAGAAATTGACCAAAGACAAACAAAAGAAATATTCAAAGAATAAACAAAATCAACAGCTGGTTCTTTGCAAAAATTACCAGATTGATAAACCCTTAGCCAGACTAACTAGAGGACAAAGAGAGAGTTTCCAAATTAACTATTGGGTTTTCGATGCATACAGTCAAACCTTTAAAAAGATCAAGTACTGACTATTCATATAGATTTATGTAAAAATTATTTTAAAATCTGAAAAAAAAGTACTGACAAAATGTATTGTATAATTTTATGCAAAAATGCTTGAAATCTGTACATCTTTGTTTTGTAAAATAAAGATGTTAAAAAAAAACAAAATCAGAAATGAAAGTGGAGACATAACAACCTGAACCTAGGAAATTCAAGAAATCATCATATCCTATTACAATAGCCTATACTCAACAAAGCTGGAAAATGTGGAGGAAATGAATGAATTCCTAGACAGATAGTACTAGAGTTAAACCAGGACCAGGTAAACCATCTAAAAAATCCCATAACACCTAAAGAAATACAAGCATTCATCAAAAGCCTCCCAACCAAAAACAAAAAAGCCCAGGTCCAGATGGGTTCAGTGCAGAATTTTACCAGATATTTATTGACGACATAATGCCAATACTCTCCAAAAAATTCCACAAAATAGAATCGGATGGAACACTACCTAACTCATTTTTTTGAGGCTACAATAACCTTCATTTCTAAATCACACAAAGATCCTACAAGGAAAGAGAACTTCAGACCAATCTCACTTATGAACATTGATGCAAAAATACTCAATATCCTTGCAAACTGTGTCGCGCGCCCACGTTTCCCGCTGATAGGAACAGGCGTGCAACAACCGGATTCTTCTGCGGACAACCTTTATTGTACAGCACTCTGAGCAGGGGACTTCTTGAGCAGGAAACTTCTCTCTGAGCCGGGGACTCCATACCGGGGTCTACTGTATAGGTGACCTCTCATGTGCAGTCTCCCACATGCCATCTCTCTGCCCAGTCTCTCTCCACGTGGGATCTCTCTGCAATCTCTCTTATCGGGTCCCTCTCCACGTGGGATCTCTCTGCCATCTCTCCACGTGGGGTCTCCCGCAATCTCTCCACTATCTCCCTCTCCACGTGGGGGAGAAATGCACTGCTATATATGCCTAGGAGACTCGTGTCGCTACCTGATTGGTGCGCCCTCCAGTAACTCAATAGTATGCCCCAAGAGCAGGCTATGATGTATGTAGCACATGCACATTAAGCCTCTTGGCTGGGCAACAGCTCTGTTTGCTGAGTTCTCAGCGGGAAGCTGTCGCCATGTTTGGGTGTGGCACAAATGGCTCTCTACAAAACTGAATCCAAGAACACTTCAAAACAACCATTCTGCATGATCAAGTATGCTTCATCGCTGGGATGCAGGGCTTAATTAATATACAGAAATATATCAATGTAATCCACCGTATAATCAAACTCAAAGAAAAAAAAAAACATGGTCATCTCACTAGATGTTGAGAAAGCATTTGACAATATTGAACACCTCTTCATGATAAAAGTCTTAGAAAGACCAGGAATCCAAGGCCCATACCTAAACTTAATAAAAGCAATATACAGCAAACCAACAGCCAAAATCAAACTTAACAGTGGGAAACTTGA
The DNA here is from genome assembly GCF_963924665.1 of Micromys minutus. NCBI lineage: Eukaryota > Metazoa > Chordata > Mammalia > Rodentia > Muridae > Micromys > Micromys minutus. Next base: position 9,560,208 of record NC_137973.1, read on the forward strand.
AGCAATCCCACTAATATCACGGACTCGACAAGGCTGCCCACTCTCCCCCTACCCATTCAACATAGTACTGGAAGTCTTGTTGGGAGCAATTGGACAGCAAAAAGAAATCAAAGTGATCCATATCAGAAAGGAAGAAGTAAAAACATCACTGTTTGTATATGACATGATGGCGTCATTAGGTGACCCCAAAAATTCCATGAGGGAACTTTTACAGCTGATAAAAAAGTTCAGCAAAGTAGCTGGATATAAAATTAATTCAAACAAATCAGTAGCCTTCCTCTAGTCAAAAGACAAACATGCGGAGAAAGAAATTAGGGAAAAGATACCCTTCACAATAGTCACCAACAATATGAAATACCTTGGTCTAACTAAACAAGTGAAGGACCTGTATGACAAGAACTTCAAATCTCTAAAGAAGGAAATCAAGGAAGATTTGTGAAAATGGAAAGATTATTCATGATCATGGATTAGAAGGATCAACTTTAAAAATGGCCATCTTACTAAAAGTAATCTACTGATTCAATGCAGTTCCCAGCAAAATTCCAACCCAATTCTTCATATAGTTGGAAAGAGCTATGAGCAATTTCTTCTGTAATAACAAAGGACCTAGAATAGTAAAATCCATCTTCAACAACTAAAAGACATCTGTGAGAATTACTATCCCAGTCCACAAGCTAAATTACAAGGCAATTGTGCTAAAAACTGCATGGTACTGATATAGAGATAAGGATGTGAGTCAACAGAAAAGATTAGAAAATAGAAAAAATAGCCTTCCCATATGTGGTCACTTGATTTTTGACAAAAGAACTGTATGCATTCAGTGGAAAAAGCCAGCCTCTTCAATAAATGGTGTTGGTCCAACTGGCACTCAGCATGCAGAAGAATGAAAATAGATCCTTTCTTATTTCCTTGTACAAAGCTCAAGTGCAAGTGGAACAAAGATCTCCACATTAAACCAGGTACACTGAAATTATTAGAAGAGAATGTAGGGAAAACCTTAGAACACATAGGCACAGGAGAAAATTTCCTGAAAAGAACACCAATGTCTTGTGCTCTAAGGTCAAATATTGAGAAGTGGGATTTAATGAGGTTGCAACATTTCTGTAAGGTTAAGGACCCTGTCAAGAAAATAAAACTGTAGCCAACACATTGGATAAAGATCTTTACCAACCCCACATCTGATAGAGGCCTAATATCCAAGGTATACAAATAACTCAAGAAGTTAGACACCAGAGAATCAAACAACCCTATGTAAAAGCAGGGTACAGAGCTAAAGATAAAGTTCTCAATTGAGGAATCTCTAATGGCTGAGAAACATCTAATAAGTTCTTGACATCATTAGCCATCATGAAAATGCAAATCCAAACAATCCTGAGATTCTACCTCACACCATTCAGAAATGCTAAGATCAAAAATTCAGATGACAGCAGATGCTGGCAAGGATGCAGAGAAAGAAGAACCTTGTCCACTGTTGGTAGGGTTGTAAACTGGTACAACTACTTTGGAAATCAGTCTGGCGATTCCTCGAAAATTGGACATAGTACTACCTGAAGACCCAGTTATTCCTCTTCTGGGGTTATACCACAGAGAAGCTTCAACATACAACAAAGACACATGCACCACAATCTTCATAGAAGTCCTATATATAATAGGCAGAAGCTGGAAAGAACCCAGATGTCCTTGAGTAGATGTATGGATACAAAAATTGTGGTATATTTACACAATGAAGTACTACTCAGCTATCAGAAACAATGACTTTATGAAATTATGAAGAAAATGGATGCATCTAGAGAATATCATCCTGAGTGTGATAACCCAGTCACAAAAGAACAGACATACTATGCAGTCACTGATAATTGGATACTAACCCCAGAAAGCTCATAACACCCCCGAAACAATTCACAGACTATATGAAGTTCAAGAAAAAAAAAAGATAAGAAAGAAAATGAAAAACCATTATGCTTAATCTTTACACACCAAGAAAACTTTGACTAATTCCAGGTTAAATCTTGTTTTACATGTACTTTATGCTCGTTGTAACTAGTAAGATCTTAATGCACACTATCAAACCTTTAAAAAAACCAAGTACTGACAAAAATGTGTTCGTATTCTTTCATTCAAACATGCTTAAAATCGCTACATTTATCTTTGTTTTATAAAATAAAGTTTTTCAATTAAAAAAAAAAGATTTCTGGAACTGCAAGGAGCCCAACAACAACAACAACAAAAACAAAATATGGGCTGTGTCCTTGCCACTTTGTTTTTGTTTGCTTTGGTTATGAGAATGTAAATCTTCCCGAAAAAATATTTAGAACGGTGGTCATTTTCTATTCCAATCACTTTTACCATGTTCAAAAGTCTTGATTATAGGGACTTCTTCCCCCTGCCCCTGCTCCTGCTTACTTGCTCTTGCCTTTCTGCTCCTGCTCTCTTCCCATTCCCTCCACTACCTCTCCAAGTCCTCATGGCTGGCCTCTAATTCTCTACTCTTCTGTTCTCTCTTCCTTTCTCTACCTCTACACACTTGTCAGCCCTCCCGATGCTCTGAATAAAATCTATTCTATACTTAAAAATAATTCTTGACTATGATCATTTTTATCTGTTTCCATTTGGTCTGTTTTGATCTATCACCTCTGTGGCTACTCCGTATTCTTTTCCACTGAACTACTTGATTGGCTACTCTAATTCTATAATTTAGCTTGAATACATTCCTTTTCTATGTCTCATTTAATGTGTTTCTTACACATAGAGACCTTGGAGGTGTAAATACTCATTGTTCAATCCAATGTTATAAGCTAACCTAGTACAGTTAAAGGGCATCTACTGCATGAGTGGTATAATATAGCACCGGCTCTTTCTTGATAAAAGTATAAAACATATATTTTACTTTGTTTAATGTACATGGCTGTGGTATTAAACCCATTCCAATGAGTATATTTAAGTGTACATTAATAAGAATTTACAGTCCATGTTGTCTTCTTTCGTATTTTTCTGCTGTATAATTTAAGACAGGATTTGACTCCTTCTGTGTTGAATCACAGTACTTCTGAGACTAGAATATCTCTCTCTCTAGGTCTATAAATACAGGTATATGTCATGATGCTAAGATTTCATATACATTCAAGGAAACAAAATCACCTTCTTAACTTTTGTGTCAGGCTCTTTTTCTATGGACTTATCACTCCAGATACTCATCTGAATTCTCAAAATATTTTACAGTTTTTATATTATAGGGGCAAAAAAAAGAAAAGAAGAAAAAGTAAAAAAATGTAAAATAATATAAAATTAATAAAGTAAAAACAAATCCAGACACAGCATTATTAGATATCAGAACCCTCAAAGATATCCTTGAAATAATTTTCTGTTGGAGACCTACTGCTGGGTATTTATCCTCTCCATAATAGAATAGTTTGTGTCTCTAGTAAGACCCCTTGGACAGAAACTAATTTTAATTTTCAAGTAGTTTTCAATTGGATATTGCTTTTGCGTTATGGATGGGGGCATGTATTCTCTTCTTTAAGTTTGAAGACTAGAAAAGGCTTGGGCATCCTGTCCAAATATCAGTGAGTTCATACATTTGTTGAATATGTTGACTAAGAGGGTCTTGTTAATTTGCTGTATTTCATCTCTTCTTTCTCGCATACTTCTTTTTTTTTCTTCCAAAGGTTTCACTTAGACCCGAGGGAATGGCTTTGATGAAGACACCTCATTTAAGCCTAAGTATTTCAAGGTTTCTCACACTCTATATACCATTTGGCTATATAATTATAAATAATATATAAAAGCAACTTTTATTTGCCAGATATATTTGTCAATTTAGAGACTTACTGCTGAATGAGATCATCCTTTCTGTTTCTTTCTGGACTCTGGGTAGCTAGTTCCACTGAGCTCTTCCTGTTCTAAAATTTTCTCCAAGCTGACTGAATCAAACTGGCTTCTTGTGGCTTCTTTTATTTTTAAACTCCAGATTATATTCACCTTCCAGCCTACCCTTCTACTCTTCCACATTCAATACCTCCACCCTGCCCCACATGTCTCTGTGAGTATGTCCCCAACCCACCCACCCTGCCAGAACTTTAAATTCCCTTTGGTCTCCAGTCTCTTTAAGGTTAGGTGCATCTTCTCTGAATGATCCCTGACCCAAGAGTCCTCTGCTGTATATGTGTTGACGGACTCATATCAGCTGTTGTATGCTGATTGGTTGGTAATCTAGTATCTGAGAGATTTCAGGGGTCCTGGTTAATTGAGACTGCTGGTCTTCTTACAAAGTCACCCTCCTCCTCTTCTTCCTCCAGCTTTCCTCTAATTAAGCCAGAGGGTTCAGTAGCCTCTGTTCATTGGTTGAGTTAAAATATCTGCAACTGACTCTTTCAGCTGTTTGTGGGGCCTCAGTAATGGTGACAGAAATTACTCCGTTTCAAAAGCTGCCTCTGAATTTCATGAATTGAACGGCACTGAAGGCAGTGACTACAGTAACTAAATGGAAATGTTTGAGCTCAGCTGAACTCTACTGTATTATTTGAATTCAACTGAGCTGCACTCACAGAACTATCCTCCACTCCTGACTAGCCCTGAGCTGCTCTTAAGTAGCCTTTCTTTCCTGTACTGTTTTCCTGACAGATGGGCATATTCTATCTTTGACTCATTCTTTCATTTTTTTTCTCTGATTAGTCAGTTTCCTTGTTCCACAACTAGATGTCATTTTTAAACAAGTCTACTTCAATCTACAAAGTAAATTTTCATTCATTGTTCATTATTAAAGAATGTATCCGGGGCAAGTCTTTATTCAACCCTGATCATATACATCTAGAAAGACATTGGATGTGAATTAGGATAACAGCCATATTTTTGGATTAAAATTTCTGTTCATATATGTTTTTGCTCTTTCTCCAAAGCTACACTGAACCCAATGTTACTCTTTTTCTATGTAGCAACATTTCTCTGTTTTTTCATCCATATTTGGATTTGAACATTTTTTCCCAAACTTTGGTAGGTTACATTTTCTAAGGAGAAGGATACAGGCATAGTTTCTTATGGAGGCATTATTTTTGGACATTTATAGTGTCAATAATTTTACTTTATGGCAGGCAAATGTGTTCTAGACATTAAATTAAAAGGTTTTGTTGCTGTGGAAGTACAAGAACTACATTATTAAGCTATAAATCACAGAATTAATAAACAAGATAATGTTTACTGCTAATGGTCAATTAGTATATTATTTTCCTCAGTCATTTCAGTGGCTAAAACAAAAGTAATTTAGTTCTTTCTCTAAATTCTTATAAATAGAACAGTGATATCTAAAGATGGAAAGCAGTAAAACCACAAATAAATCTTGGTGTTCACTGCACTCTAGTTAAGAATAATAAGTAAAACAGATAATGTTCTGAGAAAAACATGTTTTGTTTATTTCAACTGAAGTAGTGACATGCCAAGATTAATTATATATATATATATATATATATATATATATATATATACATATTCACTAAATGCAAAAATGTAAAACTACACTTTTGTTTCATATAATTAATTTATATCTTTCAAGATTCAAGATTCTATTTACAATTTTACATATTGATGCATTTAGAATGACTGTATGATTACATTTTTTGATGTGGGCTACTATTTGATATAATACATTCCCTAGTATATCCTAAAAGATATACAGACAATTTGTGGGACAAAAATACTATGGTGTCAACACATGACACTTATATTCCTTATTTGGTTGATGTGTTGAATAAATTTTTTGACAGAAGCCAACCATTGGACTGAGAATGGGTCTCCCAATAGAGGCATTAGAAAAAGGACTGAAGGACCTCAATGGGTTTGCAACCCCATAAGAAGAAAAAAATATCAATTAACCAGACCCAACAGAGCTTCCTGTGACTAAACCAACAATCAAAGAGTTCACATGGAGTGACTCATGACTCAAGCTACTTATGAACGAGAGGATGGCCTTGTCTGGCATTAGTATGCAAACAGGCCCCTGGTCCTCTGAATGTTCCTTGCCCCAGTGTAGGAGAAGGCCAGGGTGGGTTGGCAGAATGTGGTAGGTAGGTGGGTGGGGGAGCAACCTCATCGAAGCAGTGGATGTGTGGATGAAATAGAAGGTTTCAGGAGGGGAAACAGTGAAAAGGTTAAAAGGTTAATATTTAAAATGAAAATAAAGAAAATATTTAATAAAAGAAAAAAAAGAAATCACACACACACACACACACACACACACACACACACACACACACATATATATATATATATATCTGGAAAGAAACTTTAATAAAACCTTAAAACCAGAAGTTACATTATGTGTCTTTTTAAAAAATACATTAATAATAATGAAATACCAGTATAATATTTTATCTATCTATCTATCTATCTATCTATCTATCTATATATATATATATATATATATATATATAATATATTTATTGAGGCACTTTACAATTTGATGATATTTTAAAAGTTACTCACAATTCTAGAAAATGGACTGGCCAAACATCAGCAAATTGTGCCACACAGACTATCAGTGAGGTGCATTTATTTCTCATATGTATACAGGAGCTTGCTTCTGAGGCCCAGAAGGAAGAAAGGTATGTGTAAGTATGGGGCACAGAGGTCATGCGGGGTGACTTTCTGTTTTTTTTTTTTTTTTTTTTTTTTGCTTAAAATTATATATTTTTGTCAGTACTGTTTTTTCAGACATTAAAATAAATTTTACAAAAAACCATGTGAATGTGTTTTTTAGTCGGTACTTGATTTTTTTCAAGGGCTTGACAGTATGCATTGAAAACGGACTAGTTGCAATAAGCGTAAAGTACATGCAAAACAAAACGCAACATGGAAATAGTCAAAGTCTTCTTGTTTTGTGAATATATGTATAGTTTTTGTTTTCTTTATTTCTTTGACTTCATACAGTCTGTGAGTTGTTTCTGAGGGAGTGGAAGCCTCTGGGGTTAGCATCCCACTATCAGTGACTGCATATTATGTCTGTTCTTTTGTGACTGGGTTATCTCACTCAGGATGATCTTCTCTAGATGCAGCCATTTTCTTAAGAATTTGGTTAAGTCATTGTTTCTGGTGGCTGAGTAGTATTCCATTGTGTATATGTACCACAATTTTTGTATCCATTCATCTTCTGAAGGACATCTGGGTTCCTTCCAGCTTCTGGCTATTATAAATAGAGCCGCTATGAACATTGTGGTGCATATATCTTTGTTGTGTATTAAAGTATCTCTGGGGTATATGCCCAGAAGTGGAATAGCTGTGTCTTCAGGTAGTACTATATCCAATTTTCTGAGGTATCGCCAGACAGATTTCCAGAGTGGTTGTATTAGCTTGCAACCCCACCAACAGGGAGAAGTGTTCCTCTTTCTCCACAGCCTCGACAGCATCTGCTGTCATCTGAGTTTTGGATCTTGGCCAATCTGACTGGTGTGAGGTGGAATCTTAGGGTTGTTTTGATTTGCATTTCCCTGATGGCTAAGGATGTCGAGCACTTCCTCAGATGTTTCTCGGCCATTCGGTGTTCCTCAACTGAAAATGATTTGTTTAGCTCTGTACCCCATTTTTTAATAGGGTTATTTGATTCTCTGGTGTCTAGCTTTTTGAGTTCCTTGTACACCTTGGATATTAGGCCTCTATCTGATGTGGTGTTGGTAAAGATCTTTTCCCATTCTGTTGGTTGCCGTTTTGTTTTCTTGTCGATGTCCTTAGCCTTACAGAAACTTTGCAATCTCATTAAGTCCCATTTGTTAATCTTTGACCTTAGAGCTTGAGCCATTGGTGTTTTGTTCAGGAAATTTTCTCCTGTGCCTATGTGTTCTAAGGTTTTCCCTACTTTCTCATCTAATAGTTTCAGTTTATCTGGTTAAATGTGGAGATCTTTAATCCACTTACACTTGAGCTTTGTACAAGAAGATAAGAACGGGTCTATTTTCATTCTTTTGCATGTTGAGTGCCAGTTGGACCAGCACCATTTGTTGAATAGGCTGTCCTTTTTCCATTGAAAGTTTACTGCTCCTTTGTCAAAAATCAGGTGACCATATACATGAGGGCTCATTTCTGGATCTTCTATTCTATTCCATTGATCCACCTGCCTATTTCTGTACCAGTACCATGCAGTTTTCAGAAAAATTTCCTTGTAATATAGCTTGAGGTCAGAAATAGTGATTCCCGCAGATTTTTTTTGTTGTTGAGGATGGATTTCGCTATTCTAGGTCTTTTGTTATTCCATAGGAAATTGCACATTGATCTTTCCAATTCCATGAAGAACTGGGTTGGAATTTTGATGGGGATTGCATTGAATCTGTAGATTGCTTTTGGTAGGATGGCCATTTTTAAGATGTTGATCTTTCCAATCCATGAGCATGGGAGATCTTTCCATTTTCTGAGATCCTCCTCAATTTCTTTCTTTAGAGGTTAGAAGTTCTTGTCATACAGGTCCTTCACTTCCTTAGTTAGAGTCACACCAAGGTATTTCATAGTTTTTGTAACGATTGTGAAGGGTACGTTTTCCCTAATATCTTTCTCCATATGTTTGTCCTTTGAGTATAGGAAGGCTGCTGATTTGTTTGAGTTAATTTTGTATCCAGCCACTTTGCTGAACTTGTTTATCAGCTATAGGAGTTCCCTGGTGGAATTTTTGGGGTCACTCAAGTACACTATCATGTCATTGGCCAAGAGTGATGTTTTTATCTCTTCCTTTCTGATTTGTATCCCCTTGATCTCCTTTTGCTGTCTAATTGCTCCAGCCAGGACTTCCAGTACTATGTTGAATAGGTAGGGGGAGAGTGGGCAGCCTTGTCGAGTCCCTGATTTTAGTGGGATTGCTTCAAGTTTCTCGCCATTAAGTTTGATGTTGGCTGTTGGTTTGCTGTATATTGCTTTTATTATGTTTAAATATGGGCCTTGGATTTCTGTTCTTTCCAGGACTTTTAACATGAAGGGGTGTTGGATTTTGTCTAATGCTTTCTCAGTGTCTTGTGAGATGACCATGTGATTTTGGTCTTTAAGTTTGTTTATATGGTGGATTACGTTGATGGATTTCCTTATGTTAAACCATCCCTGCATCCCAGGGATGAAGCCTACTTGGTCATGATGAATGATGGTTTTGATGTGTTCTTGGATTCGGTTTGCAAGGATTTTGTTGAGTATTTTTGCATCAATGTTCATAAGTGAGATTGGTCTGAAGTTCTCTTTCCTTGTAGGGTCTTTGTGTGGCTTAGGTACGAGGGTTATTGTAGCCTCAAAAAATGAGTTGGGTAATATTCCATCCGATTCTATCTTTTGGAATAGTTTGGCGAATATTGGTGTTATATCCCCAATAAATGTTTGATAAAATTCTGCACTGAACCTGTCTGGACCTGGGCTTTTTTTGGTTGGGAGGCTTTTGATGACTTCTTCTATTTCTTTAGGTGTTATAGGGTTATTTAGATGGTTTACTTGGTCCTGGTTAAACTTTGGGACCTTGTATCTGTCTAGGAATTCGTCCATTTCCTCCAGATTTTCCAATTTTGTGAAGAAAGGTTTGTGTAAGTATGGGGCACAGAGGTCACGCAGGGTGACTTAATGTTTTTTCTTTTTTTTTGTTTTTTGTTTTTTTTTTTTTTTTACATGATAAGGTTATTCTGAGGAAGCACACTGTTTATACCACTGAGTATTAAGATAAAAAAAAAGAATTTGAAGTATTTCATAGTAATTTAGCAAAACAGTGTATTTTCTGGTTCCTGCTTCATCAGTTAACTTACATGACAAAGTTCAGCATATATCAAACTCTTTTTAGACCAACAGCTGTCATGATATTATCTTCAGATTTCTTTTCTTGCATTGTTTTAAGTTTAGAGAAGTAACGTCTGCCTTTCAAAGTGAGCCGAGTTTCGGCACACTAAGGCCTCTCACAGCAATCTGCCCCATCGTCCTTCTCATCAGTTTGTGCTGTCAGATCTTTTCAGAAATATTCCATCTTTATTGTAGAACAGGAAAGCATATGTTACATTTTAGCACTTTTACAATTGCTGAAGTGCTCAAGAGATAATTGCATATCTGTAATAACTTGCTTGACCCACTAAATAGCATTGTCAAATTAATGATCTGAAGAATCAACATATGTCAGTATCAAACCATGGATTTCTCACTTCATTTGTAAGAACATTTCTGTTGACAGTGAGAATATTCAAACTTTGCAATTCTAAATGAATTTAACATTTTTCTCTGTTCTTTTCACCATTAAAATCTTTGTGTAGACGCTGCTAGACTTGCAAATTAGATCCTAAAGATTTTCTTACATAATATTAAATCATTCATGGTTCTACATTATTTTTTTCTGACATGTGTTAGTTTCCTTCTTCTGTAATAATTTGATGATTTGAAACTTGATATTATATATTTCTTATGAATATATATTAGTTACAATGATACTATTTAAATAAAGCAAAATAGTAAACTGAATATGATTTAGTGCTATATTTTCTCAACAAATCCTTTTCATTACAAAAATTATTCCAAAGGCCAAGCATGGTTATATATAAGGTTTAAAAAGAAATTTTAATTCCTTTACTCAGGTCATTTATGTATGCAAGTTATGATATATAACACATAAGATCAAAAGTATCATTTTTGGGAATGCATTGTTCTACATATTTAAGTTATTACACAACAATTACTCTCTAATCCTCAATGTTTCAGTTCAGATATTGATTGAACAGTGTTTATTATACTTATTGACTTATTGTTAATCTGAATTCTCTATAAATCACTGGGATAAATGTTATTAGAAACTTTCTTTCAATTTGAAATGTGATTAATGAATCATTCAGAAAAGAACCTCTCTATGAGGTGTTATCTGATTATTTGATATGATGGGCATTATGTTGCATTCTTATTTGTCCTAAACTTGAGGTCCTTTACCTGTCATATACTGCTTAAATTGTGATTTATTAATTATACCATTGATTAAATTACTGTTGCACTACCATTAATATAGTGAAAGATAACATGGCAAATGCTTGCATACAAACACACAAGCATCTTTTGAAAATAAATAAAAATACTGAGTTATAATACAGGATTAGCTTGCCAAAGTATCATTTCCAATATAGCACACACAATATGAAAAGACAAACTAAATGTCTTTACAGCAATCAATTAAACCAACATGTTACAGCAATGCACCTTTCGTTATAACTTCTTTACTGAGATTATACTTGAGCATACGTAAATTCATAATCTTTAGAAACATGTACTTAATTATGTTATGGGAATGTTCCTATTGATACAGTTGTAATAAACAAGTGTAAGTTGATACTTTTTAAAGTTACATCAGTTTATTAAATCAAAGCAAAAAATTGTTAATCCTCAATTTAATAAAAATTGCAATTAAAATTATTTTTTCCAGGATAAAGTATACAATGTGTAAACGAATAACAAGGTATTCAAATATTATTTCACAGTTATTTAATTTTATCAGTGAATAACTAATGTATTCAGGCCTTAAAAACCTAACCATTCAGATAATAGTAATGTATCATTTAAAATCCTTCTGGTTTCTTCAGGAAACATTTCAAACTGTAGTGTATAGTAAAATGCTACATGAATAACAAGATTAAATTTTAACTAAATTTGATAGTTTTGTTTACAAAACATGTGTACCATCTTTTTTTTTGAACAGTAAAAATAAAATAAGAGAGAAAAAATAAGGTATGAACCAAAGAAGCAGAAAAAGAAAACAGAAGGGAGGGAAGGAATGGAGAAAGTGAGGAAAAAGAGGAAATAAAGGAGGGATGGGATGAAAGAAAGGAGGGAAAAGGGAAAGAAGGAAGGGAAGGATAGTGATGAGAATAGCGAGTAAAGCAGTGAAGAAGAGAAGGGAGAAATGAGCAGTAATTCAGTTCAGGTTTCAGAAAAATTAGCTCCTGGTAGACATAATTTATACAATTTTTATAATGTTTTAAATGCTTATAACCAAATGAGAATGAATTTTACCGAAAAGAATAGTTTGTTCTCATTGTCTGTTATATCTAGAATAAATTAGTACATGCAAAACAGAAACCAGCATGACAAAGGACCGAAAACACCATCACAGTGAACACATCATTATGCAATTACTAGAAGATCAAGAAGAAATTCAGGACATACAAATACATACATCATACATATGCACAGTATACAGAAACTTCAAAACAAGAGCATGTTAAGAAATTAGAACATAAAACTGATCTCCAGAGACAAAAGCAACTGCATGGCACAAACTGGCAAACTATACTTAAAAAAAAGTGAAATTGACAGCCAAGTAGTGTATATTAGCTTCCGTTTATATAGTCTTAAAGAAGAAATAATTGCCTATAAAATATGTATAAAATCATGAAAAAACAGATTTTTATATGGTAGCTATAACACTAGTTAGAAGTGTGAAGGACCTATAGAATATTTGGAGCATGTAAGCGATTAGAACCTCAGAATACAAATAAAATTACCAAATCATTTTATATTCTTTATTACTACCCAAATACATACAATTCTCAATTTAGAGCTAAAAGCATATTTGGTTTATTGCTCTATAGCTGAAAGCCTGTTATCTACTGGTTCTATGTATATTTTTTAGTTAATTTCTTTAGTTAATTTTTTAGTTAATTTGGGCTGTGCAGGTTGTGTTTCAAAATGTCCAGACTATTGCATAGAAATTTACAACACAGACAGGGTATAATATTTTCAGTGATAAAACAATGTTTTCTAGATAGAATCAGTGGATGTTAACATAACAGAGGTAGCATCCTAACTAACATCTCACAGATTGTAGGTCCTGCTTTTATTTTATGTTTTTTCTTTTCAGTTTCTGTCAAGGAAATTTCTACTACACTATTAAGGTCAAAGTTTTTCCTCCCCCATGTAGCACAGGGTAACTGCTTTTAAACAATTAAAAATCAATTGCAATAAGAAATAATGATGGGAAATTAATTACCTTATGGGATTGAAAGTAAAGTCATCATGAGCTAGACCTCAGTATCACAGACATGGACCTGATAGGGAAGAGGCATTTCTTAGATGAGTTTAGGAAGCCTGGATGTCCATATTTCAAACAAGGAATCTACATACTTCTTTCAAAAGTTACATTAAAAGCAAGTCAAATGGATAAAAGATTTAACTATAAACTTGGAAAAGTAAAAGTAATAGAAACAGAAACAGAAAGTGCTTTATCATTGGTATTGGCAACCTTTTTAATATTTCATTCCTTTTTTATTAATGTAATCTGTTCCAAAATCATAGACAAGATAAAACAGAAAAGTTAGAACACTTTCCATAATCGAGAAAACAAAACTTTGATGAAAAATCTCTCTTTAAAAGAAATTAAAATGTGTATCTAATAATTAGGGTAATATATAAGATGTAAGAAACAAACAAAGAAAAGCAGATAAGAAAGGATCTATTTGCATTCTTCTGCATGCTCACTGCCGGTTGAATCAGCACTATTCGTTGAAGAGACTGTCCTTTTTTCATTGAATGTTTTTAGCTCCTTGGTCAAAGATCAAATGACCATAGGAGTGTGGGTTCATTACTGGGTGTTGAACTCTGTTCCATTGATCTACCTGCCTGTGTCTATACCAATACCAGGCAGTTTTTATCACATTTGATCCGTTATACAGCTTGAGGTCAGGGATAGTGATCTCCCAGGAAGTTTTATTTTCTTGCTGAGAATAGCTTTTGCTATCCTGTTTTTATTATTATTATTATTCCAAAGAAATTAGCAAATTGTTCTTTCTAACTTTATAAAGATTTGAGTTGGAATTTTTATGGACTCTGTAGGGTTTTGTTTGTTTGTTTGCTAGTGTTTACTATGTTGATCCTTCCACACTATGATTATGGGAGATCTTTGCACCTTCTAAGGTCTTCCTCAATTTTCCATTTTAGAAGCTTCACGTTTTTGTGATACAGATCCTTCACTTGCTTGTTTAGTGTCCCGCCAAGGTATTTTATATTATTTGTGTCTATTGTGAAGAATGTTGATTCTCTAATTTCTTTTTCTGCTTTTTTATCTTTTGAGTAAAGGAAGGCTACTGATTTGTTTGAGTTAATTTAATATCCATCCAGTTTGTTCAAGTTGTTTATCGGCTGTAAAAGTTCTCTATTAGAATATTGGGGTCAATTAAGTATACTAACATATCTTCTGCAAATAGTGCTATGTTAACTTCATCCTATCCTATTTGTATCCCTTTGTCCTCCATTTGCTCTCTAACTGCTCTGGCTATTATTTCCAGTTCTGTATTAAATAGGTAGGGAGAGAGTGGGCAGCCTTGTCTAGTGCCTGATTTTAGTGGGATTGCTTCATTTCTAATCGTTTAGTTTGATGTTGACTACATAGTATATTGCTTTTACTATGCTTAAGTATGAGTCTTGAATTCCTGATCATTACAAGATTTTTAACATGAAGTGGTGTTGAATTTTTTTAAATAATTTCTCAGCAGCTAGAGAGATGATCATGTGAATTTTTTTTCTTTGAGTTTGTTTATATAATGGATGACATGGGTGGATTTCCTTATATTGAACCAACCCTGCATCACTTATATCCCTTATATGAAGCCTACTTGATCATGATAAATGATCATTATGATGTGTTCTTAGATTTGGCTTGTAAGAATTTTATTAATTATTTTTGCATCATTGCACATGAGAGAAATTAGTCTAAAGATTTTTGTTTTTGTTTTTGTTTTTTTTGTTTTTTGGTTTTTTTGGTAGGGTCTTTGTGTGGTTAAAAATGAGCATAATTGTGGCTGCAAAGTATAAGATGGGTAGTGGTTCCTTTGTTTCTCTTTTGTGGAATATTTGTATAGTAGTGGTATTATGTCTTCTATAAAGGTATGATAGAATTCTCTACTACACTCATTCATTCACTCCTGGCCTTTTTTCACCTCTGTTCAGAGAATTTTGACTACTGCTTATACTTATTTAGGGCTTATGGGGTTGTTTATATGGTTTATCTGATCCTGATTCAACTTTGGTGCCAAGTATCTGTCTAAGAAATTGCCCATTTCCCCTAGGTTTTCCAGATTTGTTGATTAGTATCTGATGATTTCTTGATTTCCTCAGTTTCTGCTTTTATATCTCCTCTTTAATTTCAGATTTTGTTAACTCGGATAGTGTTTCTGTGCCTTCTATTTAGCCTGGCTAAGGGTATATCAATCTTGTTAATTTTCTCAAAGAACCAGGTCTGATTTTGTTGATTCATTGAATAGTTCTTTTTATTTCTATTTGATTGATTTCAGTTCTGAGTTTGATTATTTTTTGCTGTCTACTCCTCTTTGATGTGCCTGCCTTAAACCAGCCTTAGTTCATGATGTTCTAATAGGATGCATGAGATTATTTCATTTTTCTTATATGTATAGAGGCCTGTTTTGTGATTAACTATATTGTCAATTTTAGAGAAGGTTCTGAGAAATGTTGTGAAGAAAGTATATATTTTAATTTTTTTAGGATGAAATATTTTATAGATATCTGTTAAATCCATTTGATTAATAACTTCTGTCAGTCTCTCACTGTGTCTCTGTGCAGCTTCTGATTCTATTATCGGTGTATTGATGGGAGTAGGGTGTTTAAGTCTCCCACTATTATTGTGTGTGGTGCAATATATGCTATGATCTTTAGTAGAGTTTATTTTATGAATTTGGGTGCCCTTGTATTTGGAGCATAGATGTCAAAACTAAGATTTTATTTTTCTAGTTTTTTCCTGTGAAGAGTAAAAAGTGTCCTTTCTAACCTTTTTTTTTTTTTGATGGCTTTTGTTTGAAAATACCTTTTATTTTATATTAGAATGGCTACTGCAGCTTGTGTCTTGGGACCATTTGCTTGGAATTTTTTTCCCAGTCTTTTACTCTGAAGAAGTGTCTGTCTTTGTCACGGAAATGATTTTGCTTTATGCAGCTAAACACTTGATTCTAGTTTTTTAAAATTCAGTCTTATTGTTTATACCATTTTATTTGGCAAATAAGTTCATTGATGTTAAGAGAAATTAAGGCATAGTAATTGCTTTTTTTGATATTTTTATTGTTAGAGGTAGAATTATGTTATTGTGCTTTTATTCTTTTGGATTTGTTGCAAGAAGATAAATTTCTTGCTTTTTCTAGTGTGAGGTTTACCTCGTCATGTTGGAGTTTTCCATCTATTAGCCATCAAAGGGCTATATTTTTGGACAGCTATTGTGTAAATTTGTTTTTGACCTAGAATGTCTTGTTTTCTCCATCTATGGGAATTGAGAGTTTTGCTGGATATAGTAACCTGTGCTGGCATTTGTATGATGTCAGTTCAGGATCTTCTAGCTTTCATAGTCTCTGTTGAAATACTGGTATGATTCTGATTGGGTTGTCTTTATATCTTACCTGTCATTTTTACTTTAGTGCTTTTAGTATTCTTTATTTGTTTTCAACATTTGTTGTTTTGACTATTATGTGTCTGAAAGAATTTCATTTCTGGCACAATCTATTTGGGGTTCCATATGTTTCTTTTATATTTGTGGTCATCTAGTTATTTATGTTAAGAAAATTTTCTTCTATAATTATGATGAAGATAACTACTTTTCCTTTCAGGTGGGAGTATTTGATCTCTTCTATACCTATTATCCTTAGGTTTTGTCTTCTCATTATTTCCTGGATATCCTGGATGTTTTGGGTTAGAAGCTTTTTGATTTTTGCATTTTCCCTGACTGTTATTTCAATGTTTTCTATGATATATTCTGAGTTTCTCTCTTCCATCCCTTGAATTCTGTTGGTGATGCTTGAATCTATGGCTCCCCAGATCATTCCTAGGTTTTCCAACATTAGGGTTGCCTCCTTTTGTAATTTCTTCATTGTTTCTCTTTCTGTTTTATATTCCTTCACCTGTTTGGTTGTGCTTTCTTGTAGCTCTTTAAGTGACTTTTGTGTTTTTCCAGTACAAGTGGATGAAGACCTCCACATAAACCAAACAACACTGAAACTAATAGAAAAATAAAGTGGGGAAGAGATTAGAATACATAAGCACTGGGGAAAATTTCTTGAACCAATGGCTTTTTCTCTTAGATCAGGAGAATATCATCCTGAGTGAGATAACCCAGTCACAAAAGAAGAGACATAATATGCAGTCACTAATAATTGGATATTAATCCCAGAAAACTCAGAACACCCCAGAAACAATTCAAAGACTATATAAAGTTCAAGAAAAAAAAAGAAAATTAAAAACCATTATGCTTAATCTTTACACACCAAGAAAACTTTGACTAATTCCAAGTTACATCTTGTTTTACATGTACTTTATGTTCATCGTAACTAGTAAGATCTTAATGCACACTAATAAACCTTTAATAAACTAAGTACTAGCAAAAATGTATTTATATACTTTTATGCAAAAATGTTTAAAATCGGTACATTTATCTTTGTTTTTTAAAATAAAGTTGTTCAATTAAAAAAAAAAAGAATTGACAAATGGAACCTCATGAAATTGCAAAGCTTGTACAAGAGAAAGGACACTGTCAAAAGATAAAATGGCAACCAATAGATGGCAAAAGGATCTTTAACAATCCTACAGCTAATAGAGTACTAGTATCCAATATAAATAAGGGATTCCAGAAATTAGACTCCAGAGAATCAAATAATCCTATTAAAAATGGCATACAGAGCTTAACAAAAATTCTCAACTTAGGAATACTGAATGGGTGAGAAGCACTTACAGAAATGCTCAACATCCCTAGTCATCAGAGAAATGCCAAACAACCCTAAGATTTTATTTCAAACCTTGTAGAATGACTAAGATCAAATACTAAGGTAACAGCAGATACTAGTGAGCATGTGAATAAAGAACACCTCTCCATTGTTGGTGGGGTTGTAAGCCGATACAACCACTCTGGAAATCAGTGTGGTGGTTCTTCAGAAAATTGGACATAGTACTATCTGAGTACCCAGGTATACTACTTTTAGGCATATACCTGAAACATGCTTCAACATAAAATAATGACACATGTTCTGCCATGATAATAGAAGTCTTATTTATAATAGCCAGAAGCTGGAAAGAACTCTGTCTTATTCAGTGTTTCTATTACTGCACAAAATATTATGACTAAGATGCAAGTTTGGGATGAAAGGGCTTTTTCAATTAAGCTTCCACATTGCTGTTTATCACAAAATGACGTCAGTACTGGAAGCCAAAGGAGTCAGGAAGCAGAAGCTGATGCAAAGGTTATGGAAGGATGTTGCTTACTTGTTTGCTCTGCATGACTTGCTCAACTTGTTTCTTATCTAACCTAAGACTACAATCCCAGGGATGGAACCACTCACAATGGCTAGACCTTCCCGACTTAATCACTACTTGAGAAAATGCCTTAAAGCTGGATCTCATGAAGTCATTTCCTCCATTGTGGCTCCATTCTTTGTGATAACTCCAACTTGTGTTAAGTTGTTACAAATCCAGATCTTATTCATAAGGGAATAAATACAAAAAATGTCTCACATTTACACAATAAAGTACCACACAGCTATTACACAATGAAGTACTACTCAGCTACTAAAATGAATAACTTTATGAAATTCTTAGCCAATTAAATGGAACTAAGAGGTATCCTACTGAGTGAGGTAACCCAGATACTAAAGAACATGTTATGCAATCACTGATAAGCAGATACTATCTTTAAAAGCTCAGGATACCCAAGAAACAATTCGTAGACCTTATATAGTTCAAAAAGAAGAAATGACAGAATGTGGAAATCTCACTCATGAGAGAAAATATGAGAACAAATAGAGGAACATGCATTGAAGACAAGATTGTTCAGAGACTGCCTCACATGGGATCCATCCAAATGCAGCTATGCAGCCACCAAATGCATGCACCTTTGCTGAAGCCCAGAAGTACTTAGTAGCAGAAGCCTGATATGTATATCTCCTGAGAGGCTCTGCCAAAGCCATACGGTTACAGATAAAGATGGTTACTGTTAACCACTGGACTGAGCAAGGGGACCCCAATGAAGAGCTTAGGACTGATGTAGCTGAAAGTGTTTGAAACCCATGAGAAGAACAAGATTATCAATCTACCAACCCTTTCAGAGTTCCCAGAATCTAAAAACCAACCAATGTGTACACATAGAGAGAACCATGGTTCTAGTTACATGTGTAGCAGAGAACATAGTTGTCTGGCATCAATGGGAGGAGAGGCCTTTGTTCCAGTGAAGGCTTGTTTTCCCAGTGTAGAAGAATACCAAGGACCTGACATAGCAATAGGTGTTTGTGAGATGCAGCACCTTCATGTAAGCAAGGGGAGAGAAAGGGAAAATGACAGTGGGGGGGGTCAAAGAGGATAACATTTGAAATGCAAATGCAGAGAATAAACTATAAAATAAAAAAAATTGAATGTAACAGTGAATTATTTGTTAAAACATACAGTTGATAAACAAATCTAAGTGTTTATTTAGGACATCAATAAAAATAACATTAGAAAACTAGAATATATTAAATAAATAAATAGTGCAAAATTGTTCTTTTTAGATTATATTACCTTTTGTACAATGACTTGGGCTTTAATTTACACTGCTTCAATATAACTCTCTAATTTCATGATAATTATAGGAGATATTATTTGAAAATTTAGCAGGAACCCCCTTCCTCTCCATTTTTTTTTTTCATAATTAGTCTGTCAGCTGCTGCTCTAGCTTCAGTACTCCTTCAGGAATCTGCCAACCATCTTTATGTGCACTGTAGATATAGAGATGATCGATAACAAGGCTAAACAATCTTTATCTTTATCTCTAGGAAGTCTGGGGTGACTAGAGTTTGATTATTGGCAAAGATAAGTGCAAGAATTATGATGTGCAGTTGAAAGCTCAAACTCTCTACTGCTTCGCAAACAAGTTTCTTCACTGATAGTTTTCCATGGGCTCAATCTGTTAAGTCAGTTTTACTTGATTAATGACAAGAGAGTGTTTAACTTCTTTACTAAATCTTTTGAGCTCCCTTGAAGCTGGAAACCCTCACACAGATGTTGTACTGCCTGTTTGAATAAGGATTCTGAAAGCTTCTGTAAAGAATGTTGAATGACTTTGTATCTTTTTTAATGTCCTTTTCTCTGTCATTTGTGTGACTTAAGTGAAATACTTCCTGTAGAATTAATTTAATTGTCTCAAATATAGAAGCCTGGAGGAATATTTCTGCATAATACTGCAAAGTGGAAAAGATTAAACTCTGTAGTACAGTCAATAGCCATTTTGCTGGTACAAATTTATGTATTTTTAATCATGTTGATACTGAATGCTTGGAGTATACTAGCTTTGTCTGTGTCAACTTTCATCCAGCCAGTCAATTTCTGAATCACCGAGATCCTAATGGCATCTCAAATGTAAGATTTCTACAAATCAATGTATACTGACACAAACAGTTCATGTTGACTTCTGAGATAAAAACCTCTAAAGGAAGATACTTCACAATTTTTAATCCGTAGACATGTGTTTGATGGTAAAAGTAAAAAGGGCATTTCAAAATTAGTTTTATTAGGAATATGAAATTGAGTTACCAATTATCACTCAGGTCAAAATATGAAATAGAAATATAAACAGGAGTCCTGAGCTTTATTATCTGGACAAGGACTCTCCCTTCCTACAGCAACAAACAGGCTAGACCTATCCACACCTATTCTCTTTGCTGGGTCCTCTTGGGACACTGTCAGTACTGATAGGCAGTGACTGCTCTCCACCCTGAGGTTCATTATCTGGGACATTACTCTGCCTAACTTTATGAGGACAGTTAGCCCCTAGACCTTCCAAGTAAGACTCTAACCACTGACTACCCTCATTCCCTGACAAGTCCCTCTGGAACACAGACAGCTTTGGTGAGCTGGGATCTTTCCCCTGTGCGCCAATGTCCGGACTGCAACTTTGTGTGTCTTTCTAAGAAGGTCTACTGCTCTCAAAATATGTAGATGGTCAGCCAGCAACATGTACAGTCTGATGACTAAATTCTGGCATAAGAACACAATCAAGTAGAGCCAGGATAAGATGGCATGTTGAGAGCCCAACTATTCTACTATAGAAAATATAGGAAACTGGATTTCCTAACACAGTAGAAGCACATGAAGCTGATCATAAATTGAATCTTATAAAGATGATAAATTTTTATACATCTAGTTAGATATATAAATCTAAATAGATCATAAATCTAGTCTTATAACAGATTTTTAAAAAGAAAATGATTAAATCCCTTATAGAAATCCAATAAAATATAGCCGGGCAAGTAAAGAGAATGAATAAGACTGTTCAAGACATGAAAATGGAAATAGAAGCAATAAAGAAAACTAACTGGAAAAGAATCTGGGGAAGTGAATAGGAAGTATAGACACAAACATCTCCAATTGAAAACAAGGATGAAAGGAAGAATTGAAAATTCAATTGAAAAATTTGATACACAACTCAGAGAAAATGGGGGTCAGATCTAGACAAATAATTCTCCACTGAAGAACCTCAAATGGCTGAGAAGCACCTAAAGAAATGCACAACATCCTCAGTCATCAGGAAAATACAAATCAAATCAACCATGAGATTCCACCTCACACCAGTCAGAAAGGCTAAGATCAAAAACTCAAGTCACAGCAGTTGCTGGGGAGGATGTAGAGAAAGACGAACACTCCTCCATTGTTGGAGGAATCTGAAGCTGGCACAACCACTCTAAAAATCAGTCTGGCAATTCTTCAGATAATTGGACATAGTACTATATATATAGCAGCCTTTTTTTTTTTTTTGTAATAGTCAGGAACTAGAAAGGACCCAGATGTTTTTCAACAAAAGAATAGATAAAGGAAAGATGGTACATTTACACAATGTAGTACTACTTACCTATGAAATTCTTAGGCAAATGGATGGAACTAGAGGCTATGATCTTGAGTGTGGTAACCTAATCACAAAAGAACACAAGTGGTATGCACTCATTGATAAGTGATTATTAGTCTTAATTCTTGGATTACCCAAAGTGCAAATCACAGACCACATGAAGCTCTGGAAGTTAGAAGACCAAAGTAGAGATCATTCAGTTCTTCTTAAAAGTGGGAACAAAATATACACAGGAGGAAATATAAAGACAAAATTTTGGAGCAGAAACTGAAGAAATGCTCATCCAATGATTTTGTGGAACCATCCCATATACTGTCATCAAGTCCAGACAATAATATGGATGATAAAATGTGTATGCTGACAGGTCCCTCATATAGCTTCTTCTTGAGAGGCTCTGTGAGAGCCTGAGAAATACAGTCAGATACTCTCAGCTATCAATTGGATTGAGCATGGGGTCCCCAAGGAGTTAGTAAAAAGACAGAAAGAGCTGAAAGGGTTTACAACCCCACAGGAAAAACAACAATAACAATCAACCAGACTCTCCAGAGAGTTCCCAGAGACTAAACCACCTACCAAAGAATACACACGGAGAGACCGATGACTAGAGCAAATTATGTAGCAGAGAATGGACTTATCAGGCATCTATGAAAGGAGACGTCCTTAGCCCTGTGAAGGCTCAATTTTTCAGAGTAGAAGAATGCCACACTTGGTAGATTGGAAGTACTAGGTGGGTGAGGGAATACTCTCATAGAGGCAAGGGAATGGAGAAGGCATGGGATAGGGGATTCCATAAAGAAAACCTGGAAAGAGAATAACATTTGCAATGTAAGTAAAAAAAAATATTCAATAAAAAATTGTTAAATCTCAAATTTCCTGGTACAAGGACAGCCAAGAAATCTGGTATCTCTTTCAATTAGCTTGTCTCAGTGAGACAGGAAGTGCAAGGGGTACTATGAAAAGGTGTGCTTGGGAGGCTTGACACCCATGGGGTTAATTTTCTTAGCAAAGGACAAGGCAAGGGAGAAATAGATGAAAGTGGGTATAAGGGGGAAACTGGGAGAAGAAGAGGAAGGTGGTTGCAATTGGAATATAAAGTGAAATAATTGTTAATTAATGGAAATAAAAACATTGCAACAATAAAAATGTAAATAAAAGATATTCAAAAGTTGTTTCTTAAAATTATTATATCTGATAAAATGAGTAGTATCATTTCATGGGAATAACATTCAAAATTTAGAGGTATCCTGCTACAGAACATTGTCTTAAATTCAGTTTAATATATTTTCATATATATATATATATATATATATATATATATATATATATATACTTGAGTAAACAAATTTACATTAATTAATATTGATACCAGTTCTTGCCATTGGACCTTATGTAGTTACAATTATTATATGCTATGACTCAATATTTTATTTTCTGGACTTTCTTATTTTGAGATTACCTCTCCTTGTTTTGTTTTATTTCCCCTTAATGAACTTTTGGCCAAGACTGTGAATTAAAAGAAAAATATGATCAAATTAGTTCTTTATTTTTCAAATTAAAATTGGTGGAGTTCACATCACCAGAATTTACACTAAAATATCAAATCACCAGATGAATTAAAAGTGTAAATGCATTATATTCCCCCAGAGTAGTTACTTTTGTTTACTCTCCATGTGCTTCTCATGTCCCTCATGACAGAGCACTGCAGACATTGAGATAAACTTCAAGAAGAAAAAAGACTGCATATGATGTTGTTTTAAGAACATGAACTTTGATTCTTGCCCTTGTTAGAAGCAATCATGGCTTCTGACATATAGTCCAGGTATCCAGTTTGTTTGCTGCTAGTGTGTCCTTCTAATTCAATGAGAGCAGTAACCCAGGTCAGTTGTCTGCTAAACTTCACTTGATTGCACATTGTAACTGGTTCTTATGAACAAAAAAACATTGATCTGGAACCCAGTGTCACTGTTCTCTAAACTGCTCTGTTGTTATTTTCATGTATATATGTGCATAATATTTGAGGATATTTGTGTGTGTGTGTGTGTGTGTGTTTATATGAATATGTGTCCATGTGTATGCATTTGCCTGAGTGTGCAAGAATACATGTGTGCCTGTGAATACTAAAATTGAAATTTTTGACTTCATTGATTTTTTTTTAATTTATTGGTCAGCCCAATAAATGTCCTAGCTCAACATTGAGCTTGATTGAAAAGGTCTTGTGGCTTGTTCCTAAGCTCTAAACTCAGAAATGACAGATGGGCTGTCATTTGCATGGATTCTAGAGATCTTAATAATGATTATGTTAGTAATCTTTAGACAAATATAGACATGATCATTTCCATAAAGGTTGTGATGAAAGAAAGGATTTGTCATAAATAAAGTTTACTTCTAAACCAATTTTCTTAGAGATAACAGATGGCAACTCTACAGGAATGATAAAAAACAGTATACAATATACCATCTGCATAAACCAGAAAATATACTATATTAATTATTCACTGGTTGACAAAGGAGTTAGTCATTTTATAGCTTTCCATTTACATAAAGAAATGGAGATTCTATCCACCAGAAGAAGCTTTCAGGCAGTGTACTGTCATTGACAACAAGTGGAAATCTGGGCAAAATTATCAAATTTATAAAACAGCTGTAGAGTCTGATATGCATATGTATTTACAATTTTTACAAAATAGATTAATAGATATATTGAAGGGTAACAATTTGATATGTAATCAAAGTTTCTATGTGAGTATATTTAAGGTAACAGTTAATTTCATACTTACTTATAGGATATAGTTAAATGGATTATAATAGAAATAAACATTGATTTAAGATTAAATTTTGCATTTGCATGGGAAAAGTTCCCACACTTCCGTCACTTCGCTTCTTGATAGGAGTAATTACAGTTATTATTTCATGCATAGTAGAGCATGAGAGTTGAATATAACTTGAATTATAATAAAAATTAGCACAAATTATATTTATAACAATCTGTAAAAGCATAAGTAAAACACTTACTTAATATATTAACATGCAAATTAAAATATTTAAGGGACAAAAATAAAGACACAGAAAATTATACTTAACTGATATAATATAGAGCATATAAAGTCAACTAAGTAAATAGCAAATGTGAATAAAATTGTTTCACAAATAACAAATGATTTTTCACTAATTCATCAAATATAACCTACCAATGTTTGAATTTTTCATTAATATTTTGATATGAACCTTCATTTTAAGATATAATGAACCACTAAAGACAGATTCAGCATGCTGTTAAAATAGTTTCTCTAATTTTGCCTTCCAGCAATCAACAGTCATGGCATTTAAAAGTGTTATTTTCCCCATTGCATAGTGGAGACTGAACAATTAAGTTTAGCACCGAGATTACTCTTATCATAAGCAGAATTAATCAGAACACACAGTGAACTCTAAAATGACCAGTAATAAAAAGAGAAAAAAATCATAGTTGATCAAGTTCAATTATGTGGGCCTGGACTCCTGCAGAACATAATTTCATAGTAAAACAAACAAAAATGAAATAAAGTTCACATTTTTATTAAGAAGCACAAAAGTAATAGAAATTTATATTACATTAATAGAAAATCTCTGAGAATCTATTTAAGCTAATAATAGTATCTCTATCTCATTAAAAAACTGTACATATTGAAATATAAGAGATTAAAGAGAGAACTTTATAACTTCTGACTCTTTTCAATTCCAGGGAAAGTTTAGTTTCTGGGACAGAAATTCTAACGTTGAAGTTGCTCCTTTGAGTTTTATGATAACTTATTTTGACTTTTCTTATGAAGCATTTGGGCAGATTTGTAATTTTTATAAGGATGGTGATTTCATGCTCTATGTTCTTTGCTTCTTTTTGCTGTTTTCCTCATTATTGAGAATGTAATGTAAATATATTTCCCCGTTAACTTTCCTACTCCTAATGCTTCCATATATATCCCTTTCTGTACTCTTTCCATTTCCAGATTTCCTATCATTAAATTTTGTTGTACACATACACATACATGTTATATACATATATGCATAGTTTTTCCACATGAAGATTTATTTTAAGTGTTGTCTTAATGATAACCATGATCATATATACAAATATAGCCTACTCATACTGTATAATGTATGCTTTCAATGGTGGCTATTTGGTATTGAATAATATATTGGTATATTTTTCCTGGGAAAACTATTTTTCCTTCCCCAAACATACCCTATTAACTTGATTTTCCTTGTGTCTGTTTGAAGCCACATGACCCCCTACACTCTCCTTCCAACTCTTGCCCAACTCAAAAGCTCTAGTTTCACATGTCTATTGTTTTTCTCATGCTTAGTCATTCATAGTATCAAGACATCATGAAAAAAAAAAAAAAGCTTCTCAAAATTCTTAGAGGAAAAAAGCACAGGACCAATTCAATATTCTTCTTATTGTTATACTAATGCTCTCTTCTCTGCTTTAATGGTTCCTGAGAGTATGAGGAGGATGGCAGTGAAGGAGATATACATGATTAACGGTGGAGGACAAGAGATAGGACAGGAACTGGAAAACTGGGGGTCTCTAATTTTGTAGAGAAGGAAAGATAAATAAAGAAGGATAGGGGAAGAGAGAAGAGTAACGGTAAGAATGAGAAAAACTAATCACAATGAATTCTGCTCTTGTACCAAAGTACCTATAATGCAATATGCTTGTGTATGAATATATATATACACACATAAACATATAAACATATATAGTTATATAATAAATAGTATATATATACACTTTATATAATTATATATATTTATATAATTTAAATACAATTTTCTCAGATGACTTATTGTTTTATTGTTAACTGTTTTCAAGGTCTTTTATTTTTATAATAAACCAAGAAAATAAAAAACCCAAACTTTAATTTTTATAAACACAAAGATAAAAATTTAATTTAAGTGATGCTTGCTTACATCAGTTCCTTAATTACTTAAGTACTTCATTGATAGATTAGTATTCAGTTATAGGGTTCCTCTGCATATTGATCACTGCTTTATAAGAAAGGGTAAAATTCTGTTGCATGTGTGTTTCAAGTATCTGAAATTTCTCCTTGAACAATATCTTCTCTTGTTCAACATTTTCACATTAATATTAGCCTTACACTTGTGACCATTTAATGGTTATTACATATTGATATTCAAGTTAAGATGCTTTAATCTTCATATTACAGTTTAAAATAATAAACCTATCTTTAGTGACCTATCCAAACTAAGTAACTTAAGGAGAATCATTTTTCATTCTCTTACAACACCTATGCCTACTTCTCTAATTTGCTAATAAAACATTGTTATATCAGTCTTCATGTACTAAAGCAGTAAAGTAATTCATTTTTAAGTAAATATGTTTATTAGATTGAAAAACAGTTCAATGATGTACAAAGTCTTTTTTTTTCTTTTTTTTAAATATCATTAGCCTGAAATGGGAATTTCCGGTTTCTTTGAAAAATCAGTTTTGTTTCTTGATGCTTCTCTAAAAGTAATCTATGAGAGGATGTTTTGCTGATGCAGGCACCTGAGAGGGCATGCAATACTTTGTTGAAGGAGATACTTGAGAGACTTCATGATTTGAAAGAATATAAATATAATCCTACAGAGTAGAGGTGTTCTTGCATTGTTTCCTTTGACATGCCAATTGGACCAGCATTGTTGTTTAACTGGAGGGAACCACCTGTATTGATTGGCGTTTGGTATTTGATATCTGACTCTACTGTTGCTACAGCTTTCTGTTTGGTCTTTGATATTAGACTGAAATGCTGTTACTAATTTGTATTTGTTGTTGCACTTGACTGCTTCATTTTGATTAGGAAAAGTGTAACTTATCTAAAGAACTACTTCTAAACAGGTTCACAATCCCCCTTCCCTATAAACTTGTTTCTTCTCCTTCTTCTGGTGGGTGGGCTAGAAGGGAGGTGGAACGATTGTTGACCCTAAATAAGGTATGTTTGGAAAAATCTAAGCCTATATTATTGTTCAAAGACCTTTATAATGTTAAATTGCTTCTTTCTCATTCACTTATCTCAGAAGAGATGTGGACAGGGAAAAACAGGGAAGAGTGAAAAAATAGAGCAGATACATAGGCATGTTCAAGTAAAGTAAAACTAAAGAGAGAAATAACCAAAAGAAAATTGAAATAGCCTGCTTCAATTCTAGATATTACGATTGATTTTTTTTAATAGTCTAGTTGTTAACCTCTCTAGTTCCACTCTTCCAGAGTTCCTTATCCTATTCCCCCTCCCCACTGTATCCAAGAAGATGCCTCCCAACAAGGTCTCCACATACTCTGGTGTCTCAAGTCTCTCGAAGGTTAGGCATGTCTTCTCCCATTGATGCCAGACAAGGCAGCCTCTGCTGTACCAATGTCAGGAGGCCTTCTAGTGTATGCTGCCTGTTTGGTGGCAGAGTGTATGACAAATCTCAGGCATCCAGGTTAGTTGAGACTGCGGGAATTCCTATGGGGTTGCTCTCCTCCTTAACTTCTTCTATCTAGCCTTTCCCTAATTTAACTAAAGTTAACCACTGTTTAAGTCCACTCGTTGGGTGTAAGTATCTGCCTGTGTCACAGTCAGCTGTTCGTTAGGACTCTCAGAAAACAGTGATATTAGGCTCATGTCTGTAAGCACACAATAACATCACCAATAGTAGCAGGTCTTGAATGTCCCCATGAGATAGTTTCCAGTTTGGGTCAGTCACTGGACCTTCTTTTCCTCAATCTTTTTTCTATATTTGTTCCTGCAGTTTTTTTTAATAGGAACAATTCTGGGCCAGAGTTTTTGATTCCTCTACTTGATGCCCTCTGCCTTTCTACTAGAGGTAAACACTCTAAGTTCCCTCCTGCCATTGTTGTGTATTTCATGTAAGGTCCCTAACTTTGAGTCCTGAGAGTCTTACACCTCTTTGGTCTCTGGTACACTTTAGAGGGGCCCCTACCTCCTACAACTGAGAGGTTACATATTTCCATTTATTCTTCTGGTCTTCAAGGCCTTTCTCCTGTCCACCCCCACCCCATCCTACATACATTCCTTTCACCCTACCTCCTTCTGCCTTCTGTGATTGCTTTTTTCTCTCTCTCAAGTTGGATTGAGCCCTTCTACTTGTCACATTCTTGAGTCCTATGGATGTTATCTTAGTAATCTTGTACTTTTGTGGCTAATATCTACATGCTAGTGAGTACACACCACATATGCCCCTTTGGGTCTGAATTACCTTACTTAGGATGATATTCACTAGTTCCATCCATTTGCCTTCAAAACTCAGGATGTAATCATTCTTAATACCTGAAAAGTATTCAGTTGTATTCACACTTCTGTATTCACTATTCTGTTGCAGGACATCTGGGTTGTTTCCAACTTCTGACTGTCACAGATAAGGCAGCTAAGACCTTTTTGTTTTACCAGACCTTTCTTAATGCTGCTCTAAACTTTTCTGGTGTTTTTTTTTTTGTTTGGTTTTGGGATTTTTTTTTTGCCCATATATTATAAGATAGACCTTATGTTATGTGACTAGATTATCTCTTTTACTAAACAAATACCACTTTATGGAAATAGTGTCATGTTTATTCATATGTCAGTTACACCGAATGGTAGAGTATGTACTACTTATGTATTTAAATTAAACTTTTAAAATATATAAAATTGAGTTTTGTAAAAGTATTCAGTATTGTCAAATATAAAACATGCCTAATATATCGTTACTATTCAGATGTACTTGAAAATGCAACAGTTCAAAAGAAAATATCACAAAGTATCTTATTTTAATAATTCATTCAGAGGTTCCATTATATTTTAAATATGAGGAATATTCCTAGTAAGTTTCAAAAGATACAGTGAAATTGACTTAAAATTCTATTTATCATCTATCTATTTTTCATTTTTTTTCTATCTGTCTGTCTGTCTGTCTGTCGTTCCGTCCATCCGTCCGTCCGTCCATCTGTCTGTCTGTCTGTCTACCGGCGACCAACCGGGCTACCTATCCATCTACCTGTTTGTCTGTCTGATTGCCTGTTAATAATAAAACTGTGTTTTAATTGTTGTGTTGCTTTTCTCTTATTTACCTTCTTTGATCCTATATACTTTCTGATTCTCAATGTCCTTACTAGATGTACTGATATGCGGGAATAGAAACACTGCATCTGCTTTAATGCTGGAAAATTGAAAGAATGTGTGATCTTGGTTATACAGGGGCTCTATGCTGATATCCAATAGCTGCATGATCATTGAGGTACAGCTCTCATTGTACAGAAAATCAGGTAAGAAGCCCATCATTAAAGTAATAGTTTCAGGTTGACTCGTGATTAAAAGTGAAGTTTAGTAGTTCTTTCCATGGGTCCTCTAAAAGGATTAGGGGAACATCAAAGCTATTAGTTTGTGTTTCTATGTAACTTGTCAATTATAATGAAATAATCCTGGCTAAAGATATATAATGCAGTTATTTTAAGGATTTCTTTTCCCTTTGGAAAAGAGTCAGGAACTGTGGAGATGGCTCAACAGTGATGCACACATTCTACTCATATGAACAGCTCTATTTTGGGTCCTTTGCCCAGGTCACATAACACAAAAGCAATTGCAGCTTCATGACATATGATACCTATCACTTGCATAGAAAATAAAGCTCTGACCTAGACAATAGCAAATACAAATAAATTACAATAAACTAATTTAAAATTAATATAAAATGAAAATGAAATCAAAATTAATTTCAATTGTTAAACACAATTTAAAAATATATATGTCATGTTAGACAAAATGATTGGGAAATAATATTTTACCTCATTTGAAATAATATTATTTTATTATAAATTTAATTTTGATAAGATGAAAGTATTTTATGATTGAAATATTAACTATTAATTGTGCAAAATACCTATTATATTATTAAACTCTCTTTAAATATGAATTGAGCAAAGAAGTTTTGTTACTGTTTGTAGTAGGCTTTCTGAGAATCTCACCTACACAAGAATTTACCATATAGGTTAGAGTCAAGCTGCATGGGTTTACTTGCCTAAGAGTTCTGAGTTCTGAAAATGGGGATGTATCTTTCACACCTAGGCTGGGGATACTTTTTAAATATTATGACTGCAGGGAAAGGCAGTGTACAGAAACTGTTCTCTCCCATTTATATTTCTGCTCATCATGAAAAGCATTTCAAATAATACAACTGCAAGAATATATAGTATCTAGGAAATAATTGACAAAATTGGTCCAAGTTAAATTTCTGACTCTGGGAGAAATTGCTGAAAGGAAAAAAAAATGTCATCAAGATAAACCATGATATATTTGAAGTATTAATAAAAATGTGTGGGTTCTTTTGTTATTCTTGCTCCTTCCTAGGCCATTTATGTATACATGTAAACAGAAAAATATGTATGGACACACACACATATATTTCAAATTCAATATCTATCAATTTCAACCATGAAAACTTTCCAACAAAAGAGACATTAAGTGTAATAGAAACCTGTAGCTAAAGATTTTTTTTTTTTTAATTACAGGCAAGGAATGAGACATTGAACATATGAAAATATCTACATAAGTACCGTTTATTTTCTGTTTTATTAGATATTTTCTGCATTTGCATTTTATATGTTAACCCCTACACCCAATGCCATGTCTGATCCCCCTCCCATTCCCTCCATGAAGGTGCTGCCTCTCCCAACCACCATCCCCCACCTCAGCACATTGGCATTCCCCTACACTGGGAAAACAATTTTTTACTAGACCAAAAGCCTCTCCTTCTATTGATGCCAGACAATGCTATCTTCTGCTACACATGCACCTGGAGCCATGGGTCTCTCTATGTGTACTCATTGGTTGGTGTTTTAATCCCTGGGAGCTCTGAGTGGATTTGTTGGTTAATAAAATTCTTCCCATTGGGGTTGAAATACTTTTCAGCTCCTCCAGTCCTTTCTCTAGCTCCTTCGTTGGGGTCCTTGTGTTCAGTCTGATAGTTAGCTGAAAGCATCCTCCTCTGTTTCAATATGACTCTGGCAGAGCCTTTGAGGAGACATCCTTATTATGTTCCTGCCAGTAAGCACTACTTGACATCAGCAATAGGGCTTGGATTTATTGGCTGCATATGGGGTGAATCCCTAGGTGAGGCAGTCTCTGGATGATCTTTTCCCCAGTCACTGTTCATCTACTTGTTCCCTTATTTTCTTCCTTGAGCATTTTGTTCTCTCTTCTAAGAAGGACTGAGGCATCTAGCTTCTGGTCTTTCTTCTTGTTGAGCTTCATAAGTTGTGTGAATAGCTTCTGGGGTTTTCAAGCTTTTTTAGGTTGGTATCTGCTTATAAGTGAGTACATACTATGAGTATTCTTTTGTAACTGGGTTTCCTGACTCAGGATGACAGCTTCAATTTCCATCCATCTGCCTAGGAATTTCATTAAGTCATTGTTTCTAATAGCTGAGTAGTACTCTATTGTGTATATGTACAACAATTACTATTTCCATTCTTCTGCTGAAAGACATCTGGATTTTTTTTTCCAGCTTCTGGCTATTATAAATAAGGCTGCTATGAACATGTTAGAGCATGTGATCTTGTGAGATGTTGGGGCATCTTTTGAGCATATGCTCAGAGAAGGTATAACTGTGTCCTCAGGTAGTACTATGTCCAAATTTCTGAGGAACTGACAGCATGATTTGCAGAGAGGTTGTATCAGTTTATAGTCTCACCAACAGTTTATTCTCAGTACTGTAGAATTTTAATATCTTGTCTTATTTTCAGTGAAATGATAAAACTTTTCACTGTTGTTACTGTTCTTTGCCGATTTTACTTTTATTATTTGTGATGGCAGTATCCCATCACAAATAAAAAAGTAAAAGAACTTTTAGGACAGTTCTTTAGCCAAATTGGCTTCCCCATCATGGTTTTAGTAGATAAAGAAAATAGTGGATTACTATCTTTATTGC
This sequence comes from Micromys minutus, assembly GCF_963924665.1. Classification (NCBI taxonomy): domain Eukaryota; kingdom Metazoa; phylum Chordata; class Mammalia; order Rodentia; family Muridae; genus Micromys; species Micromys minutus. The sequence continues at coordinate 9,592,972 of NC_137973.1, forward strand.
TAACGTAAGATAATCATTATATTAGTGGAGTTTAGGTTATTTCAGAGAGAAAACACTTTATGAATTTCATTTTAAATATGTTCGTAATTTGTTGTCTAAAGAAAAAATGGAAAAAAGAAGAGAAGAGAAAAAGAAAAGAAAACTGGGTTTCAGATGAATTAAATAATTGAATAGCATGAAGAAGGTAACAAATATAATAACAAATTGAGAATTAATCCTGAGAAAAATGGCAAGAAACAAAAAGAAATTCAAGCACTGGTTATTGCCTGATGTATTGAGGGAATTGTTTCTATGACTATTACACAAAAGTTTTTATTGACAATTTTGACCTCAAGAGCATATACTCTACATTAAAATATGATTACAGCATTTTCTATTGTTCCAGTTCTGCTCCAGTCTCACAAGTCTGCCCAAGCTCTTCATGAAATTTGCCTGTGGATCTCTGCATCTGTTCCATCTGCTGCTGGGTAAAACTCCTCAGGAGATTGTCTTGCTAAGCTCCTGTCTGTAAGCATAGCACAGTGTCATTAATAATGTTCTGTATGGACTCTCACACAAGGATGGTCTCAAATTTGGCCTGTTATTGGTTGGTTGTTCCTCCAATATTTGTTTTATCTTCATCTCTGCATGATTTATAGACAGAAAAAAAATTGGTGGAAGGTTTGGTGGATGGATTTATGTCCATTTCTCTCTGCTAGATGTCCTGTGGGGCTACAGGAGGTGGCCACATCATTTTTTCATATGAGCAGCTGCCAGAAATCTCAACTAGGGTTGTCATTACATAATAACAGGTAACTCCATCATCTTTGTTCCCTTTGTTACTTCCTCTTTCACCCAGGTCTTTCCCTCAACCCACCTCTCATGTCTATTTTATTTCAGCTTCTGAGTGAGATTCATGCATCCTCTCTTGGTCCCTTCTTATAATTCTATTTGTTTGAGTCTATAGATTATACCATGCAGCTTTGGACTTATGTGGAAGGGTGGCACCTAGGCTTGAGGAAGACAGAATGGTCAAGGACACCAAAAGAGATATACAGAGTTAACTAATTTGGGAGCATGCAGGTTCACAGAGACTGAACTAACCAAAGAAAAAGCACAGATTTAACCTAGGCAACCAACACATTTGTAGCAAATGTGCAGCTTGTTTTTTATATGGGCTCCCTAACAATTAGAGTGAAGTAGTCTCTGACTATTGAATACCTTTCCATTAGCTGGACTGCCTTGTTGGGCCTCAGTAGGAGAGGGAGAGTTTAGTTGTGCTGCAACTTTATGTTCCAGAATGGAATGCTGTAAAAAGGCCCATTTTTGAGGAGTAGAAAAGGAATAGAGAGATAATTGGAAGAGTGCAACTAGGAAGAAAGGTGGCAGTAGGGATATCCATAATCAGGATGTAAAGTATATGAATAAATGAATGAATAAATAAATAAATAAATAAATAAATAAATAAATGGCAAAAAGTGCTAATTTAAAGCTTTAGAAAAGTGAGTCCATTTCAAAATGAAAGATCTTTTTTTCCTGTACTGAATGTTAATAAGTTCATGTAAATTTTTATATAATGCCATAAGACATAAAATATAAAAAAAAAGTCACATACATATCAAAAACATCTGTGAGGGTTTGATGGTTAACATTGACTGTCAACTTGCCTACATTGAGGTGAGAATAGACATGATCATTAGGATGTGCATAGACTGGTTGAATTAAAAGTGTATATTTACTAATGGTATTGCAGCCCCATTGTGTGGAGAGTAAGGGTTTTTCCATGGATGGGAAAGTTGAACAAATTGAGAAAGTGGGTTGATCATGTGTATTCAACTTCCTGTTTCCTGATGTGGACATAGGTGATCAGTGACTTCAGGATTTTTATGTTTTCTTCTCTAACTTTATGGACTAAGAGGGACATTGATCAAGGAACAAAAAACCCACATAACAAAGATATGATTAGAAATTAGAACCTAGTATGGCACTCATCTCAAACCCAAATACTATAGATGCAAGTTAAAGACACAGAACAACCAGAAGAATGTCTGTACAAAAACACAGAAATGATCCTGAAGTAGGCCCTAAGTATCTAAATATATCTGATTTTAACAAAGAAGTTAAAATTATATTAAAAATATGATAGAGGTTCTAAAACTATATAAACCCCTTAAAGAAATAAATAAAAACATAAATAGTGAAAGGAAATTAAAAAAAGTTTAAGACATGAGAGTAAAAATAGAATAAAAAGGGAAATTTAAACAGAATGAAACTCGAAAATTAAAAATATAGAAACTCTAGTAGAAAGCTCAGAAGCAAGTCACTCTAGAAGAATCTACGAGATAAAATAAGGAATCTCGGGTCTTGAAGATAGGAAAGAAGAAACACTAACCTGAGTCATGGTAAATGGTCCAACTGGCACTCAGAATGCAGGAGAATGAAAGTAGAAAATTTCTTATCTACTTATACAAAGCTTAAGTGAAGAGGATCAAAGATCTCAACATTAGACAAGGTACACTGAAATTATTAAATGAGAAACTAGGGAAAACCTTAGAACACATAGACACAGGAGAGAATTTTCTGAACACAACAACAATGGATCGTGCTCTAAGAACAAATATTGACAAATGAGACTTAATGAGACTGCAAAGTTTCTGTAAGACTAAAAACACTGTCAAGCAAATGAAAGGACAGCCAACAGAGTGGGAGAAGTTCTTTGCCAACCCCACATCTGATAGAGGCCTAATATCCAAGGTATACAAAGAACTCAAAATGCTAGACACCAAGAATAGAACAACCCTATTAAAAATGGGGTACAGAGCTAAACTAAAAGTTCTTAATTGAGGAATATCGAATGACTGAGAAGCATCTAAGAAAGAGCTTGACATCCTTAGCCATCAGGGAAATGCAAATCCAAACAACCCTGAGATTCCACCTCACACCAGTCAGATTGGCCAAGATCCAAAATTCAGATGACAGCAGATGCTGACGAGGTTATGAAGAAAGAGGAACACTTCTTCACTGTTGGTGGGGATATAAACTTACAACCATTCTGGAATCATTCTGGCGGTTCATCAGAATATTGGACATAGTACTACCTGAAAACCCAGTTATTACACTTCTGGGCATATACCCCAGAGAAGCTATAACATAAAACATAGCCACATGCACCACAATGTTCATAGCAGCCCTATTTATAATAGCAAGAAGCTGGAAAGAACCCAGATGTCCTTCAATAGATGAATGGATACAAATATTGTGGTATATATACACAGTGGAGTACTACTCTTCTATCAGAAACAATGACCTCATGAAATTCTTAAGAAAATGGAAGCATCTAGAGAATATCATCCTGAGTAAAAATATCCAGTCACAAAAAAAAAACAGACATAATATGCAGTCACTGATCATTGGATACTAACCCCATAAAGCTCTGAACAACGCAGAAAGAACTCACAGACTATATGAAGTTCAAAAAAAAAAAAGAAGAAAATTAAAAACCATTATACTTAATCTTTACACACCAAGAAAACATTGACTAATTCTAGTTTACACCTTGTTTTACATGTACTTTATACTTATTGTAAGTAATAAGATCTTAATGCACACTATCAAACCTTTAAAATAACCAAGTACTGACAAAAATGTATTTGTATACTTTTATGAAAAAATGCTTATAATTGGTACATTTGTCTTTGTTTTTTTAAAATAAAATTGTTCAATTAAAAATATGTTAAATCTAAAGAAAACAATATTGCACATGTCATCCTGAAAATATGAGACAAGGTGAAAAGACCAAAGCTAAAAATAATAGGAATAGGAATAAAAAAAGAAGAATGAATCTAAGTCAAAGCTACAGGAATGTTCTTCAATAATATCAAAGAAGACAAGTTTCCTAAAAATATGAAAGATGATTATAAAGATATAAAAAACATAGATAATACCTGATATAATATCTTAAAAAATGCCTCAGCTCATAACATGAACATACTAAAGAAAAGAAGAAAAGAAAATATTAAATACTACAAGTAAAAAAGACAAATAGCATATAAAAGTAGACCTAATAACTTTACACCTGACTTCTCAATTGAAAATCAAAAGGCAAAAATGGTCTAGAATTGTGTTCCAAAAACTCTCTGTCATCACAGATGTCAGATAAGAGTAGTATACCCAGCAAAATATTCAATCATAATAAATGTGGAAAATAATGTCTTTCATGGTAAAAACACATTTAAACAATATCTACCCTTAGATCCAGCCCTAGAAAAGACAGAGAAAGAAAAACTTCAGCCTAAGGAAGTTAACCAAACAGAATAAAACTAATAGAATACAGGATTCCAGTTTATCAAATTAAAAGAGCAGAAACACACATACGGACACACACAGACACACACACACACACACCAAATATGCTTATATATCTTCCAAAATCATTGTAAACAATTTTTCAATAACAAAACCTATAGACTGAATAGGAAAACATAACCTAATCTTCTGCTGAATCCAAAAACCAGACATTTACCTGAAGGATAGACATCACTTTATATTCAAAAATAAAAAATAAATTATGTAAGTAATCCAAGTAGTTAGAAAGAAGCTGGTATAGACATCGTATTAGGTGACACATCATTAATGGGACAAGATTGTGTTCTATCTCCATACCTACACCTAGTACTTGAATTCTTAGCTAGAGAAATAAGACAACTGAAGGAGATCAAGGGAAAATTAGCTTGTAAGGAAGAAGTCAACGCATCTTTATTTGCAGATAATATTATTATCCAAATGGTGACATTATAATTGTCACCAAGAAAGTCCTGCAGCTGATAAACACTTTCAGCAATGTTGTGAGATACAATGTCGTGAGATGAACTCACAGAAATCAGTAACTTTCCTATACACAAATGACAAATGGACTGAGAAAAAAATTCACAAAAATACATAACTTTCAGAAAAGCATCAAAACATAAGATATCTATGATTTTCTCTAATAAAACAAGTGAAATATATCTATGACAAACCGTTAAGTGATTGCACTGAAATAAAAAAAAGAAAAACACAACAGATGATAGAATGATACACTGTGCACATGGGTAAATATGATTGATATAAGTGCCACTCTACCAGAAGCAATCTATAGATTCAATGCAATCCCCATAAAAATTACAATACAATTCTATGTTGCAAGTTCATAGAAATACACTCATACGCACACACAAAGATGAAGATCGCGAAAACAATGCTCATTAATAAAAGAACTAATTTTAGGTTGTACTTCAGACCTATAGTAATAAAAGCATCATTTCACTGGCATAAAAATAGACATATCAGTTAATAAAATCAAAAATTAGAGGCCCAGACATACATCTACACAATGAGAGACATCTGATTTTTTTTCATAAAGAAGACAAAAATATACCCAGGATAAAAGACAACATCATCAACAAATGGTACAAATTGAATCGTTGCTTTTTATAAGAGAAGGTAAGTAGAAACAATTTTCACTCTGCACAGAACTAGATTGTAAATGATTCAAAGATTTCATCATAAAAGCAAATATGTAAAATCCGAAAAGGAGACTGAGGAATAGCCTGGAACTCATTGGCATGCAAAGACATTTGGAACAGAAACATGGTAATTAAGCACTGAGCACAATAGTTAATAATTAGGACCTCATGATGGTGAAAAAAACTTTATTCATGTCACTGGAGCACACTGTGTAAAATGACAAGTTACAGACTGGGAAAACTTTCACCAGGACCCATCCAGAATATCTACCTATCTCTATCTCTATCTCTATCTCTATCTCTATCTCTATCTCTATCTCTATCTCTATCTCTATCTCTATCTCTATCTCTATCTTTATCTCTATCTATATCATCTATATCTATATCTGATATATATATATATATATATATATATATATATATCCATACCCATATCCATATCCACATCCACATCCACATCCACATCTACATCTACATCTATATCTATAATTTATCTATATCTATAAGTACATCTATTTATGATGATGTTCTGGATGTAAATTATGCTTGTGAAATTGGGTCAAATCTTGTCGGAACAAAACTTTCTGAACAGCAAAAGCAATGAACTAACAGAGACTTAGGCACATTACCCATGTAAGCATTGATCTGCACAGATTGTGTACTACAGCTAGTAAGAGAAATGGATATGTTTATATTCCTAATCTGGAATATGCAAAGTCCAGGAAATAAGTGCTTTCAAATAAAATTTGGCTTTCTCCATTGGAATCACACTGAGAAAACTACTCTGAAACATAGGGTTCATGCCTTGTTGGAGGTATAACAGAAAAGAAACAAAAAGTTCCTTTTCATAATGTCTTGTAGATTTTATCATATTTTTGTTTTATAGAGATAGGTAGATAGATAGATAGATAGATATGTTTTCTTTATAGATCTTTTTCATATACTATATGGCTTGCAGATTGGTGATTTCATTGGTTTCCTGAATGTGCGGACATTCTTCTTCTTCTTCTTCTTCTTCTTCTTCTTCTTCTTCTTCTTCTTCTTCTTCTTCTTCTTCTTCTTCTTCTTCTTCTTCTTCTTCTTCAACTCTCCTGATATGTTTCTTTTCTCTTCTTGTGTGGCTTGAATATGCTTGGCTCAGGGTATGGTACTGTTTGCTACTCATACCTTGTTTAAGTAGGTATGGCCTTGTTGGAGGAAATGTGTCATCCTGGGCATGGGTTTTAAGAAGCACGTCCTACAAGGAACGATCCTCAATCGATATAAGAAGATTGAAATACTCCCATACATCCTATCAGTTCAACATGGTCTACGGCTGGTCTTTAACAACAACAAAGACAAAAAAAGTCCACATATACATGGAAACTAAACAACGCTCTGTTAAACAATAGCAGGGTCAAAGAAGAAATAAAGAAAGAAATTAAGGATTTTCTAGAATTCAATGAAAACGAAAACACAACATACCCCAGCTATGGGATGCAATGAAAGCAGTACTGAGAGGAAAACTCATAGCCCTAAGCACTTCCAAAAAAAAACTGGAGAGAGCATATATCAGAAACTTAACAGCACAGATAATAGTCCTAGAAAAAAGGAACCAGATAAACCCAAGAAGAGTAGATGGCAAGAAATAATCAAAATTAGGGCAGAAATAGACCAAATAGAAACAAAAAGAACCATTGAAAAAATCAACAAAACCAAGAGCTGGTTCTTTGCGAAAATCGACAAGATTGATAAACCCCTAGCCAGACTAACTAGCGGGCAAAGAGAGAGTATACAAATTAACAAAATCAGAAAGGAAAGTGGAGCCATAACAACTGAAACTGAGGAAATTCAAGAAATCATCAGATCCTACTACAAAAACCTATACTCCTCAAAGTAGGAAAATCTGGAGGAAATGGATGAATTCCTAGACAGATACAAGATCCTAAAGTTAAACCAGGACCAAGCATCTGAATATACCAATAACACCTAAAGAAATAGAAGAAGTCATCAAAAGCCTCCCAATCAAAAAAATCCCAGGTCCAGAGGGGTTCAGTGCAGAATTTTATTGGACATTTATTGGGGACATAACACCAATACTCTCTAAATTATTCCACAAGATAGAATGAGATGGAATACTACCTAACTCATTTTTGAGGCTACAATAACGCTCGTACCTAAACCACACAATGATCCTACAAGGAAAGAGAACTTCAGACCAATCTCACTTATGAACATTGATGCAAAAATAGTCAACAAAATCCATGCAAAACAAATATAGGAACACATGAAAAAGATCATTCACAATGACCAAGTGGGCTTCAACCCTGGGATGCAGGGATGGTTTAATATAAGGAAATCCATCAATGCAATCCACCATATAAACAAACTAAAAGAACAAAATCACATGGTCATATCACTAGATGCTGAGAAAGCATTTGACAAAATTCAACACACCTTCATGTTAAAGGTCCAGGAAAGAACAGGAATCCAAGGTCCATACCTAAACATAATAAAAGCAATATACAACAAACCAACAGCCAACATCAATCTTGACAGTGGGAAACTTGAAGGAATACCACTAAAATCAGGGACTCGACAAGGCTTCCCACTCTCCCCCTACCTATTCAACATAGTACTGGAAGTGCTGACTGCAGCAGTTAGACAGCAGAAGGAGATCAATAGGATACAAATTGGAAAGGAAGAGATAAAAACATCACTCTTTGCTGATGACATGATAGTGTACTTAAGTGACCCCAAAAATTCCACCAGAGAACTCCTACTGCTGATAAACAAGTTCAGCAAAGTGGCTGGATACAAAATTAACTCAAACACATCAGTAGACTTCCTATACTCAAAGAAAAAACATGTGAAGACAGAAATTAAGGAAAGGATACCCTTCACAATAGTGACAAAAACTATTAAATACTTGGTGTGACTCTAACTAAGCTAGTGAAGGACCTGTATGACAAGAACTTCACACCTCTAAAGAAGGAAATCAAGGAAGATCTCAGAAAATGGAAAGACTTCCCATGCTCATGGATTGGAAGGATCAACATCTTAAAAATGGCCATCCTACCAAAAGCAATCTACAGATTCAATGCAATCCCCACAAAATTCCAACTTAGTTCTTCATTGAGTTGGAAAGATCAATGTGCAATTTCATAAGGAATAACAAAATACCTAGAATAGCAAAATCCTTCATCAACAACAAGAAAACATATGTGGGAATCACTATCTCTGACCTCAAGCTGTATTACAAGGCAATTGTGCTGAAAACTGCATGGTACTGGTATCGAAATAGGCATGTGGATCAATGAAATAGAATAGAAGATCCAGAAATGAGCCCTCATGTATATGGTCACCTGATTTTCAACAAAGGACCCATAAACATTCAATGGAAAAAGGACAGCCTATTCAACAAATGGTGCTGGTCAAACTGGCACTCAGCAAGCAAAAGAATGAAAATAGACTCTTTGTTATCTCCTTGTACAAAGCTCAAGTGTAAGTGGATCAAAGATCTCCACATTAAACCAGATACACTGAAACTATTAGAAGAGAAAGTAGGGAAAACCTTAGAACACATATGAACAAGAGGAAATTTTCTGAACAAAACACCAATGGCTCAAGCTCTAAGGTCAAAGTTTAACAAATGGGACTTAATGAGATTGCAAAGTTTCTGCAAGGTTAAGGACATTCTCAAGAAAACAAAATGGCAGCCAACAGAATGGGAAATGATCTTTACCAACTCCACATCATATAGGGGCCTAATATCCAAGGTGTACAAAGAACCCAAAAAGATAGACACAAGAGTATCAAACAACCCTATTAAAATTGGTATACAGAGCTAAACAAAACGTTCTCAACTGAGGAATATGGAATGGCTGAGAAACATTTAAGGAAGTGCTCAACATCCTTAGCCATCAGGGAAATGCAAATCAAAACAACCCAGAGATTCCACCTTACTCCAGTCAGATTGGCCAAGATCCAAAACTCAAATGACAGCAGATGCTGGCAAGGTTGCGTAGAAAGAGGAACACTTCTTCACTGTTGGTGGGGTTGTAAACTGATACAACAACTTTGGAAATCAGTCTGGCGGTTCCTCAGAAAATTGGACATAGTACTACCTGAAGACCCAGCTATTCCACTTCTGGGCATATACCCCAGAGACACTTTAATATACAACAAGGTACATGCACAACAATGTTCATAGCAGCTCTATTTATAATAGCCTGAAGCTGGAAGGGACCCAGTTGTCTTTCAGTAGATAAATGGATACAAAAATTGTGGTACATTTACACAATGGAATACTACTCAGCCACCAGAAAAAATAACTTACCCAAATTCTTGAGAAAATGGCTGCATCTAGAGAATATCATCCTGAGTGAGATAACCCAGTCACAAAAGAACAGACATAATATGCAGTCACTGATAGTGGGATGCTAACTCCAGAGGCTCGGACTGCCCCAGTAACAACTCACAGACAGTGTGAAGTTCAAGAAAAAAAGAAAAGAAAAGAAAACCAAAAAAAAAAAAAAAAAAAGAAGCATATCCTAGCTGTATTGATATCAGTCTTCTCTTAGCTGCCATTAGAACAAGAGATGACACTTGAAGCTCCTCTAGACTCATGTCTGCCTTGCTGCTTACTGCCATGCTTCTGCCCAGATGATAATGGACTGACCCTCCAAACCTGAAAGGCATCTCCAGTTAAATGATGTTATTTTAGAAGTTGCCTTGGTCATGGTGCCATATCTCAACTGTCAGATCTATGCAAAAACACTTATTCTATTTTACTTTATTATTTTCACATAGAAACCTTTTCTTTTTCCCCCCATGGAAAGACAAAAATGCATTCATCCAGATACCAAGGAAAGTAAGAGTAAACCAGACATAAAGTGAGAAGGTACTGATCTGAATATATTACAGAAGGAAAACAATATTTTCAATAAGTCAACTACAACAAAAACAAACAATTGAACTTCTTACTTCTCATTTTCATGAAACATTTTTTCTCGTATTAGGGACAGTGTTATTTCATCACTAGACAATAATCCACTTCGTTTGCAATAACATTAGTGCTTCCATTGTAATGCCCTTTCAGTATGAAACAATAGGATAATACAACACATTGAAGGCAAAATTTTAAAAGTGTTCAAAGTGATATTTTAAAACCTGCAGAAACAGGCTCTTTGTTTCTGCTTTTATAGCTTCAGTGCTCTGTAATTTGTATTCTTTTCTTGAAGCACCCTTTCTTTCTCTGCACACAGTACTCTTGCCTGAACCTGTTTATTCTGATTGCTGTGGATGCTGCTCAATACACTTTACAATGTACATAAAATGTTTCTTTCTGTGAATTTTCTCTTAAAATGGCTTTTGTGTTACAATTTTATAATTTTAAATGGATAAATAATCAGATTTTACTTTTTCCATAAAATGGAATAAAAAAAAATCACTCAACAATGAAAAGGAAATAACTTCTCACACTTATCACAGTGAAAATATTTTAAAAAATTAGCATTATTACCACATTACTTTTTAGTGAATTTTTAAAACAAATATGAACTTTGTTGGAGAAAAAAACATAAAACAGCCATTGTAATTGAAACATAAAAAATGAAAAAGGGGAATATTTAGCCTGTTGAAATCCTGTGGAACAAATACTGCCATGTTAGCCATTTAAAACTAGATAAATTGCATTCAATACATAGTAAAGCATTTCAAATTCAGATTTTAAATACATATTAATTTCGTGTTTTATTTATTACTTTTTATTTTTTGTTTTAGTAGCAGGACAACCTATATTCTTTATGATTAGTATAATTGGAAATAAGAAATTTCATCAAACAAAGTCTTCACAAGAAAAGAACATTACAAACAGCAAAGGCAAAAATCCTGGAATATACTCATTCATTTCTATTAAATTTATTCTTATGAACTCATTTTAAATACACACATAGTCATACTTTGTGCTTCCTTCCCACCACCACTAAATGCACACATTCACAACTACATCTGAGAATAAGTTCATGGGTCTTTTCTGGGTTTGATTATCTTCTCAGATAATGCATTGCAAACATTTGCTCTAAATAGGATCAAAGAGCCTTTTTATAGCATGTAGGCTAGAGGATAATCACAGTGTCTCCCTGTTTCTCATTCTGATGCACTTTACTTGTTTTTCATCAGACAGCTTACGTTAAATGTTACAATCCAAGGAAACTGTGAATAGATTTTCTCACAGTTTCTTCATAGCACTGAGATTTTCCACCACTCAAAGTTTTTCAATAGTGACATAATCTACTGGAGTGGGAAGCATACCTGAAATTCATCTATAGAGTAGACCAGAGCAAATTTGCACCAAGAGGATTTGAGAGGAACATTAAGTACATGTGGCCTGCTGTGCCAGAAGTAATAGGTCTGTAAAGTGTGTGTCTTATTTCTGAGTGGGAACTTGTTTGAACTAGTGAATCAGTTTTCAAGTATAATAAAATTTATGAACTCACAGCCTATGGTCATATATACCTGAGTTTTTTCTAGAGCATTCCAGTGAGATAAGGTGTAAACTAGAAAATATACTTTTCTAGAGCATATCTCACTTGCATATTTTGATCATGAAGTAGCATATCATTTCTTTCTTAAAATGTTATTTACCTCTCTCTCTCTCTCTCTCTCTCTCTCTCTCTCTCTCTCTCTCTCTCTCTCTCTCTCTCTCTCCTCTCTCTCTCTGTCTTTCTCTCTCTTTTCTCTCTGTCATTCTCTAGAGTTAGAGGTCATTGTCTGAGACATTATTTCCTTTTAATATATGGGTCTTGAAATAAATGAGTTTCTCGGCACTAACATACTATACCTCTTATCTTCTGAACCATTTCCGTGGACACAATTTAATTTTTCAGGAAATATTGACTAAATTCTTGGTAAAATATCAAAAGAATGAATGAAGGGCAAAGATTTCTAGTAATGAATCTTAGCCAAACAATATTTGAAATTATTAGTTAGAAGACATCCCTTGCTTTCTTTTTTATTGTGAATAACACATTACTTTTGCCTGCCCTCGTTACATTTAAAGAACCTGAATGCACTGTAGAACTTAAGATGATGTACATTGCCTTAACTGATTTCAAGGCATATCACTAACTTGGCTTCAAGTTCTGAAAAAGTTACCCCTTTGGATATCAATAGGCATTTAAAGATATATAACACTATGGGTTTCATTTTGACATTTTTAGACAAATTTCATTGTTTTTTGTATCTCTCTTCACTGTCCTTCATCTCTTCCTTACTTCCCTTATCTCAATTGTCTGCTTTACACGGTAAGTTCACATGACACCAACCCTTCCTTATTTGTCCTTTCTGACATGGATACTAGATAGATTTCATAATCTACACCCATTCTCATATAACTATATTTACCTATAAATGTAATTGAGATCTATATGGGAGAGAGAATAATTTTTTTTTCAATTCTGAGCTGTTCACCAAATTTGACCTGGTACTTGCAATTTAATCACATTTTTAGCAAATTTAAAAGTTTTTTTTATTTTGCCTAATGACAAACTAAAATTCTATTATTGTATGCCACATTTTCATTTTAATTTTTTAGTCTTCTACTGATGGAGAACTAGAAAGGTAAAATTTCTTTGGTATTGTGACTAGTACAGCAATAACTAGGGAATTGAATGTCTCTCAGTGGAAGGATACATGGTAGCATTCATTGGTTACACTGTGAGGGTGACAAAGATCATTTATATGCCTTTTGTGTTTCAGTTTCTGAGCAACCTATGTTTTTGTTACTGTAACAAAGAAATTTTACAAGTATGTACTCATTTGTAAACCTGTGAAGAAAACATAAAGGGAGCCATCCTTCCCCAAAGCTTCTCAGGTATTTGCTGTGATTTAATTTTGGGTCATAGTCATTTCTCAGTAGAGAAAGATTAGTATATATGTAGCTTCAAATAATATAAAATATTTGGGTTACTCTAACCAAGCAAATTAAACCTTGTATGATAAATCTTCAAAGGATTGAAGAAAGAAATTGAAGGAGGTAACAGAAGGAGAAAAGATCTCCAATTCTTTTAGATAGGTAGAAATAACATAATAAAAATGGCCAGTCTACCAAATCCAATCTACAATTTCAGTGCAATCTTTCCCATATTTTAACAGAGTGTTTCACAAATCTCGAAAGGACAATGCTTAACATTATATTTAAAACACACAAAATTAACCCAGACAGTTACAACATTCACAAATAATATAATAGCAGGAGATGTCACTATTCCAATTTTCAGGTTGATCTTGCAATATTAACAATAAAAACTTCAGAATATTGGCCAAAACCATACAACAAAGAAACAAAAACAAGATCAACAAATATGCTGATCAATAGGCTTGATGCATGAATTTGGACCCCAGACATGAATCCACAAACATTTGGACACCAGATGGTTTGGTTTAAAAGGAGCCAAAAACCCAGATATATATACTTGTAAATAAAAAAACATACAAAAAAAGACAGCATCTTCAATAAAATGTACTGGATTAACCAGATGCCTGTATGTAGCACAATACAAATAAATCCATATTAATTACTGGGCATAAAATTTAACTGCAAGTGGTTCAAAGACTCAAGCATCAAACCAGATACAATGAAACTAATAAAAGAGAAAAAGATTATAGCTTTGACTCATTGTCCCATGAAAAGACTTTCTGAACAGAGCACCATTGGAACAGACCCTAATATCAACAATTAAAAAATAACTACTTGTCAAAGGACACTGTCATTCTGAAAATAGAGGAGTATACAGAAGAAAAACAATACTTTAGTGAATTAGAGATGATATAGATGGCTAATGTCCAAAATATATAATGCACACAAGAGGTTAAATATCAAGAACGAAATAAACTAATTTTGAAATTGGTAGTAGATATAAACAGAGGATTCTGAATAGTGGAAAACATAACTGGCTGACATATTTAAAGAAATAGTTAATATTTGTCATGAAAATGATGGATGATGTATTTCCCTTCCCACCCAAAGAGATCATCCAGAGACTGCCTCATCCGGGGATATATTCATTCCATTGTGTATATGTACCACAATTTCTATACCCATTGCTCTGTTGAAGGACATCTGTGTTCATTACAGCTTCTGGCTATTATAAATAAGGCTGCTATGAACATGTTAGATCATGTGTCCTTAAGAGACATTGAAGCTTCTTCTGAATATATGCTCAGTAGTGGTATAGCAGGGTCCTTGGGTATTACTATGTCCAGTTTTCTGAGGAACTGCTAGATTGATTTCCAGAGTGGTTGCGTCAGTTCACAACCTCACTAACAATGGAAGAGTTTTCTCTTCCTCCACGTTCCCGCCAGCATCTGCTTCACCTGAGTTTTTGATCTTAGCCATTCTGACTGGTGTGAGGTTGAATCTCAGTGTTGTTTTAATTTGCCTTTCCCTGATGACTAGGGATATTGAGCTCCATGGGTTGTTTATATATTTTTATTTGGTTAAAATTTAGCGAGTTAAGTTATTTGGATATGCTGTTTGAATTTTATTTTGTTGTTGTTATTGTTGTTGTTTTACAAGGTTATTGTATTGGGTTTTGGTTTCTTTTAAAAATATCTTAAAGTTTTATAAGTAGGATGTCAGATTGGATCTGAAAAGACATGGACAGTAAAAAAAAATCAAGACTCTGTAGGCACAGTAAAGCTTGATCACACATGAACTCACAAAGACTGTGGTAGCATGCTCAGGAGCTGGATATGTCTAGCCTAGATGCAGTCCTAGAACTGAAATAAGTGGACACATTATTTCCATAACTAATGCAGAAGCTATCATGAGGTGAGACCATATAAATGAAACATTGGTGTTTGTTTTTCCCCAAGAGGAGTCTCGATGGAGAAACAAACATTCTTCAGGTTAGGCTCTCTGATAAGTTGTGGATAGTCAACACAAAATGAACTCAACAGCATCTTTGACAGTCTAATGTTCTGTCAGGAAGTTTTTGGTTTCCTCTTTGTTGTTGTTTCTACCATACATGCCATTTTTTATTGGATAGTTTATGTATTTGCATTTCAAATATTATCCTCTTTCCCCCTTCTCCTATACTCCCTCCCCTTAACCGTGTTTCTATGAAGATGCTCCTACACCAACCCACCCACTCCCTTGTCATCTCCCTGGAATTCCTTTACACTAGAAAATGAACCTTCACAGGACCAAGGGCAGCTCCTTCCCCTGATGCCTGGCAAGGCCATCCTCTGCTACCTATGCAGCTGGAGCCATGGATCCCTTCATGTCTATTCTTTGGTTGGTGATTTAAACTCTGAGAGCTCTTAGAGGTTTGATTCGTTAATAATATTGTTCTTCCCATAGGGATGTAAATCCTTTCAGCTCCTTCAGTTCTTTCTTTAGCTCCTCCATTGGGTTACCCATGCTCAGTGGAATGTTTATCTGCAAACATTCTCATCTGTACCAGTAGGGCTCTGGAAAACCCTCTCAGGAGACATCTTTGAATTTATTATATCTATCATTTAGGATATATTGGGGGGAGAGTGATTCCTGGGCATGAAAGCATGTGCTCCTCTGCACCTAACTGCACCTCTTTTGCTTTTTGTTTGGCTATGTTTCTTGTTTGTTTCCTTTGTTGTATTATGTTTTGCTTATTTCGATTTATTGTATTATATTTTTTGTTATTGTTTGTATTCTAAGAAGGCACAGAAAAGATATGGATCAAATGTGATAAGATATAGAGAAGAACATGGAAGAGAAGAAGATAACAAAACATTAATCAAAATATATCCTATGAAAAATATCTATTTTCAATAAAAAAAGAAAAGTAAAATCAATGCTGGTAAATGCAGAGGTATTAAAAAGCATTGTATGAAACATAAGTGGATATTATTTAACATTTTTATATACCATTCAGAATGTTGTAATAACTTAAGCATCTGCAATTGGGTAATATAATATTCTCTCCATAAGACATTTAAAAAGCAAGATAATTTATGAGATGAAAGAAAAGTACATAAGATGAGAATCTTTTAAATAATGCAGAAAATTTTTAAGATAACAGTATAAAATACTGATAAATACACTTCTCTCCTTAAAATTTAAACTATGCTACATTTTCAATTGACATATAGTTATAATAAATTTAACCAGTAAAGGAATGAAAATGTTATTAATATCTTTCAAATTGCATAATGATTTTATTTCATGCTACTGCAAATATTGTAGGTATATGTATATATTTATATAAAATATGTAGAAATGAAACTTTATCCGATGAGATAATTGAGTTACTTTATGTAATGGATCTGCTCATATACCAATGTATGGAAAAGTCTACTAAGATGTGGTTTTTGGCAAAAAAATTTAATTGACATTTTATATGTCAATTGTTGCTAAATGAAGGAAATGTCTTTTTATTCTTTATCACTTTACTATAAAAGAGTGCCTGAATGACCCTAGGATGAATTTATCTATAAATGTCAAGATAGTAAGGGGCAGCCAAGATAATATCATAAAGTCACAGATAAAATGTTAATCAAGTCATTTTATCAGGAAGATATGTGCTCATTGAAAGATTCTATTGCAATGGTAGAATAACGTTAGCTGTTCAGTAGAAATAATGAGATTTCTGTGCAAAAAAACTTGCCATAATTATAATGAAATAGAGATAAACCATCATGCCATCTGAGCATAAGAGAAAAATAGCTTACAAATTGGAGATAAGGGCAAGGAACAAGAAAGAGATATGTTATATTCCTGTTTTCTTTTTAAATATTCATATTGAAAATTGCTACTGTAGCATTTTCCTCCAAATGTGCACATATTTGTGCTCTCTCTCTCTCTCTCTCTCTCTCTCTCTCTCTCTCTCTCTCTCTCTCTCATTCTCTCTCTCTCTCTCTCTCTCAATCACACACACACACACACACACACACACACACACAAAACATAATATATGAGTTAACAAGCCTAGGACCAGATGGTTTCAGTGCAGAGTTTTTTCAGAAGTTTATAGAAGACCTAATACATATAAGTTCCAGACATTTCCATAATTAAAGAAAGAGAGAACACTACCCAACTCATTCTGCAAAGCCACACAAAGACCATACAAGGAAAGAGAATATCAGACCGATTTTTCTCATGAATATTGATGCAAAAAATATTCAATAAAGCTCTTGCAAACTGTATCCAAGAACAGTTTAAAACATTCATTCACTATGATCAAGTAGGCTTCATCCCTGGGATATAGAGATGATTATATACATGGAAATCTATCAGTGTAATCCACCATATAAACATACTCAAAGAAAAAGACCATATGATCATCTCACTAGTTGCTGAGAAAGCATTTGACAAAATTCAACACTTCATGTTAAAAGTTTGGAAAGAGCAGGAATCCAAGGCACATACCTAAACATACTAAAAGCAATATATAGTAAACCAGTAGCCAACATCAAACTAAATAATGAGAAACTTGAATCAATCCCACTAAAATCCGGACTAGACTATTCAATAAAGTACTGGAAGTCCTGGACAGAGCAATTAGACAACAATAGGAAGTCAAAAGGTTACAAATTGGAAAGGAAGAAATCAAAATATCACTGTTTGCTGATTACATGATAGTATACTTAAGTGACCTCAAAAATTTCATCAGAGAACATTTAAAGCTGATAAACAATTTCAGAAAAGTGGCACAATATAAAATTAAATAAATCAGTAGCCTTGCTCTACTCAAAGGATAAAAATGCTGTGAAAGAAATTAGGAAAAAGATACCATTCACAATAGTCACAAATAAAATGAAATAACATGGTGTGACTCTAACTAAGCTAGTGGAAGATCTATGTGACAAAACTTCAAATCTCTGAAGAAGATCTCAAAGGACGGAAAGATGCTCATGGATTGGAAGGATAAACATTGTAAAAATGGTAATATTACCCAAAGAAATCTACATATTCAATGGAATCACCATAAAAATATAAATTAAATTCTTCATAAACTTGGAGAGACCATTTTGCTAATTCACCTGGAATAACAAAAAAAAAAAAAAAAAAAAAAAAAAAAAAAAAAAAACTAGGATAGCAAAATCTACATTTAACAACAATAGAGCATCGGAAGGAATCATTATCATTGACCTCAAGCTATATTACAAAGCAATTGTGTTTAAAATGGTATTCATATAGAAATAGGCAGGTAAATAAATGAAGACCCAAAAATGAAAATTTACAACTATGGTCACATGATCTTTGACAAAGGAACAAAAAACATTCAGTGGAAAAATGACAGCCTCTTCAACAAATGGCATTGGTTCAACTGGCAGTCAGCATGTAGAAGAATGAAAATAGATCTTTTCTTATCTCTTTGTAAAAAGCTCAAGTGCAAGTGAATCAAAACCTAAACATAAAACCAGATACACTGAAACTATTAGAAGAGATAGTGAGGAAAAGATTAGAACACATAGGCATAGAGGACAATTTTAAAAGTGAAATACCAATGGCCTATGCTCTAAGATAAAGAATCAAAGGCAACTCTTGGTCTTTTATAAGAAAACATTTAATTGTGGATGGATTATAGGTTCATAAATTCAGCACATTCTTATCAGGTAGGGGGTATGGAAGCTTCCAAGTAGGCACAACAGAGGAAGAGTTAAGAGTTGGGTATCTTAAATAGGCTGCATCCAGGGAGAAGCTGATTCTTCCACACTGGACAGAGCTTCAAATCCCACCTCCACAATGACACACTTCTCTTTACAGGGCCACACATCCTAACAGTACCATAAATTATGGGCTAAGCATATTCAAACCACCACATATCTAGATCACATCTTCCTCTTCTTTTTCTCCTTCTAGTTCTCCCCTCTCAGCTCCCCTTCAAGCCTATCCATCCCTTCTTTCTTTATAGTAAGAAAAGGGAAGGTCTCTCATCCTTATCAATCATACATACATGCAGAAATACATCATTCCATGCATGCTATCTGAATGAAGATTTCCTGTAGCCCATATGAGCTTAGTTGAAGTTAGTTAATTTTGCAGGTTTACTCATAGTGTTCTTGAGTTTCTGTTAACTAAATATA
The DNA here is from genome assembly GCF_963924665.1 of Micromys minutus. Classification (NCBI taxonomy): domain Eukaryota; kingdom Metazoa; phylum Chordata; class Mammalia; order Rodentia; family Muridae; genus Micromys; species Micromys minutus. The sequence goes on from NC_137973.1 coordinate 9,612,507, forward strand.
TGTCACATTTCACCAAAAGAATTCCTCCAAATTAAAACACTGAAATTATCTCATAAGAATAACTTTAAAATTTAAAAAATTTACAATTCTTAAAATGTTTGTACATATATGCACACTGTTAATGCCTCTTCAAAGATAAGATTTGGAAAATGTCATTATGGAATCTCTATATTTTCTCCTTTTATTTATATTGAATTAAAAAATCTAAACAGATATTTTAAAAATATTACATTGCTTTTTATAACTGAAAATTTTATTTATTTACCTTTCAAATATTATCCCCTTTCCTGGTTTTCCCTCTGCAAATTCTCTATCCTACTCCTTTTACTTTGCTTCTCTAAGGGTGCTCATTCAAACATCTGTCCACTCCTACCTCACTGCCGTAGTATTTGTCTACACTGAGGCATCAAGCTTTTGATGACTATGTAGTGTCCTTCCCTAACTTTTTTGTTTTGATAAATTGATTAAAGACTGATTTTTACTGGACATTAGAATTCGAACCCCTGCTAGTTTCTTAGGACTGTTTACTTAAAAAAAAATGTTTCCCAGTCTTCCACTTTGAGGTAGTATCTGTCTTTTACTGAGTTGAGATTTCTGTATAAAACAAAATGCTGGGTCCTATTTATGTATCCAGTCTGTTAGTCAATGTCTATTCCCCCCATGGGGGAAATTTTTATTTATTTTTTAATAAATTGAACAAATTTATTTTTAAAAAAACAAAGAAAGATGTACATATTTTTAAGCACTTTTGCATAAAACTATATAAATAAATTTTTTCAGTACTTGATTTTTTTTAATGGTTTGATAGTATGCATTAAAATCTTACTACTAGCAATGAGCATAAAGTATATGTAAAATAAGATGTAACCTGGAAATAGTCCAAGTTTTCTTGGTGTGTAAAGATTAAGCATAATGGTTCTTCATTTTCTTTTCTTTCTTTTTTTTTTTGAGTTTTTTTTCTGGGGTGTTGAGAGATTTCTGGGTTTCGTGTCCAATTATCAGTGACAGCATATTATATCAGTTCTTTTGTGACTGGGTTATCTCACTCAGGATGATATTCTATATATACATCCATTTTGTTAAGAATTTCATAAAGTGATTGTTTCTGATTGCTGAGTAGTACTCCATTGAGTAAATGTACCACAATTTTTCAATCCATTAAGCTACTGAAGGACATCTGGGTTCTTTCCAGCTCCTGGCTATTATAAATAGGGCTGCTATGCACATTATGGTACATGTATCTTTGCTGTATGTTGGAGCATCTCTGGGGTATATGCCAAGAAGTGGAATAACTGGCTTTTCAGGTAGTACTATGTCCACTTTTCTGAGGAATCGCCAGACTGATTTCCAGAGTGGCTGTACCAGTTTACAACCACACCAGCAGTGGAGAACTGTTCCTCTTTCTCCACATCCTTGCAAGCATCTGCTGTCAAATGAATTTTGGATCTTGGCCATTCTGATTGGTGTGAGGTGGAATCTCAGGGTTGTTTTGATTTGCATTTCCCAGATGGCTAATGATTTCAAGCACTTCTTTACATGCTTCTTAGCTTTTTGATATTCCTCAACTGAGAACATTTTGTTTAGCTCTGTACCCCATTTTTGATAGGGTTGTTTGATTCACTGATGTCTAGCTTCTTGAGTTATTTGTATACCTTGGATATTATGCCTCTATCAGATGTGGGGTAGGTAAAGATCTTTCTAAATCTGTTGGGTGAAGTTTTGTTTTCTTGGCAGTTTCCTTAGCCTTACGGAAACTTTGCCATTACATTAAGAACCATATGTTGATATTTGACCTTAGAGCATGAGCCATTGGTGTTCTGTTCAGGAAGTTTTCACCTGTGCCTATGTGTTCTAAGGTTTTCCCTACTTTCTCTTTTAATAATCAATGTGCCTGTTTAAAGTGGAGATCTTTCATCCACTTGCACTTGAGCTTTGTACAAGGAGATAAGAAAGGGTCTATTTTCATTCTTCTGCATGCTGAGTGCCAGTTGGACCAACACCATTTGTTGAAGATGCTTTCCTTTTTCCATTCAATGCTTACAGCTCTTTTGTCAAAAATCAGGTGACAGTATATGTGAGGGCTCATTTCTGCATCCTCTACTCTATTCCTTTGATCCATGTGCCTATCTCTGTACCAGTATCATGCAGCTTTCAGCACATTTGCCTTGAAATATAGCTTGAATTCAGGGATAGTAATTCCTGCTGATGTTTTCTTGTTGTTAAGGATGGAGTTTGCTATTTTAGGTCTTTTGTTGTTCCAAATATAATTGCACATTGTTCTTTTCAACTATATGAAGAATTGGGTTGATATTTTGGTGGGGATTGTATTGAATTTGTAGATTTCTTTTGATAAGATGGCCATTTTTACATTGTTGATCCTTCCAATCCATGAGCATGAGAGATCTTTCCATTTTCTGAGATCTTCCTCAACTTTCTCCTTTAGAGATTTGAAGTTCTTGTCATACATGTCCTTTACTTGCTTAGAGTCACACCAAGGTATATTTTATTGTTTGTGGCTATTGTTAAGGCTATCTTTTTTCTAATTTCTTTCTCTTCATATTTGTCTTTTGAGTAGGAGAAGACTACTGATTTGCATGAGATAATTTTATATCCAGCCTCTTTGCTGAACTATTTTATCAGCTGTTGTATTTATCTGGTGGAATTCTGTGGTCACTTATGTACACTATCATTTCATCTGCAAACAGTGATGTTTTTACTTCTTCTTTTCAAATTTTTATCCCTTTGATTTCCTTTTGCTGAATAATTAATCAGGCCAGGACTTCCAGTACTATGTTGAATAGGTAGCGGGCCAGTGGGCAGTCTTGTCCAGTCCCTGATTTTAGTGTGATTGCTCTAAGTTTCTCACCATTGAGTTTAATGTTGGCTGTTGGTTTGCTGTATATTGCTTTTATTATGTTTAGGTATGGGCCTTGGATTCCTGTTTTTTTTCAGGACTTTTAACATGAAGGGGTAATGAATTTTGTTAAATGCTTTCTCAGCATCTAGTGAGATGACCATTAGATTTTGTTCTTTGAGTTTGTTTATATGGTGGATTACATTGATGGATATCCTTATATTAAACCATCCCTGCATCCCAGGGATGAAGCCTACTTGGTCATGATGAATGATGGTTTTGATGTGTTCTTGGATTCGGTTTGCAAGGAATTTGTTGAGTATTTTTGAATCAATGTTCATAAGTGAGATTGGTCTGAAGTTCTCTTTCCTTGTAGAGTCTTTGTGTAATTTAGGAATGAGAGTTATTATGGCCTCGAAAAATGAGTTAGGTAGTGTTCCATCTGACTCTATTTTGTGGAATAGTTTGGAGAATATTGGTATTAGTTCATCAATAAATATCCCCTAAAATTCTGCACTGAATCCACCTAGACCTGGGCTGGTTTTGGTTGGGAGGCTTTTATAACTGCTTCTATTTCTTTAGGTGTTATGGGATTATTTAGATGGATTACCTGGTCCTTGTTTAAGTTTAATATCCGGTATCTGTCTAGGAATTCATCCATTTCCTCCAGATTTTCCAGCTTTGCTGAGTGTAGGCTTTCATAGTAGGATCTGATGATTCCTTGACTTTCCACATTTTCAGTTGTTATGTCTCCGCTTTCATTTCTAGTCAATATTTTTTTATTGGGAAATGAGTCCTTTGATTATGGAACAATGATTGTTGATCCTTGTTAATTTTGTTGTTAGAGATGGCATTATGTTAGCGTGTTTCTCTTATTTTGGGATTGTGTGAAAAGATTAATCTCTTGCTTTTTCCAGTGTGTAGTTTCATTTTTTGTGTTGGACTTATCCTGTTTAGGGTTAGATTATTGGCAAAATATTGTTTAAACTTGTTTTAATTTGGAATACCTTGGCTTCTCTGTAGCAGTGAGTATTAAATAAAATGTAGAAGGTTTGAAATGGCACCTTGCCATACTAGCCCCAGCTCTGGCACCAGCGGCAACCGATTACCATTGCTAGCCCCATGTCTAGTCATTTCTAGGCCAGCTCCAGCAGCAGCTTCCCTCTCAAGACTCTCTTTCTACAAACTCTGCTTACATTCCCACTATCAAATATCTGTAGTTATGGTCATAATTCCCAGTAACCCAGGAAAATCAAAACTAGAGAATAGTAATTTATCAATTATACTGATAACAGTAAATTCTTACCACAAAACAACCACACAGTAAACTCAGAGCCCCTTGATATTGATATAAACTGCCCACCTAGGTAAGGCATATTGTCCTGTAATAATCCATCCCTTTAAAGGTAATTATAGCTACCTGTGACTATTTAATGCCACACAGATCTGGGTATTTCTTCTCTATTATGAATTATAGATATGTTTCACTCAATTGATGCTTTAGAAATGTTGCTTTGGACAGGGAGAGAACTGGAGATTTTAAATTCAGGGATTTCTTTCCTTTTCTCTATTCTTCCTTCTTAAGTAAAATGGAAGGGGATGAAAGAGAAAGGTGGTATATAGTAATACTATAAAATTTAAAGAAATAGACAAATAGAGATAGGTTAACAAATTTACTCTTAAATAAATTATGACATAGATATATCTTAGAATTGTTTATAATCGATACAAAATTAAAGTTACAGTCTCTTACATTGTTACATAATTTATTTGATAAAAATTTAAAGATTCCATTGGTACTAATTTCTTATTGATATATAATTGGAAATATTATTGTTACTCTCATTTATACATTGTGCCTATACAGCACATTTAAGAATATAAAGCTTAAAGTCAGTGCTATAACTACTACTATAAACTGTGTTAGGTGATTAGACAATGCCAGTTAAGGACCTGAAAACAAACTCATGTTTCTGAGTTAATTGCCTAGGTGTTTTTGAGATATTTCAATTAGAAATGGCTGAGAGTATCTAATGCTTGGCATAGTTAATCTTCAAATGCATCAGAAGTACAAAAATATGATGTATATGGACAATTTTTTCTTAAAGAATATTTAACTAGACAACTCTTTGCTGAAGATAGTACTGCTTTCTTGAATTCTAAGAAGGTGAGAAGAAATGGAGTTGCTCTAATTGTCAACCACTAGGCAAGAATTGCTACATTTCATATACAGACTAAACATTGTCCAGAAAAAGAACAAACTATGTAGAATAGTCTACTAATAATTTATGCCAAGATAGGGTAATTATAAATTCAAAATTCTGCATTTCAAAGGGTTATCAAATGATCCTTAGCTAGAAGGCTGAGGACAAATAATCCAACATTTTGAAGAATGAAGGACTGTCCAAGTGATCTTAGGTCTGTAAATTAGCTCCATTTTAGGAGGTATGCTTTGTGCTTTTTATATTTTCAAGTAATATTAGTCATTCTTAGATTCCTGACAGTGTTAAATTCTTGTAATCTCATAGTCCCCAGAAACATTAAGAAAGTTGATGCAGATCTGAAAGGAAGGTTTTCAGATGGCATACAATTTAAAACCAAGACATAAGTTGGGTATAGAATTATAAGTTTTTTTTTTAAGTTAGTATAGATGGCAGAGTGTTTTATTCAATGGACCAAATTGATGAACTGTGTGTAAAGTTTATCTTATAAAGCATAAATTCTACTTTATTTTATCTGAGGGAAAGAGATTTTTAACTGGACAAAAAGAGGGGCAATGTGTATTGTCCTGGTGCTGTTTCTATTTTGATGATAATTCAGCTTCCCCAAGAAGTGCTGTTTAGGACAAGGAGTGAATCACAATCTTTGGAAAGGGAAGGTGGAGCTGAAAAGTTTGAGGGAAAAGAAGAGAAGAGGGAGAAGGAGATGAAGGATGGTGAGGCTGCCATTGCTCTTAATAAAAACTTTGTAAAGCTCATTTTCTGGTATAGCAATGAATATGGTTACAAAACAAGGTGATGCCCTCATGTCCTAAATGGCTACCAAAGTATAAGAAGCCCTGGACTCCCCTCCACTGCAAGCACAAGAGCACAAAAGCGAGTCCCTTGGCTCCTGGGAAATTCTTGTCTCAAATTGAACCCCAACACTGAGCATCTTTCTCAGTTTTCATCCCAGATCCCCTTAATAACTGAGGTACACCATAGAGCCCTAATATTTGGAACACCATAAGTGAAGTGTTCTGAACCAATATTTTAATTGAACAATTTTGGCTTCTAATTAATGTCAAATGTTCAAATTTCAACAATTCAATTTATAACAAGAGAGAACAATAGATCGCTGTATTTTTTTTAAACGACTTTATTTTGCAAAACAAAGATACATGTAAAGATGTTAAATATTTTTTGCTTAAAATTATACATTTTTGTCAGTACTGTTTTTTCAGACATTAAAATAAATTTTACATAAAACCATGTGGATATGTTTTTTAGTCAGTACTTGATTTTTTTCAAGGGCTTGACAGTATGCATTGAAAACGTACTAGTTGCAATAAGCGTAAAGTACATGCAAAACAAAACGCAACATGGAAATAGTCAAAGTCTTCTTGTTTTGTGAATATATGTATATTTTTTTGTTTTCTTTATTTCTTGGACTTCATACAGTCTGTGAGTTGTTTCTGGGGGAGTGCAAGCCTCTGCGGTTAGCATTCCACTATCAGTGACTGCATATTATGTCTGTTCTTTTGTGACTGGGTTATCTCACTCAGGATGATATTCTCTAGATGCAGCCATTTTCTTAAGAATTTGGTTAAGTCATTGTTTCTGGTGGCTGAGTAGTATTCCATTGTGTATATGTACCACAATTTTTGTATTCATTCATCTTCTGAAGGACATCTGGGTTCCTTCCAGCTTCTGGCTATTATAAATAGAGCCGCTATGAACATTGTGGTGCATAAATCCTTGTTGTGTATTAAAGTGTCCCTGGGGTATATGCCCAGAAGTGGAATAGCTGGGTCTTCAGGTAGTACTATATCCAATTTTCTGAGGTATCGCCAGACAGATTTCAAGAGTGGTTGTATTAGCTTGGAACCCCACCAACAGTGGAGAAGTGTTTCTCTTTCTCAGCAGCCTTGCCAGCATCTGCTGTCATCTGAGTTTTGGATCTTGGCCAATCTGACTGGTGTGAGGTGGAATCTCAGGCTTGTTTTGATTTGCATTTCACTGATGGCTAAGGTTGTGGAGTACTTCCTCAGATGTTTCTCGGCCATTCGGTGTTCCTCAACTGAAAAGGTTTTGTTTAGCTCTGTACCCTATTTTTTAATAGGGTTATTTGATTCTCTGGTGTCTAGCTTTTTGAGTTCCTTGTACACCTTGGATATTAGGCCTCTATCTGATGTGGTGTTGGTAAAGATCTTTTCCCATTCTGTTGGTTGCCGTTTTGTTTTCTTGACGATGTCTTTAGCCTTACAGAAACTTTGCAATCTCATTAAGTCCCATTTGTTAATCTTTGACCTTAGAGCTTGAGCCATTGGTGTTTTGTTCAGGAAATTTTCTCCTGTGCCTATGTGTTCTAAGGTTTTCCCTACTTTCTCATCTAATAGTTTCAGTGTATCTGGTTTTATGTGGAGATCTATGATCCACTTACACTTGAGCTTTGTACAAGGAGGTAAGAAAGGGTCTATTTTCATTCTTTTGCATGTTGAGTGCCAGTTGGACCAGCACCATTTGTTGAATAGGCTGTCCTTTTTCCATTGAATGTTTACTGCTCCTTTGTCAAAAATCAGATGACCATATACATGAGGGCTCATTTCTGGATCTTCTATTCTATTCCATTGATCCACATGCCTATTTCTGTACCAGTACCATGCAGTTTTCAGCACAATTGCCTTGTAATATAGCTTGAGGTCAGGGATAGTGATTCCTGCAGATGTTTTTTTTTTTTTTTTTTTTGTTGTTGAGGATGGATTTCGCTATTCTAGGTCTTTTGTTATTCCATATGAAATTGCACATTGATCTTTCCAATTCCATGAAGAACTGGGTTGGAATTTTGATGGGGATTGCATTGAATCTGTAGATTGCTTTTGGTAGGATTTTCATTTTTAAGATGCTGATTTTTCCAATTCATGAGCATGGGAGATTTTTCCATTTTCTGAGATCCTCCTCAATTTCTTTCTTTAGAAGTTTGAAGTTCTTGTCATACAGGTCCTTCACTTGCTTAGTTAGAGTCACACCAAGGTATTTCATAGTTTTTTGAAGATTGTGAAGGGTACCTTTTCCCTAATTTCTTTCTCCACATGTTTGTCTTTTGAGTACAGGAAGGCTACTGATTTGTTTTAGTTAATTTTGTATCCAGCCACTTTGCTGAACTTGTTTATCAGCTGTAGGAGTTCTCTGGTGGAATTTTTGGGGTCACTCAACTACACTATCATGTCATCGGCAAAGAATGATGTTTTTATCTCTTCCTTTCTGATTTGTATCCCCTTGATCTCTTTTTACTGTCTAATTGCTCCAGCCAGGACTTCCTGTGCTATGTTGAATAGGTAGGGGGAGAGTGGGCAGCCTTGTCTAATCCCTGATTTTAGTGGGATTGCTTCAACTTTCTCGCCATTAAGTTTGATGTTGGCTGTTGGTTTGCTGTATATTGCGTAATGATCATTTTAACGAAACTCACACTAACTTAGTTAAAATTATCCTCCTATAATATGCCAAAGATGCATATATAAAATATTAATGCTAGTTACTAAATTGTAATAAACCAAATATAGATAAAACTACCATTAATTCAAGTTGCAACAAATAGTATTTAAATATGTCTGATTTGTGCAAGCTTAAATTCTAAAGCCATATGCTTTATAAACAACAGATGTGGCATTAACAACTGTTCTTTAATTAGCTGCAAAAACACACTAATTCACTTTTCAAAGGACAATATCCATTAACATCCAGATGAACTGGTGCCCAAGGTCTCTTCTATTTTCAAAATAGCTGTTTTGAAATGCTGACAACCCCAATTATTATAGAAATCTTAATACTGTCTTCATTCAAAACAGTGTCATTTCATTTTATTCTTTAAACCTCATGTGCTCTGGTTAATTTTGCTTGGATTACTAACATTAGAACAATTTCAACAGTACCACTGAAACTTTTCTACAGTTCATATAATTAGGCTTAACATAAAATATTTCAAGAAATATAGAATTGAACAGGAAAAGCATTTGAATACCACAACCATAGCTTCAGAGAATATAAGTATGCTTTTATTTACAATGTAATGTACAATGAGCAATTACTTATTTTCTTGCCTTTTAAGCTATAACATGATAAAAAGCAACTTAAAAAGTGTTCATGTTGTCAGAAGTAATCAAAATTATAGAATATTCATGGCTAGAAAGTCACAGTTGGCAAAGCAGGAAGATTCACATTTTATATGCATGTAGAAACCTGGAGAAGTAAGACATTATTTGGGACAGGTCTGTCCCAAGCCAAGTCTGTCCCCAACAAACTTAGACTCCTTGAAAATCAAGTGAGTAACTAGTAAGGCAAAATGGCTCCATAGAATGTTACACAGATGGTGCGTCTTAGCCAGCAAAATCAGCAGAGTTTTAGTACTTCTTTTTTCTAAGCAGTCAGTTTTCACAGACATGTTGCAAGCACTCTGAAATTCTTTGTCCACTGGCAAAAAACAGACAGTTCATTTATATTTTCCATGATGTAAAAGTCATATAAACACTGAGTACTGTTAAATGAAAGTAGTTCCAGAATAAATTATCTTAACTAATCTTAGAACAAATTAAAAAATAGATTTAAATATATGTTAAATAAAACCGTGTAATGAATTTTTAGGTTCACACCTGCCAGGGAATCCTGTAGGAGAGCTTATTTCTCTCTCTGACCTGATATAATAGCACTCTAGACTTAATACCCACTTTGTAGAAGATCACACCCTGGCCTGCATTATCAGGGGTCTATAAACAAGTTTTTTGTTTTTTTTTTTCCATTCTTTGGAGGATCTCCTATTTTTTCTAGTCAATCCCAATTATGTGTTATCTCCCAATAATGAGAAACACTTTCTAAAAAGATTCAGTGAGAATCATAAAAGCATATTAAACCAGGTAATCTGCAACCACTGCATTCTCCTAAAAACCAGAGAAAACAAAAGAAACGAAGAGACTAACACCCACTTAACAAATGTAAAACCAGAACAGATATAAGCACCTAAAAAGACAGTCATACCAAACCCAGATACCTAGAAATCAGCATAAAAGCAAAATCAATAACACCATGAAAGTGTGGCTCTGCTAGAACATAGAATCATATCTCAATGGCCTTAAGAAATAAAATATATTTGCAATTGAAGTTATCAAAACAGCCTTTATGCATATATCCAAAATCCTAAAGAGAATATGAATAAATCTGCTAATGATATCAAAAAAAAGGAAGAAAGAAAATTGTTCAAGATATGGAAAGGAAAATAGAGTGAACAAATAAAAGAAATGCAGGAAGAAACTGAAAATGAAAAATGTCTGCTAACAAAAAGCATAGACTGAAGGGAAAGCCAAATTCAGTGATGAAATTAATCACTTAGAAGCACAAAGTACAAGATAAAGAATCAAGAAAACAAGAGCCTTTTTTTCTTTGAGAAGATCAATCAGTTGATAATCCATTAGTCAAACTAACTAAAAGGCAGTGAGACAGTAACCTAATTTAAAAAAAGAAATCAAAAATGAAAAGTGAGACATAACAAAACAAACTTATAATATGTAAAAAAAAAAATTGGGATTACTTCAAAAGTCTATAAACCACAAAGCTGAAAACCTTTTGTTGACAGATTCCACTTACCAAATTTCATTTATTTTGATGATAGATTCCTCTTACCAAAGCAAAATCAACATCATGTAAACAATCTTATCATTCCCATAAACTGTAAAGAAATGAAAGCAGTTGTTATAAGTCTTCCAAACCCCTTCCCCCATCCCCCCAAAAAAAAAATTGCTCAAGGCCAGATCATTTTAGGGGAGAGGGTGAATTCTATCAGACTTGCAAACTATTCCACAAAATAGAAAAGAACAAGTATTGGCAAACTTATTCTATGAGATCACAATCACCTTGATCTAAGCCTAACAAAAATTCAACAAATGAAACTTCAGTCTGATCTTTTTTATAAATATTGATACAAAGATACACAATAAATTACTCACAAAATAAATATGAAGAAACATATTAAAAGCTTCACCCACCATAACCAAGTATGCTTTACCTCAAGGATGCAGGAGTGTTTCAATATACAGAAATCCATCAATATAACCCAAAACAAAAACAAACAAAGGAAAAAAATGATTGTCTTATAAGATGCTGAAAAGGCTTTTGACAAAGTCCAATACTTATTCATATTAAAAGTCTTGGAGATATCAGGAATACAAGGCAAAACCTAGACACTATAAAGGCAATAGATATTAAGTCAATAGCTAACAACAAATAAAATTGAAATAAACTTAAAACAATTCAACTAAAATAAGAGACAAGGAAAAGCTGTCCACTTTCCTGTGTCACTGAAATATAGTATTTAAAGTGCTAGCTCAAGCCATAAACAAACAAACAAACAAACAAACAAAAACCAAAAAAAAAAAAAAAAAAACACACACATCTAAAGGTGCTCAAGGAAGAAGTCAAAATAACACTGTTTGGAGATACTACAATATACATAAATGACCAAAAATCTTTATCAAAGATCTTCTAATGCTGATAAACACCTTTTGCAAAGTTGCTTGTTTAACTAAAAACAACAGCAATAATGAAACAAAAAATCAAACGAAAAAAACAATAGTCTTCCATTATAGAAACTATAAACTAAGAAATTTGAAAAACAATACCCTTCACAGTATATAAAAATGTATAAAATATCTTGGGGAAATGCTAACCAAGCAATTGAAAGTCATGTGTAACCAGAACTCAATTCTCTGAAGATAGAAGTTGAAGAAGATTTCAGAATATGGAAAGGCCTTGCATGTTCATGTAGAAGTAGGATTAACATGGTTTTAAATGTTCAGCTTACCCGAGGCAGTCTACAGATTTATCACAATTCCCATCAAAATTCTAATATAATTCTTTACAGACCTATAAAAAACAAGTCTCAATTTCATATGGAATACAAAAGAAATGAAAACAAACAAGCAAAAGTGATAGCTAAAATATTGCTGTAATAAAAAAGAACTGGTGTCACCATCACTGATGTCAAGTTTTAGTACAGAGCAAGAGTAATGAAAACCATGAGTCATTAGTACAAAACCAGACAGATTGATCAAAGGAATTGCATTGAACACCAGAAATAAACCCATACACCTATTGAAAACTATGTTTCATAGACAAAGGTATTTTTGATAAAATAATGCAAAATGATACAGTAAAAAAGCACCATCACCAAATGGTACTGTTTTAACTGGATTTCTGCATGTATAAGAATGCACATAGATCCATATTAATCACCCTGTGGAAAAACCTCAATCCAATTGGATCAAAAGCCTCAACATAAAAGTGGCTATACCAACTCTAATAGAATAAAAAGTGGGAAATAGGCTAGAATTCATTGGTATAAAAGTGAAAGACAATTTCCTGAAAAAATACCAATGGCTCAAGAAATAATGTCAAACATTATAATATGGGGCCTCATAAAACTGAAAAGCTTCTGTAAGTCAAAGGAAATATGAGGCAATGTCAATAGGAAATTGTGGCAGCCCAAAGATTGGAAAAATAGCTTCATCAACCCTACCCATACATCCAAAATGAGAGCTAATATACAAAATATATAAATAACTAAATAATTTAGACACCAAGAAATCACATAACTCAATTAAATAAGGAGTACAGAGCTAAACATAATTCTCAACAACAACAAAAAAAATCACTAATGGCTCACAGGCACTTAGAAATATATGGATTAGTATGTACATGACATTCATGTTCATTTTGGTCTTAAAAAAAGGCTATTAGCCAAAAAAAAAAAAAAAAAAAATCACAGATGACCTAGGTTCTAAGCCACGGAACTTAAGAAGGTTAACAAGTTGAAGTGCCCATGTGAACATGCCTCCATCCCATTTGAAAGGGAGAAAAAAGCAATGCTAAGGTGGAAGAGGGAGGGAAGAACCTGGGTTGGAAAGGTGACAGGGAGTGAAATGGGGAGAGAACGATCAGTTACTGGGGGAAGATAGGACTAAAACCCTGAAGGCCAGTAAAACAATGGAAACCAGGCAACCTTAGGAGGTAGGAGTTACGGAGACCCTTTTTAATATACCAGAGACCTGGGAGGTGACAGACTCTCAGGATTTAATCAAAGGGACCTTGGATGAACAGTCCTACAGTGGGGGGAGGGAACTTGTAGAATCTCTCAGACACTGAGCAACCAACCAGGTCTCATACACCAGCTGATATTTCACCCCAACACATATTCAGCAAAATAGTCCCTAGTCTGGACTCAGGGAAAGAAACTGCACCTAACCCTCTAGCATCTTCAGGCCCCAGGGCTTTGGGAGGTCTGGAAGGGTGAGCTTTGGGGTTTGGAGACATCATCTAGGAGATTGGGGTATGTAGGATAAGGAACAGCCAGAGGGCCGACCAGGAGGGGAATAAAGACTGGACTATAAAAAAAGACTAAAGAATAAAAAAAATCTAAAAAATTAAAATATGTGCATTGTCTTTAGTCATCAGAAAAATGAATAGCAATATGACCCTGAGATTATACTTTATATCCATTAGTATGGCTAAGATAAAAAAAAAAAAGAAAGAAAAACTCAAGGACAGACATGCTGTCAAAGATGTGAAACAAGAGGAATACTCCTTCATTGAGGATGGGAGTGCAAACTTGTAAAACCACCTTGGAAATAAATCTCAGGAAGCTGGGAATAGTTCTGCAAAAAGACCAGCTATACTACTCCTAGACAAGCTAAACAAGAAGAAAGGACCAGGAGATGATTTTTGAATTACATACAAAAAAAGAGAACTGGGTGAAAGAGGGAATAGGAAAAAGAAGGAGGAGGCATTCACAATTAGCTTGAGGTTGGGAGATAACTCTATGTTGTACCAAAGACATAAAATGAGGGAAGATCTCAGGATTCTCTGGGGGTGACCTTTGCTGAGACTCATAGCAGTAGGGATATTGAACTTGAAGTTGTTACCTTCTGTATCTAGGCAGGAACCCAAGTTAAGGGATAGTGAGTCCAACACTCCTTTAAAATGTTTTGATATAAATTCATCCTATTAGAAATGGAGAGGAAAAGATGAGGCATAAAATGAAAGAGTATCCATTCAATAACTGGCCCAAACTTGGGACCCATCACATGACCAAGCACCAGTCTCTGACACTATTAATGATCCTGTGCCATACTTGCAGACAGGAGCCTAGCATAAAAAACTGAGTGGCTCCATTGGGCAACTGACTGAAACAGTTGTAGTGAGCCATAGCCAAACATTGTAAAGAATTTTGGGCAGTCTTATGGAAGAGTTGGGAGAAGGATGGAGGTCCCTGCAGGAGACAGAAGCTCTGTAGTATTATTAATAGCATCAACTACTTGGGCCCTTGAGGGCTGTCAGAGACTGATTCACAAAGGAAAGAGCATATGAGGGCTGGATCTAGGTTTCCAAACATATATAGCAGATGTGTAGTTCAGTTTTCACGTGGTTCTTTCTACTAGAGCAGATGCTTACCTATAAAGCTGTTAAAAACTGTGGATTCCATTCCACTAATTGGGCTGCCTTTTCTGGCCTCAGTTGGAGAGAATGTGCTTATCCCTGCATAGACTTGATGTGAAATTGAAGGGGATTTTGGAGATGGAGGGATGCTCCAACCTCTCCGAGGGAAAGGAGACGGATATAGAGGGAAGGAGTGTGTAGAGGACTGTGAGAAGGAGGATCAGCAATCAGGATATAAAATGAATTCAAGGAAAAAGAAAAACACTAGAAAATTAAGCAGGAATCTTATGGGAATCCACGTCAAGAGTAGGCAAATAGATGGAAGTAGAGAATATCATCCTGAGTGAGGTAATCCAGTCACAAAAGAACACACATGATATGCAGTCACTGAGAATTGGATACTAGCCCCAGAAAGCTCTGAATACCAAAAAAAAAAAAAAAAAAAAAAAAAAAAAAAAAAAAAAAAAAAAAAAACAATGCACAGACCTTATGAAGCTCAAAAAGAAGAAAGGCCAAAATGTGTAAACCTCAGTCCTTCTTTGAAAAAAGAAAAACAAAATTCTGTACTCATCATATATTATTATGTAACAAATTTTGTGAGCTATAATAATATTTTATAAAATAAATTAATTAACAAAAGAATACAGAGATGAATGAGAGAATCTCAAATATTGAAGGAAAGATATAAAAATAAATACCTGATAATGGAAATGTTAAAAAACAAAAGTAAACTAACTAAAAGAATCATGGCAGATAACATACAGAAGTTCTTGGAACAGTGGAGAAGAACAATTTAAGGATAATAGAAGTAGAACATGGAGAAAAAATCAGTTTAGAAGTCCCAGAAATTATTCTCAACAAGATATGTCAAATAATGTTCCTAAGATAAAGAAGATATATGTCAAAATACAGAAGGTATACCATATAGAATGCCAAATTGACTGAAATAGAAAAAATATCCCAATATTATGTCATCATTGAAACTCTAAAGTTACGTAAGAATAAATTATATTAAATTCTACAAATACCACTATATCATATGATGGTAGTCTTAATACCCCATTATGAAAGCTTCTCTTTGGAACAGATGCAGACCTCTAAAAGAAATTCATCAAAATCAGAATTTGAGGGCCAAGTCCCAATATATATATATACATGGCTACTTTTATTATTTAAATAATTTTACATATAAAATTCAAACTTAATACTGAATTACACAGTAGCAAGATCAACATCTACTATTGTACTGCCAGCTTAAGTACTGAAATTTCTTTATATTGTTTTAGCAAGACATATACAGATTTTAAAAAATATACTATGTCAAGATTGCATCTCTGATGCCTGTAATGTGATTGCACAGATATTAATATAATTTTAATTTAAAAAATTACTGTTTGGTATTTTCTTTCTTTTTTTCTTTTTTCTTTTTTAGAATTTGCACTTATATTATTCACCAAATGAGCCCTACCCTTGCTTCTATATAGGATTTGTTAAACTCACATATCGGTAACTTTCACTCTGAAAAGGTGATTACCATTTTCAATTTGTGTCTCTTGTTACATGTGGTTAAATTGTACAAACAACTACATTTTTTTTTCATACCTAAAAACCTCTTAATCAGGAGAAAAATAATTGCAACATGTTATCAGTTTCAACACAATGTATCTCTACGTAGTTGTAATGTTACAAAAGTCCATTATTAAAACAAGCATATCAATAACTTTGAAAAGCCAAAAAATAAAGAGTATTGCACAGGGTTGTCCTCCTTAGAATAGTGCCAGGACAGAAACTTTAAGAAATACTTTGAATCTGATTTTTAAATGTGAAATACAATGCTGTGTGACATTTCCTTTATCATCTATTCTTTTTTTTTTAATTGAACAACTTTATTTTAAAAAACAAGGATAGCACCTAGACCAGCAGTTCCCAAAGGTACAGGCCTGGAGAGAAGTTGATCCAAGTAGCCAGGGGGCAGAGAGATCTCTGCCAAGTGTGCACAGATAGTGCGCCCCTGACCTGCATGATCCAGGGACTAGAACCCCAGCATTGGGGCTTAGAGGCGCAGAACAGGCCTCGGCCCATCTGCCACCTGGACCAGCGGAGATCCAGGGACATAGACCAGGTAAAGGGAAAAGCATGAACATATCACTGACAACAAGATGGCAGGAAGAAAGCGAAAGAGCATATTCCAAGGAAACCAAGAAAACCTGGCAACACCAGTACCCAGCTCTCCCATCACAGCAAACATTGGAATGACAAACACTCCAGAAAAAAGATGATGCAGAACTAAAGTCATACCTCAAGATGATGATAAAGATCCTTAAAAAGAACGGGAGAAAAAGCAAAAAGAATCAGAAGCTTTTAAAGAGGAAACAAGAAAAACACTCAAAGAACTCAAAGAACTAGAGGAAAAGAGAACCAAAGAGATGAAGGAAAGGAAGAAGGAATTTAAAATAGAAATTGACACAATAAAAAAAAAAACACTAAAAGAGATAATCCTAGAGGTAGAACACCTAAAAATGAAATCAGGAGTCACAGGTACAAGCATTTCCAATAGACTACAAAAAATGGAAGAGAGAATCTCTGGGGCCTAAGACAACATTGTAAACATAGACAAAACAGCCAGAGAAGATGCAAAAAACAAAAGACGCTTAACCCAAAATGTCCAGGAAATCCAGGACACAATGAGAAGACCGAACCTAAGGATAATAGGAAAAGAAGAGGGAGTAGAATATCAACTGAGAGGCACAGTAAATATCTTCAACAAAATCGTAGAAGAAAACTTTCCTACCCTTAAGAATGAGATGACCACATACATAAAAGAAGCCTTCAGAACTCCAAATAGGTTGTACCAGAAAAGAAATTCCTCCCGACACATAATAGTCAAAACACCTATTGCCAAAACAAAGAAACAATACTAAAAGCAGTAAGCGAAAAAGGTCAGGTAACATATAAAGGTAGACCAATCAGAATCACACCTGATTTCTCAACAGAGACTATGAAAGCTAGAAGAGCCTGGACAGACATCATGTAGACCCTAAGAGAGCACAAGTGCCAGCCAAAGCTGCTATACCCAGCAAAACTATCAATCACCATAGATTGAGAGATGAAGATATTTCAAGACAAATCTAAATTTACACAATATCTGACCACAAACTCAGCACTACAACGAATTATAGGTGTAAAACCCAATACAATGAGGGGAACTACATCCTAGTAAAAACAAGAAAACTCCTACGGAAGAAAACCAAAAGAAGAAAGAGACACAGACACAACTCAACCTACAAAAGCAATAATAGCAGGAAACAGAAACAACTATTCCTTGATATCTATTAACATAAATTGACTCAACTCCCCAATAAAGCGACATAGGCTATCAGCCTGGATACATAAACAATATCCAGCATTTTGCTGCATACAGGAAACTCATCTCAGAGACAAAGACAGACAGTATCTCAGAGTAAAAGGGTGGGAAAAAAACTTCCAAGCAAACAGCCCCAAGAAGCAAGCTGGAGTGGCTATTCTAATATCGAATAAAGTAAATTTCCAACCAAAAGTTATCAAAAAAGATAAGGAAGGTCACTTTTTACTCATTACAGGGGAAAACTGTCAGGAGGAACTCTCAATCCTTAACATATATGCTCCAAATACAAAGGACCCACATTCATAAAAGAAACCCTACTAACGCTCAAAAAATACATTTCACCCCACACTATAATAGTGGGAGACTTTAATACCCCAATCTCACCAATGGACAGATCATGGAAACAGAAACTAAACAAGAACACTGTAAAACTAGCAAAGACTATGAACCAACTGAAATTAATAGATATCTACAGAACTTATCATCCTAAAGTAAAAGAATACACTTTCTTCTCAGCACCCCATGGCATCTTCTCGAAAACTGACCACGTAATTGGACACAGAATGAGCCTCAATCGATTTAAGAACATTGAAATACTCCCATGCATCCTCTCAGATCACCATGGTCTAAGGTTGGTCTTGTCTTTGTTAAAATAAAGTTTAAAAAAAAGCAACTGGCAAAGAAAAAAAACAAACTTTATGATTCAGTTAGATTCATCTAGAGGTTTTTCTGAGTCTATTTGAGAAGAATGTGTACTATGATGTTGGATGAAATATTGCATACTTAGTTATTAGGCTCAATTATTTTATGCTATTATTCAGGGGCTCTGTCTGTGCTTGTTCTTGAGGAGAATAAATATCTTACTACTGGGGACATAGAAATACATCTTTTTAGTTTCAGTTAGTTCAGAGTGTTCTCTTTTAAAATTTACTATTAGTTTATATAACCCCTTTGAAGGGTATTTGTTAATTTTCCTTTCTGATGTCATAGTGTATTTTTTTCTTGAATATTTTCATTTCCTTTATATATTTTATATTTCATTCTCAGGTGGATATCTATTTATAATTATTTATTCCTTTAGAACTGACCTCGTTTTTATTAGTCCAGAATGCTCTTTTCTCTTCTGATAATTTGGCATTAAAGATTATTTTATGTGTAGTGTAATCACTTCTATTCAACTTTGATAACCATTTAGTGAGTATGTTTTATTTAACATCTTGTTAAACCTTATTTTGTCATTTGGTTATCTATTTAGTCAGTCACTGTATACATTTTGATGAAGAATCTTAATCTATTTTCATTTAACAAAATTATTGAAAAGGTAGGGCTAACACTATTTTGTTGTTTACTTTCTTTCTTACAGAAAGGCCCTTGTTATTTTCTTTCATATTCCACTCTCATTTTTTAGAAGAGATATTTTGATTTCTTTTCTCATTTTCTTTGGTGTATGTATCATATAATATATATGTATTATATATATATGTATATATAATTTTGGTTAGTATAGGGCTTATATAGAAAATCTTGTAATTATAGAAGCATATTTTACGATTATATTAACTTTCAGATGCATACAAATTCTTTATACTTTGATTTTTCACAATTTATATTACATTGGTGGTAACACAAACTGCATATTTTATGTTTGTAATGATATATTTTTAAGATTTATTTATTTAATATATGTCAGTACACTGTAGCTGTCTTCAGACACACCAGAAGAGGACATTAGATCTCATTACAGTGGTTGTGAGCTACCATGTTGTTGCTAGGATTGAACTCAGGACCTCTGAAAGATCAGTCAGTGCTCTTAATGGCCGAGACATCTCTCCATCCTGACATATTTAATAGTTATAATTATTTTATACTTTTGTTTAAGGCATTCTAGAATGAAACATCGATTAAACAGCATTAAAATATTATTCCAGCTTTAAAAAAAACAAGGATAAATATACAGATTTTAAGCATTTTTGCATAAATGTATAAGAATACATTTTTGTCAGTACTTGATTTTTTTAAAAAGATTTGATAGTATGCATTGAAATCTTACTAGTTACAATGAGCATAAAGTACATATAAAGCAAGATGTAACCTGGAAATAGTGAAAGTTTTCTTGGTGTGTAAAGATTAAGCATAATGGTTTTTCATTTTCTCTCTCTCTTTTTTTTTTTTTTTTTTTTTTTTTTGGCCTTTATTTTTTCTTGAACTTCATATTGTCTGTGTGTTGTTTCTCAGGTGTTCAGGGCTTTCTGGGGTTAGTACCAATTATCAGTGATGGCATTTTATGTCTGTTCTTTTGTGACTGTGTTACCTCACTAAGGATGATATTCTCTAGTTGCATCCATTTTCTTAGGAATTTCATGAAGTCATTTCTTCTGATAGCTGAGTAGTACTACATTGTGTAAATGTACAAGTTTTGTATCCATTCATCTGTTGAAGGACATCTGGGTTCTTTCCAGCTTCTGGCTATTATAAATAGAGCTGCTATGAATATTGTGGTTCATGTGTCTTTGTTGTATAGTGGAGAGTCTCAGGGGTATATGCCCAGAAGTGGAATAACTCGTCTTCAGGTAGTACTATGTCCCTTTGTCTGAGGAATCGCCAGACTGATTTCCAGAGTGGTTGTATCAGTTTACAACCCCACCAACAGTGGAGAAGTTTTCCTCTTTCTCCACATCTTCGCCAGCATCTGCTGTCATCTTAATTTTTGATCTTAGCCATTTTGACTGGTATGAGGTGGAATCTAAGGGTTGTTTTGATTTGCATTTCCCTGATCTATAATGATGATGAGCACTTCCTTAGATTCTTCTAGGCCTTTTGATATTCCTCAATTGAGAATTTTTTGTCTAGCTCTGTATCCCATTTTTTAATAGGGTTGTTTGATTCTCTGGTGACTAACTTCTTGAGTTCTTTGTATACCTTGGATATTAGGCCTCTATCTGATGTAGGGTTAATAAAGATCTTTTCCCAATCTGTTGACTGCTATTTTGTTTTCTTGACAGAGTCCTTAGCCTTACAGAAACTTTGCAATCTCATTAAGTCCCATTAGTCAATATTTGACCTTAGAGCATGAGCCATTGTTCTTTTTAGGAAATTTTCTTATGTGCCTATGTATTATAAGATTTTTCCTACTTTCTCTTTTAATAATTTCAATGTACCTGGTTTAATGTGCAGATCTTTGATCCACTTGCACTTGAGCTTTTTACAAGGAGATATGAAAGTGTCTATTTTTATTCTTCTGCATGTTGAGAGCCAGTTGGACCAACACAATTTGTTGAAGAGGCTGTCCTTTTTCCATTGAATGTTTACAGCTCCTTTCAGATCCTACTACTGTTTGGTATTTTAATTGTATTTTTTTTCACCCAAATCTAAACTTTTAACTTTAAATTTTTTATATTGAACAACTTTATTTTTAAAAAACAAAGATAAATGTACAGTTTTTAAGCATGTATGCATAAAAGTGTGTGAATACTTTTTTGTCAGTACTTGATTTTTTAAAGGTTTGATAGTATGCATTATAATCTTACTAGTTATAATGAGCATAAAGTATACCTATAACAAGATGTAACCTGGAAATAGTCAAAGTTTTCTTGGTGTGTAAAGATTAAACATGGTTTTCATTTTTTTGGGGTGGGCCTTTGTTTTTTCTTGAACTTCTTATAGTCTGTGAGTTATTTCTGGTGTGATCAGAGCATTCTGGGGTTAGCATCCAATTATCAATGATTCTTAATCAAAGGAGGCAAAGGGATGAATATATATTTACATTTACTCAAAATTAGAATTCTTGTTTTTCTGAAGGTAATATAAATTACTCTAAATTTTACTCAAAATACATAAATGAATAAACTGAACCAATGTCCTTCAATGCTGTGCCTCATGTATATTTAACAGTGAAACATTTGACTTTATTATTATTTAAATAATCACTGAAATTAAACTCCACTTTTATACTTACTCTAAAATGATATTTTTCTACATATAGACAGACATAAAACATAGAAAGTACATTTTAAGTGGTTGATTACTTGACACTTTGATGTGAAATTTATTTACTATAGACATATTTATATAAAGATGTACTAGAATAAAAGAATATCTATGTTATTCCTTACTCATTTATCCAGACCATAAAGATCCAACGATCCAGCTCGATGAAGCATTGAATCACCTCAGCTATTCAAACATGAATTAGTCTCATTTCACACAGACTGTGAAACCAGTTTTCAGATCCGCTTAATAATATTGATTATTCCAAATTGAGATTATTTATAATAATTTGGTTTATAATTTAAGAACTTCAGTTGCAGATATATACATTAAAATGTCAATATTTATAGAAAATTCATACAATGTTTATAGTGCAAAAAAGATAACAGTATATTCCAGATGTTAAAAATTCAGAGAAGGAAATGTGCATGAATCCATACATTTCTTAACAGTTTTCGATGCTATTTCAGAAACTCTATTCCGATAGATACTATATTTTATAACAAAATTACCTATTTGCATTATTTTTTCTATGAATACATTTTGTGAGCAAGAAAATTAGCTTTTCTTTATTTAAATAATTACATATAGAACAGGTTTTTTTGCACTATTTTGGCTTGAGAGCATGTTAGCTTCTCATATAACAAAAAAAATTAAGTATGATAAAAAACTAAGGTTGAGAACATCTTATTATTTAATTCAAAACAGCTAGCAAGAGAATTTTTGGAATGCTCCAAATCCAAATTCAAGAATAACATTTGTGTGGGTTTGCCCTGACTGATCATTGCATAATATATGCATGAACTGAAGTGTCACACTGTGCCACAAGAATGCAAATAAGTACGTGTCACTGGAAATTAAACATATACATTTACTGAACCTATGGAAGTGGAAGATTCCACAAACAAGCAGGAAAAACTTATTAAATCGTATTTCAAAAATTACCATAATCTTTATGATTTCTCTAGGAGAAAAATAACCTGGGTAAGTTTTCATCAGCTTTTCTATGATATATCCTTAGGCCTCAATACAAGAAGCCTAAAAATAATGAACTGGATAGTTAATAGGGCTGTTTGTCAAAGGCTCATAGTTGGAAATTCTAAAACTACATTTTTATTATTCAAGTATTGCATGATTATGTAAATATATTTTAGATAATGAAATTTGTTTTTTTCTCCATGAGATGGAACTTATAAGTACAGCAGGGAAGTATAAATGAGCTTCTACTGTTTGGCTGGAATGGATGATTGCAGTGTAAACTTGTGTATTTATAGAGAATAAATAATTCTCTGTTATCCCAGGGTCACTCCATTTTCCAACACCTCTCTTCTACCTTCCTCATATCATTGATGCATAATCTATACATATAAGCTTCTCTTCAGTCAACATCTTCCCTGTTCTCAGGGCCAAGCCAAACTGCCCCAAGAAGTCTGCTGTCTCAGAGGTACCTCCATTCTCCCACTAAGTCTCCTCCAGCTTCATCAGACCTGTGACTCCGGAAACATATAAGTAAGCTTTCCTTCCTTTATCTATCTTTCCAGCTCTCTGGGCACTCTAGGCCAAGCCAAGTTTCCCTGAGCAACCTGATTGTAGAGGGGTACCTCTATTCTCCTGCCAACTCTCTGCCAACCATCTTCGGACCTGCAGCTCCTGAAACATATAGACTTTGGAACATACAGTGCAAGAATACCGATGAGAAGCCTGACAGAGCATGAAGGTTCACCTCTCATCTAATAACTGCTATAGCAGCAATATCCAGGCACCAAAACCATCCAGGCCCTCAAAATAATACAGTTAAAAAAAATCACAACAATAGGACACATCCTCACAGCTATTCCAATAGAGTAAGACCTGTAGCAAAACTGAACCAAGAAAAAAAATCACTAAATCCAATGTATAATTAAGATAGGGGCCTTAAAAGAGAAAATGAGTAAATCACTTAAAAAATACAATCCAACAGAAAGAGGTCTTTAAAAAAAACTCTTAATACTATGTCAAATTTCAGAGGAAGCTACAGAGTAATTTTCAGAGTAGTTGTACCAGCTTTCAATCTCACCAACATAGAAGAGTGTTCCTTTATCTCCAAATCCTTGCCAGCATCTGCTGTCACCTGAGTTTTAATCTTAGCCATTTGGTGTGATATGAGGTAGAATCTCAGGACTATTTTGATTTGCATTTACCAGATGGCTAAGGATGTTGAACATGTTTTTAAGACATATGGTATTCCTCAATTGAGAATTATGTGTTTAGCTCTGTATCCAAGTTTCTAATACATTTATCTCATTCTCTGGAGTCTAACTTCTTGAATTCTTTGTATATATTGGATATTAGCCCTCTATCAGACATATGATTCTCATACATTGATCTACCCTAATACTTTTATACAAATACCATACAATTTCTAACAAAATTGCTATGGAAAACAGCTTGAAATCAGGGATAGTAATGTCCCCAGAAGTTCTTTAATTGTTAAGAATAGGTTTACCTCTACTGGGAATTTTGTTATACTAAATAAATTTGCAAATTGCTCTTTCCAACTCTATGAAGAATTGAATTGAAATTTTGATAAAATTGCATTGAATCTTTAGATTGTTTTGGGGAAGATGCACATTTTTACTCTATTAATCCTGCCAATTTCTGAGCATGGAAGATCTTTCAATCTTCTGAGATCTCCTTCAATTTATTTATTCAGAGACCGGACATTCTTGTCATACAGATTTTTCACTTTCTTGGTTAAAAATCGCACCAAAATATTTCATATTATTTGGGACTATTTTGAAGGGTGTTGTTTTCCTAATTATGTTCTCAGCCTGTTTATTCTTTGCATAGAGGAAGGCTAATAATTTGTTTCAGTTAAGTTGACATCAGCCACTTTGCTGAAGATACTTATTATATGTAGAAGCATTCTAGCGGAATTTTTGGGGTCCTTTAATTATGCTATTATATCATCTGCAAATAGTGATATTTTCAAACAGTATTACCTTAGGACCCAGCAATATGACTCATGGTCATATACCCAAAAGATGATCAAACATACAAAAGAGACACATGGTCTACTATGTTCATACCAGCCTTGTATATAATAGCCAGAAGCTGGAAAGAACCCAGATGTCCTTCAACAGAGGAATGGATATAGAAATTGTGGTACATTTACACAATTTGGATTACTACTCACCTATGAAATACAATGAGTTTATGGAATTCTTTGGCAAATGGATGGATCTAGAAATATCATTCTGAGTGAGATAACCCAATCAAAAACAAGAATAAAAAACAAACAAACAAACAAAACACAGGGTATGCATTGTATGCACTGATAATTGGTTATTAGCCCCAGAGCTCAAATTACTAATGATACAATTCACAGAGCACATGAATCTTAATAAGGATGAATACCAAAGTATAAATGACTCAGTCCTTAGAATTGGGAATAAAAACATTCACAGTAGAAAATATAGAAGCAAAGTTTGAAGCAGAGACCAAACATAAATAAATAAATAAAAATAAATAAATAAATAAATAAATAAAAATTAAAAAAAATAAATAAAAGGCCATGAAGAGACTGCCCTACCTAGAAATTTAGTCCATATACAGCCACCAATCCCAGACAATATTGCTGATGCCAAGAAGTTCATGCTGACTGGAGCCTGATATAGCTGTCTTCTGAGAGGCTATGCCAAATCATGACAAATACAAAAGTGGATGCTCACAGCCAACCATTGAGCTGAGAAAGCGGTTCCCTATGAAGATATTAGATAAAGGATTGAAAGAACTGAAGTGGTTTAAAACCCCATAAGAACAATAATACCAGTGAATCAGAGCTCCCAGGGACTAAACCATCATCGAAAGAGTACACATTGATGGTCCCATAGATTCACTGTATGACCTTGTTGGGCATCAATGGGAGGAAATGTGCTTAGTCCTGCTAGGCTCAATGCTCCAGTGTAGGGAAATGTCAGGTTGGATAGGTGGGATAGGTTGGGTGGGTTATCACCCTCATAGAAGAAGGAGGAGTGGTGAGGGGATAAGAGGTTTATGGAGGGGAATTTGGGTAAGAGGATAACATTTAAATGTAAATAAAATATATCCTATGCAATTAAATGTAAATAAAATAAAATTAAATGTAAATAAAATATATCCATATATATGTAAACATTTGACCCCTCTGGTTGAGTTAGGAAAAAGCTGGAAGAAGCTGAGGAGGAGGGCAATAGTATATGAACACCGCGGTCTCAACTAACCTGGTTCGTGGGATCTCAGATACTGAGCCACCAACAAGATAGCATACAGCACCTAATATGAGGTTCCTACCATATATTCAGCAGAAGACTGGGGGTTTATACTCAGCAGGGAAAATGAACCCCACACTCCAGAGACTTGTCTGTAGTGCAAATGTTTGGTGGGGTGGGGTTGGAGGTTTGGGATATCCTCTTGGAGATGGGTGAGGAGATGCATGATATTGAACAGTTGTAGGATAGATGTAAATGGGATAAAGTCTTGACTATTAAAAAAAGATTAAAGATTTTTTTTTAAAGAGGAAACAAATATTTTCCTTAAAGTCACACTGAAAAATACAATTAAAGACATGAAGGAATAAAATAAAATTGTGTGACAAATGAAAGTACAAATATAAGAAACAAAGGAAAGGAAACACAAAGTGAGGAAATCCTGCAAATGGAAAACCCAGGAAAGAGAACAGAAGCAGCAAAGGCAAGCATCAGAACGCAAGGGGATTAAAAGACAATGTCATGTATCAAAGGCACACTATTATTTTTTACACAGTAGTAAAGAAAATGTTAAATCTAAAAAGTTCCTGACACAAACATCCAGGTAATCTGGGATACCAGGACATGACCTAATCTACTATTATTAGTAATTAAAGGAAGTGAAGAATCCCACCCATAGGCCCAGAAAATATTCTCAACTAAACCATATTAGAAAATGTTACCAACTTAAAGTAAGAGATGCTTGTAAGCATACAAGTAGATTATAGAACACCAGTTAGACTGGGCCAAAATGCAAACAAAAAAGACAAAAAAAAAAAAAAAGAAAGAAAAGAAAAAATAGAAAAATTCTAATGCCACATGATAATCAAAACATAAAATCTATAGAACAAAAGAGGAATATTAAAAGAGGTAAGTGAGAAAGGCCAAGTAACATATAAAGCAGACCTGTCACACTTACTGACTTCACAACGGAGACTTTCCAAGCTAGAGGGCCTGGATGTATATTTTGCAACCTCGAAATATACCACAGGTACCATGTCAAACTACAATGCCCAGCAAAACTATTAGTCATCATATAAAAAGAAGACATGATATTTCAATACAAATAGAATGTAAGAAGATATCTATTCACAAATTCAGCCTACAGAATATACTAGAAAAAAAACTACAACCCACCATGATTAACTACTGTTGGTGGGGTTGTAAACTGACACAACCACTCTGGAAATCAGTCTGGCAATTCCTCAAAAAAATGGACAGAGTACTACCTGAAAACCCAGTTATTCCACTTCTGGGCATATACCCCAGAGACACTCCAATATACAATAAAGATACATGCACCACAATGTTCACTGCAGCTCTATTTATAATAGCCAGAAGCTGGAAAGAACCCAGATGTCCTTCACTAGATGAATGGTTACGAAAATTGTGGTATATTTACACAATGGAGTACTACATGGCTATCAGAAACATTGACTTAACGAAATTCTTAAGAAAATGGATGCATCTAGAGAATATCATCCTGAGTGAGATAACCCAGTCACAAAAGAACAGACATAATATGCAGTCACTGACAATGGGATACTAACCCCAGAAAGCTCTGAACACCCCAGAAACATCCCACAGACTGTGTGAAGTTGAACAACAACAGCAAAAAGAATATAATTTAATTAAAATAGAACTGTATCACATCCCCCTTTCCTTCCTACAGCCCCTCCTAGTCTCTCTCCTATCCCCTCAAATTAATAGCCTCTTTTCCTATATTATTGTTACATATAACATATGTGTATGTATATGTACCCACAAATATTTAATTACAACCTTAAAAATATATTTGTATACTTTTATGCAAAAATGATGAAAATTTGTACATTTATCTTTGTTTTTTAAAATAAAGTAATAAAAGGAAAACGGGAACAATTCTAAGCCAGGATAAACAAGAAAAGATCACACTAATGCACACATGTGAACACACAAACATATACACACACATACACATACACACTTACACAATTATATCACTAACACCAATTAACATCTAAATTACAGGAAACAACAAGGACTGTTCACTAATATATATATATATATATATATATATATAGAATCAATGGATTCAATTTCCCAATAATAAGGCACAGCCTAGAAGAATGGATTCAAAAATAGAATCCATTTTTCTGATTCATAAAATAAATACAACTCAGGAATAAAGATGAACATTACCTAAGAGCACAGGGCTGCAAAAAAGTTTGCCAAGCAAATATATCCAAGAATCAAGCTTAAGTAACTATTCTAATATCTAATAAAATAGACTTTCAACTGAAATTAATCAAAACTGTCAGGGAAAGACACTTCATATTCATCAAACAAAAATACAGCAAGATAATATCTCAATTCTTAACATCTATGACCCACACATAGGCACTGACTGACGTTTGTAAATGAATATTGAAAAAGCTTAAAAGATACATGGAACCCTATAAATAAATATTGAGAGACTTCAACATCCCATTCTCACCAATTGACATGTAGTAAAGATGAAAACTCTATTGAGAGAAACAATGAAACTAGCAGACACTGCAAATCAAAATAACCTAACAGTTATCTATAGGATATTTCACCCAAACAAAAAAGAATATACCTTCTTGGCACTCCTGGAATCCTTCTCCAAAATTGGCCATATAGTAAGTCACAAATCAACCCTGAAGAGGTGCAATAACATAGAACTGATGTTTTATTACCTGGTAAACAACCGTGGATTAAATTTAAACTTCAACAACACCAGAAACACCGAAAAGCCTACATATTCTTGGAAATTTAATAACTCTGTCCTCAATGATCTCTGGATCAGCTAGGAAAAGCATAAGTAAATTGAAGACTTTTTAGAATTTAGTGAAGATAAGGGCACAACATACCAAAATCTAAGGGAGACAATTAAAGCAGTGCTTAGAGGAGGGGTCGTAGCAGTATGTGTTTCCAAAATCTCAGAATACCCAATATACAATACACAGACCTCATGAAGCTTGAGAAAATGGAAGATCAAAATGTGGATGTTTCAGTTCTTCTTAGAAGGGGGAACAAAATATTGATAGGAGAAAATACGGAGACAAATGCAGAGCAGAGACTGAAGGAAAGGGAATCCAGAGACTACCCCACCTGGGGATGCATCTGATTTACAGCCACCAAATCCAGACAATACTGTGGAAGCCAAGAAGTACATACATGCTGGCAGGAACCTGTAATTGCTGTATTCTGAGAGGTTTCCAGAGCCTGACAAATATAAAGTAGGATGCTCACAGCCAACCATTGAATTGAGAATGAGATCCTCAAAAAAGGAATTAGAGAGAGGACTGAAGGAACTGAAGGGTTTGCAATCCCATAAGAAGAACTACAATATCAACCAACCAGAACCCTAAAGATCCCAGAGATTAAACCCCAACCAAAGGGTACTCATGGAGGGAGCAATAGTTTCAGCTGCATATATAGTATAGGATGGCCTTATTGGTCATCAATGAGAGGAAAAGCCCTTGCTCCTGTCAAGGCTCTATGGCCCAAAGTATGAGAATGCCATGTCAGGGAGGCTGGTGGAGTGGGTAGGTGAGGTTGGGAGCACCCTCAGTGAAGCTGGACTAGGGAACATAGGATAAGGGGTTTTGGAGGGAAAACCAGGAAAGTGGATTACATTTGAAATATAAGTAAAAACTTATCAAGTAAAAAAATAAATAGAAAGTTCACATAGTAACAATTTAAAAGTACACGTGAAAGTTCTAGAACAAAAGAAGAAAGCACAGCAAAGAGGCATAGAAAGCAGAAAACAACCAAAATCAAGAGTAAAATCAGTTAAAAAAAAACAATTTCAATAATAATTGTGTGTTACTTCAAAAGCAAGTACTCCACATATTGAGAAATCTTATTGAAATATACAATTTTCTAGGCAGATTCCACTTTTGAAAGTTAAATCAAGATCGGGTAAACTATTTAAATGGCCCCATAAGCCCTAAAGAAATATTAGCAGTGATTAAAGTCCTCCCATTAAAAAAAATTCATAGGCCCAGAAGGTTTTCGGACTAATTTCTACCAGAATTTCAAAGAAAAGCTAAAACCAATATTCATCAAGCCATTTCACAAAATAAAAACAGAGGAAATTTATCATATTCATTCTATGAGGACACAGTCACCCTCAAACCTCAACAAAGTAAGAATTTTAGACCAATTTCTCTTATGAACTTTAATGCAAATATCCTCAAGAAAATTGTCTCAAAAGGAATTCAGGAACACATCAAAGACAGCATCTATCGAGATCATGTAGGCTTTATCCCAGAGATGCAGCAACAATTCAATACATAAAAATCTATCAAAGTAATACATGTTAAAAAAGATAATCACATAATTATCTCACATATGAGATTTGATGCTCAAAAAGCCTTTTAAAACCCAACACTTCTTCATTTTGAAGGTATTAGAGAATTCAGGGATACAAGACACATACAAACATAATGCAATATATAGTAATCCAATAACCATCGTCAAACTAAATGGAGAGAAAACTAAAGCATCCCAATGTAAATCAGGGAGAGGCCTGCCTTCTTTATCCCTATATATTGATGATAGTAATTAAAATTCTAGCCAGAGCAATACAATATTTAAAGGAGATCAAGGGGATACAAGTTACAAAGGAAGAAATCAAAGTATTACTAATTGTAGTTGATATGATAGTATATAAGGCACCCAAAGAATTCTACATTAGCACTATTACAGCTGATAAATATCTTCAGCAAAATGGTTGGATAGAAATTAATTCAAAGGAATCAGTTCCTCTCCTTTTTACAAATAACAAATGGACTGAGAAATAAATTAGGGTGAAAAACCCTTAGAACCCCATAAATAATATAAAATATATTGGCTAATTCTAAGCAAGGCAGTATGTATGACAAAAATATCTTTATGACAAGAACTTCAAATCTAGTAGAATGAAATTGAAGAAGATATCATAATATAGAAATATATGTTCCTGATTATTAATTGTTAGGATTCACATAATAAAATGACTATCTTACCAATAGCAATCTACAAATTTAATGCAATATCTATTCAAATTCCCACACAATTTTTTATAAACTTTGAAAGACAAATTCTCATCGCCATATGAAAAAACAAAAATCAAATGCTATTTAAAACAAATACTCAACAATAAATGAATTTTGGGAGAAGTCCTCATTTGTAACCTCAAGCTTTACAGAGCAATACTGATAAGTACTTTATAGCACTGGTATGAAAGCAAGCACATTAATCAATGAAATTAGGACTCCAAAATGAACCTACAAACGTGAGGACAATTAATTTTTTATAAAGAAGACAAAACCATAAAATAGAAAAATGAAAGTATTTTTATCAGAAGTTGATAGACTTTTCTGGATCTCTACAAACAGAAAAAAATAAAATCTATCCATACTTATTACCCTGTACAAAACTAAAGTCCATGTATATCAAGAACCTAAACATAGAACAGCAAATCTGCTGGAGCTGGAAGAGGGAAAAATCTTTTAACACATTGTTACATGAGACAACTTTAATAGCACACCAATAGGTTGTGCTCTAAGATCAAGCATTGATAAGTGGGACCTCATAAAACTAAAAAGTTCTATAAGGCAAAGAACACTGGCAATAGGGCAAAATAGCAGTCTATGTAATGGGGAAAGATCATCATCAACCTTACATCTGGCAGAGGAATAACAGAAATCTGTCCTAATGAGAGTTCCCTTTGCTTTATAGAAGCTTTGCAATTTTATAAAGTCCAATTTGTTAATTTTTGAACTTATAGCATGAGTCATAGAAAGGAAGATCTTTGATAGAGGACTAATATCCAATATATACAAAGAATTCAAGAAGTTAGACTCCAGAGAACCAAATAACCCTATTAAAATGGAGAACAGAGCTAAACAAAGAATTCTCAACTGAAGAATATTGATGGAGGGATAGCACACACCAAAATAAGAATGTTCAAGATCATTAGTCATCAGGGATATGCAAATAAATGGATCTACAAAATATCATCCTAAGTGATGTAACCCAGTCACAAAAAATTACCCATGATATTCACTTCTATGTAAATATTAGCCCCAAGCTGGAATACCTAAGATACAATTCACAGACCACATGAAGCTTGAGAAGGATGACTAAAATGAAAATGCTACAGTCCTTCCAAGAAGGAGGAAAAAAGTTATTCTCAGAAGGAAATCTAGATACAAATTTGAAGTGGAGACTGAAGAAAAGTTCATCTAGAGACTGCCCCACCTGTGGATACAACCAATGTATAGTCACCAAACCCAGACTATATTGCTGATGACAAGAAGTACATGTTGACAGGAGCCTGACAAGAGCGTGACAGGAGCTGTATCCTGAGAGGCTGTGGCAGAACATGACACATACAGAGACAGATGCTCACAAACAACCAATGAACTGAGAACAGGGTCCATAATGGAGGAGGTAAAGAAAACATTGAAGGAGTTGAAGGGGTTTGCAACCACATAAGAACAACAATAACAACCAACCAGAGATTCCAGAAATTAAAGTTCTATCAAAAGAGCACACACAGAGGGACTCATGTCTCCTGCTGCACATTCCTTGCTGGGCATCAGTGTGAGAAGAAGTATTTGCTCAATGTCCCAGTGTAGGAGAATATATGGGTAGGGAGTCGGAGTTGGAAGTGGTGGTTATATACCCTCATAGAAGCAGGGAAAGGGGCTGGAATAGGGTTTTATCCTGGAAAGGGGATAACATTTGAAATGCAAATAAAATATATCAAATCTAAAAAAAACAACAATATTTTGTAAAGAACTTAAAAGTTTCACATAAACAACCTAAAATAACCAAAATTTTTGTAAAAATGTGGTACAGAGCAAAACTGAAAATTCTCAACAGAGGATTCTCAAACTACAAGGTAGCACTTTAAGAAATGTTCAAAAGACAGAGCTGGTTTACTGCCACCATGACTCAGGGCCTACCCACAGACTGTTGAGCACCCAGAAATGTCTCAGAAATGCTCTCCCACCTGAGCCCAAAGGTGAGCCTCCACTTTCTCCCCATTGACTATTTGGAGAGAGAACTCCTGGAACTCTCAGGGGGCAAGTATTGCAGTGCTATTTGAGAACTCTCTGCTCCTGCCCATAGACAGAGCTGGGCCACCATAATCAGGACTCACTGCCTGCCCGCAGAGAGCAAAACACCCCAGGAGCAAACTTTTATCTGGGCTCGTAGGTCACAGACCCACAGGGAGATGAGCTCCAGTCAGAGACAAAAAGTCACCCAATATTGCAGATAACGATATAACAAGAGGCAAGCCGAAGAACCAAAGCAATGAAAAGCAAGACAGCCTGGCAAGATGGAAGCCCAGCTCTCTCACAACAGCAAGTAGTGGATGTCCAAAAAATAAAAAATAAAAAAACACCCAAAATCAAGATATAGACTTAAAAATCACACTTTGTGATGATGATGCAGGTCCTCAAGAAACACATGAATAACTCCTATAAAGAATTACAAGAGAACCAGGCGAATATGTGTAAACAAGTAGAAGCCCTCAAGAGGAAAAACAAAAATTACTGAAAGAGCTACAAGAAAACACACTAAACAAGTTAAGAAATTAAAAACAGAAATAGAAACAATTAAGAAATCACAATCAGAGACAACCCTAGGGATAGATATCCTAGGAAAGAGATTAGAAGAAATAGATGCAGACAACACTAACAGAATGCAATAGATAGAAGAGAGGATTTCTGAGGTAGAAGATGACATAGAAAACATTGACCCATCAGTCAGAAAGAATACAAAAATTAAAAAGTTTCTAAGCCAAAATATTCAGGAAATCCCTGATACAAGGAGAAGACCAAACCTAAGGATAATAGGTATAGAAGAGAGCAAGGACTCCAAAATGAAAGGCCAAGTAATTATCTTCAACAAAATTATAGAAGAAAACTTTCCTAACCTATGTAAAAAGAGGAACACACACATATGGGAAGGCTACGTAAAAAGAGGAACACACACAAATGGGAAGCCTACAGTCAAAACAACAAATGTTCAAAACAAAGGCAAAATTCTAAAAGCAGTAAGGGTAAAAGGACAGGCAACATATAAAGGCAGACTGATCAGAATTACAGCAGAATCCTCAAAGGAGACTATAGAAGTTAGAAGATTCTGGACAGGCATCATACAGACCATAAGAGAACACAAATGACAGCCCAGGCTACTATATGCAGCAAAACTCTCAATTACCATAGATGGAGAAAACAAAATATTCTAAAACAAAACCAAATTTACTCTATATTTGTTCACAAGTCCAGCCCTACAAATGATAAGGGATGGAAAACTTCACCACAAAAAGGGAAACTTCACCCTAGAAAAATCAAGAAATCGATCTTCTTGCAACAAACTACAAAGAAGAAAAGCACACAAATTTAATTCTACCTATATCACCAAAGCATCAGGAAACAATAATCACTATTCCTTAATATCTCTTAACATCAATAGACTCAATTCCCCAATATAAAGACACAGACTGTCAGATTGAATACAGGAACAGGACCCAGCATTTTGTCACATACAGAAAACTCTTCTCAGCAACAAAGATGGGCACTACCTCAAGTCAAAGGTTGGGAAAATATTTCCAATTATTGGTCCAAAGAAACAAGGTGGAGTAGCCATCCTAATATAGAAAAAATAGGTTATCAACCAAAGTCATCAAAATGATAAGCAAGGACACTTTTTTACTCATCAAAGGAACAATCTATCAAGATGACCTCTCAATCATGAATATATATGTTTCACATACAAAGGGACCCACAATCATAAAAGAGACTCTACTAAAGTTCAAAGCATATATTGCACCAGAATCAATGATAGTGGGAGACTTCAACACTGCACTTTCATTAACAGACAGATCATGTAAGCAGAAACTGAACAGAGACACAGTGAAACTAAAAGAAGAAACCTCATAGTTCTGAGTACCTCCAAAAAGAA
Organism: Micromys minutus; assembly: GCF_963924665.1. NCBI lineage: Eukaryota > Metazoa > Chordata > Mammalia > Rodentia > Muridae > Micromys > Micromys minutus. The sequence goes on from NC_137973.1 coordinate 9,647,625, forward strand.
ACCGGAGAGAGCATACTGTCTCAGATTGAAAGCTCTAGAACAAAAAGTAGCAGATACCTCCTAGAGGAGAAGATGACAGGAAATATTCAGACTCAGAGCTGAAATCCACCAAATAAAAACAAAACAAACTATACAAAGATTCCACAAAATCAGACCAGTTTATTTGAGAAACTCAACAGGATTGATAAACACATAACCAGACTAAGGAGAGGGCACAGACAGAGTCTCCATACTAACAAAATCAGAAATGAAAGGGGATACATAACAACAGAAACTGAAGAACTTCATGAAGTCATCAGATCCTACTACAAAATCCTATACTCAACAAAACTGAAAAAATCTAGAGAAAATATATAATTTTCTAGACAGATATCTGATATAAAAGTTAATTAGGATTACATAAACAATTTAAACAGTCCCATAACTTCGAAAGAAATGGAAGTGGTCATCAAAAGCCCCCCCCCCCCAAATGAAGAAAAAAAGGTCAAAAACAGATGGGTTTAGTTCAGAATTCTCTTAGATCTTCATAGAAGTCCTAATATCAGTGCTCTCTAAACAATTCCACAAAATAGAAACAGAGGGATCACTACTCAACTCATTCTTTGAGACCAGAATACACTCATTCCTAAACCACACAAAGACTCTACAAAGAAAGAAAACTTTAGACCAATTTTCTTCATGAACATCAATGCAAAACAAACAAACAAACAAACAAACAAATAAATAAATAAATAAATAAATAAAATCCTTGCAAACCGCATCCAAGAACACATAAAAATGATCAATCACCATGATCAAGCAGGCTTCATTCCAGGGATGCAAGGATGGTCCAATATACAGAAATCTATCAACATAATCCACTATATAAACCACATGATTATCTTTTTAGAGGCTGAGAAAGCATTTGACAAAATTCAACACCCCTTAATGTTAAAAGTCTTGGAAAATTAAGGCATTCAAAGCCCAAACTTAAACATAGTAAAAGCAATATATAGCGAACCAATAGCCAACATCAAGCTAAATGGTGAGAAGTTTGAAGCAATTTCACTATAATTATGGACTGAACAAGGCTTCCCATTCTTTCCCTACCTATCCAGTATAGTACTGGAAGTACAATCCAGAGCAAACAGCAAAAAAGAAGACAGTGGGATACAACTTGAAAAAGAAGTTGCCAAAATATTTGTATTTACATACGATATTATAGTATACCCCAAAATTTTACCTAAGAATATCTACAGCTAATACACATCTTCAGCAAAGTGGCTGTATATAATATTAACGTAAACACATCTGTAGCCTTCCTCTACTCGTGACAAAAGAGCTAAAAAAAATTCAAAGGGAAAAGGACAGCCTCTTCAATAAATGGTGCTCATTCAAATGGCAGTCAGCATGCAGAAGAATGAAAATCATTCCATTCTTATCTTTGTGTATAAATTTCAAGTCCAAGTGGATCAACGACCACCACATCAAACACAATACACTAAAACTAATAGAAAAGAAATTGGGAAAGAGCATAGAATACATAGGCAAAAAGGACATTTTCCTGAACAGAACACCAATGGCTTATGCCCTAAAATTAAGAATCAACAAATAGGCACTCATGAATTGCAAAGCTTCTATAACTCGATGTATATTGTCGAAAAGACACAATGGTAACCAACAGATTGGGGAAAGATCTTTACCCATCCTACAATTGATAGACATCTAGTATGCAATATATACAAAAAAAAAAAAAAAAAAAAAAAAAAAAAAAAAAAAAAAAAAACTCAAGAAGTTAGACTCTAGAGAATGAAATAATCCTATCAAAATTGGGGTACAAAGCTAAATGAAGAATTCTCATCTGAGAAATATTGAATGGCTGGGAGCAACTAAAGAAAAGCTCAACATTCCTAGTCATTAGGGAAATGCGAATGGAAACAACCCTGAGATTCCACCTCACACCAGTCAGAATGGATGTGTTCTTTTTTTTTTTTTTTTTTTTTTAATTTAAATCTTTATTGACCCAATAGTGGAGAGAACAACTATTAAAACAAACAAACAAAACCTGAAAGCTTGATACAGTGGAATAGCTGCTACTTATTATGCAGCTGTTTAAGTTTATTTAGAAATTAAGAGGAACAAAAGTCTTCCACTTAAACAAGCTAATGAGTTCTGATGTTATAGTTTAAACTGTAATTACTAAAGACATGTCTTTTATCTAATTTGAGTTTTCCTTCAGCCACGAGTCTGTATTCTCAGGATAATGGGTCCCATGTCCCAGTGATTTATTTAGAAACAAAAGCTAAGAGTCTACTCAATCCACTCCCTCCACTTCTGTTTGCCCGAGACCTCACCCATTTCCTCCTTTCTTGTCCTCCAGTTATAAAGGGAACTCTGTCTTCTGCCTGAGTTTTTCTAGCATCTCCTCCTAACAGATCTCTCTCAAAATGAAACCTTGGGGCTGAGGAGATGGCTCCTTGGGCAACACAAGAACTTCTCCAAAACATGGGTGGACCTGAGTTCAGATTTCCAGGGTCACAGACACATATATGTGAAAGGAGAGAGACATATGCAGTTTGTCTGTTTGTCTGTCTCTTCCTCTTTCCAGAGTGGCTAAATTTAAACACTCAGATAACAGCAGATGCTGGCAAGGATGTGGAGAAAGAGGAACACTCTTCCAACCTTGTGGGGTTGTAATCTGACACAACCACTCTGGAAATTAGTCTGGTGGTTACTCAGAAAATTGGACATGGTACTACCTGAAAATCCAGCTATTCCACTCCTGAGAATATACCCCAAAGATGCTCCAACATACAACAAGGGCACATGTTCTACTATGTAAATAGCAATCTTATTTATAATAATCAGAAGCTGAAAAGAACCCTGATGTCCTTCAGTAGATGAATGGATACAGAAATTGTGGCACATTTACACATTAGAGTACTATTTAGCTATTAAAAATGACTTTATGAAATTCTTAAGCAGTTGGATGGAACTTGCAGCTGTCATCTGCACTGAGGTAACCCAGTCACAAAATAACTTATGGTATGTACTCACTGATAAGTGGACACTGGCCCCAAAACCTCAGGAATACTCAAGAAACAACAGAAATTAAAAGCTCAAAGAAAAGGAAGGCCAGAAGGTGGATGCCTGAATCCTTCTTAGAAGTGAGCACAAAACACTCATGGGAGGAAATACAAGTTCGAATAGATGAGCAGGTATTGCAGAAAAGATCATTCAGAGACTGCCTTACCTGGGTATCCACCCCATATGCAGCCACTGAACCCAAGCACTTACTTGATGCCAATTCATGCTTAATGCAAGAACCAGATATGGATGCCTCATCAGAGGCTCTGCCAGACTCAACAGAAACAGTTGAGGATGTTTGCAGCCATCCATTGGACTAAACACAAGGACCCCAATGACCGATATAGAGAAAGGAATGAAGGAGCTGAAAGGGTTTGCAATCTAAGGGGAAGAACAATATTATCAACCAAGAAATCCCACCATAACACCCAGGGCCTAAAATGCCAACCAATGACCACCCTTGGAGAGCACCCAAGACTCTAGTTTCATATGTATCATAGAATATCATTTTGTAGCATCAAAGAGGTAAAACGTCTTTGGTCCAGTGAAGGCATATTATCCCTCTTTGGGGGAATGCCAAGGCACTGAGGCAAAGAGGGTGATTGGGAGAGTGAGCACATTCATGGAAGCATGTGGATGTGGAGGGGGCACGTGAGCAAGGAGAAAAGGGATAACATTTGAAATGTAGTTACAGAGAATATCAACAAAACAATTTAAAAATTTTAAAAGTAATGTTTTAAGTCTTTAGTCATTAGAGAACTGCAAACCAAAACAAATCTGAGGTTTAATTTTACAACCATCAAAATGGTTAAAATAAAATATTCAAAGGATAGCACATGCTGAGAAGGATGTTAATAATAGTAATGGTTCTTTGCTGGCAGTAACATGATCCTTTACAACTACTTTGAAAAACAATATAACAGCTATTTAGAAAACTTGGAATAGTCCTTCTTAAGACTCAGCTATACCATAGCTGTGCATATACCTATAACATGCTCCACCATTCCACAAAAAACTTTCTCAACTATGTTCATAGTATCGTTATTTGTAATAGCCAGAACTACCTAGATATCCATCAACTGAAGAATAAGCAAAAAAAAAAAAAAAAAAAAAAAAAAAAAGAAGTAGAAAAGTATAAGAGTGGATAGGGGAAGGATTCTGGAAGGAGGTGACCAGGAGAGGGCTATTGAGCAGGATGTAACAAAACTATATAAGTAAGTAAGTAAGTAAGTAAGTAAATAAACACATACATACATACATACATACATACATACATACATACATATTTTAAAAAATTCAAAAAAGAATAAAGCACAGGTATATGATCAGGTGAAGATGCATTCACATTGATGTGTAATATGCTTATTGTTAAAAATTGCAAGTTAAATTATATGATGTTAGCAATCTAGAGGAAACAGACACCAGTTAGCTTTATGATTTCGGAGAACATGCTTGCTGTATGTTTCAAATAATAAAATGTAAATCAAAATATTAGGGAGCAAGTTTCAAGAAATAAGGAAAAGCACCGGTAAAACCTATAATGCACAAATATAAGGTTGTGAGTTGGGTTCTCCACTTTATGGGTTAGTATGCAACTGAAAAATCAGTACTTCTGAAGCAGACACAAAGAAACCCCTGATGGTTGGACAGCATATTTAGCAAATTAGTAAATGCCATGGGAGGCAAAAACAATTGTCTCAAAAATAAAATGGGCAGTGACTTAGGAAGTCATATTTTACAAATCACTAGTTTCCATAGTCCACCAGACTTGTGTATCATGCTCAACCACAGATATGGATGCTGACTTTAAGACAAAAGAAGCATGACTGATATCATAGATCTCCAAAATTTGAGGCAAGAGGATGTGTCTGTCTTTCAGGACAAATAATTTGTTCATGTCCAGAGTATGCAACTTAATGAGACCCTTTCTGAAAATAAATGGTAATGTAACTCCTTAGTAAAATGTAAATGTGTAATGGCCTGGGTTCAGTCAGTGTCTGGAATTAAGCTTATGTGTGTTATATATGGATCAAGATTTGATTTCCTAGAAATGCAAGTTGGATGCCTTATTTCAAGATTTGTAAACCAATTGCATAATTAAAGTACAAATTGTTTAATTCCTATGTTCTAGAGTTTAGGCAGTGAAAATATCTAATCTGCGAGCCATTTTACAATCTAAGTCACAATGTGTATTACAGAATGCTATAGTTACTTAAGGAGGTCAGGAAACAGCCTTGGGTATTGTTTTTCTTGTCGACCTTGGTTGAGGTAGGGTTTTATTTTTCTGACTATTGTTTACAGACATCACCTGTGCCTTCTGAGACATGTTGCTATCCTCCCTGCCTTGTATCAGTCTTAGAATCTTCTTTATATAAACATTTTCTTTCACAACATTTCACTATATAAAAATCTTTGCAATCCTCAAAGCTACCCATGCTCATGCAATTGAAATAAAAATGCATGTGGCTTACAGATATCTATCACAACTATATATTAGAAATCCATTTGTCTGTTATATGAATAAACATTGTTCACAAGACATGACTTTTTATTAATTAATTAATTTTTATTGAAAGAAGATTTGTCTCTCATACAATATAAAATGATTACTGAAAAGCTTTAGGTTCATGTTCTTAAATTGATTTATAGAGCAAAAAAGTGTTACAGCAAGTACTTCTTTTTAATAATTAAACTGAAAAATAAAACTTCAGATGATCTTCTCATTGTGTCTTGGATTTCCTGGACATTTTGGGTTAGGAGCTTTTTGTTTTTTGCATCTTCTCTGGCTGTTTTGTCTATGTTTGCAATGTTGAGAAAATGGCTGCATCTAGAGAATATCATCCTGAGTGAGATAACCCAGTCACAAAAGAACAGACATAATATGCAGTCACTGATAGTGGGATGCTAACCCCAGAGGCTTGCACTCCCCCAGAAACAACTCACAGACTGTATGAAGTCCAAGAAATAAAGAAAACAAAACAAAACAAAAAAATTTACAAAACAAGAAAACTTTAACTATTTCCAAGTTACATTTTGTTTTACATGTACTTTAGCTCATTGTAACTATTAAGTTTTCAAGGCATACAACCAAACCTTGAAAAAAATCAAGTACTGACTAAAAAATATATTCATATAGTTTTATATAAAAATTATGTTAAAATCTGAAAAAAGTACTGACAAAAATGTATAATTTTAAGCAAAAAATGTTTAAAATCTGTACATTTATCTTTGTTTTGTAAAATAAAGTTGTTTAAAAAAAACAAACAAACAAAGAAACCAAAATATAAATACAAACATACAGCAATGGAACCACCATATTTGTCTTCTAATGTACTCCAAAGTCCAGTGTGTTAGATTGGGTGATAGTCTGTAGCAACCAAGGGACAGTGATGTGTAGTGGAATAAAGTTAGGATGTTGGAGGCTTTTCCTTAATAGGATCCTGCAAACTGTGACAGAGCTGCCAAAGGGTGGGCTGCTTTTCTCTGACACACTCAGACAGTAATCATCCTGATTGTAACCTGATACCTCTGATGTCAGGAACCCAAACACAACCTTCTTCCTTATAGATTGCCTTTTGCATTCTCACAGTGGTGAGAATCTGACTTACACAAATGGAAAATGAAACACACCCTACTCCCATGCTTCATTCTCAGCTTGTCTGGGGATTCTGAAACCACCAGGTTCTCTTTGTGTCCCGTATCTGCCCAAGGAGTATCATGGTATCTAGTACATTAGCTCCTTTACTCCTTAGTTGCTCTCCCAAGGGCCTTAGTGTTTCCATGAGAGCATACTTCAGTAACCAACAGAGACAGTCAGTCTTCCCATGGGTTCTAGAATGGAATGACCCAGCATAGTCAACAGTACAGTGTTATCTAAACATTCTGGGGGAAGGGAATAAGGGACTGTGCTCAGCTATAGCTAAGATTAAGCTTCTCCTTTTTCTTCCTCCTATTGGGTTTTGACCCTCATGTTAGACATGATAGGGTCCCTTCAAGCCTTTGTCCTCCTGGGTCTAAATCATTTCTGTGGGGTCATAGCTCTTGTTCGAATGACTCACTTCAGAAGGGACATGGTGCATGTCTAATACAGGATTTGTGTGACACTGTCTGTTTGTTTGGGTAAAACATGAAGCAAGGCACGTCCATAGCTGTTTGCTATTTATTTATTGCCAATAATTGTTGAAATAAAGAACTTAGAGTATGATACTAAAAAAAAAAAAAAAAAAAAAAAAAAACAGATGAGCTAATATCTTCGGTATTCTAAATTACTACAAAACAGAGGCTTTGAATTTCATGCTGCCATTTAACATTCTCCTAGAGCCCCGCGTGGAGATCTATTTCACCACTTTGCTCTTTGTCAGCTTTGTAATGTATTTATAGTATTTTTAACTTTTCTTTTAAAGAAAGGCAATTAATTTAATACTTTCCCTGACAATGTTCATTGCTTACAAATATATTCAAATAACACAGACAGTGGCTAATCTAAACCTAATGTCATGATTTCTATCTTTCTTCCCAGTGATAATATCTGTTACTCAATTTCATTATGGAAAATTTAGGATAAACTTACAATACAATAGAGTAAGGTTTCTGTCCTTTGGAGGGGAATCACCTTTGGAGATGGTTTATAAAGTAATTTACACTCTCATGCCAGGTGTATGATATGCCTCATTTCTTTTTATAATTTTGGAGATTAAAATGGATTTAAAATTTTAAAACCTTCATTAGTTGAAATTAGTAAAATCAATTTAGTCATTTGAACTTTTGGAAATGTGACACTTAGTGTATTTCTGCAATAATTGTCTATTATGTAAATATGTTTTCCAAGTATTTTCATTATCTTTTTATTAAATGTGATAAAGTATACAACATATTAATATGCTGTAATATAAAATTAAATTTTATATGTTTAATTGATCACAAATAGTAAAAATTGTAATGACATTGGGTATGTCACTCTGCACACCAAAAATGTCAGATACCTAAATTTGATGTATTACCTAATATAGATATAATTTACAGGCCATTTGTAAATATAAAGATAATAATAATATTACTTTCAATGGTAGATCCCATCCATCAAAGAGGCTTCTCTGCAACAGATGAAGGCCATTCCAAAACATCCCAACTGGACCAAAAGTGGAGATGAAGTGATTGTGAGGTACTCAGTCACAGCTAACGCATTTACAACAGGACACTGGCATTTTAGGCTTTTGGAATATTTCATATGAGAAGCTACATGATTTTTATAACCAGAAGACAACAAACATTGTTAGAAGATTATATTGTGTACATAACAAATAGCTACAAGCCTAATGCCACATTAACATGTCTTCCTGTGTAAGAATGTTAAAATGACAACACCAGGACTCGTTAACATGTAGACAAGAAAAACAAACAACCATAAACAGTTGAAAACAAATAATGTATTTATTCCTGGAAAGAATTCCTTAATGTGTTCTAAAATAGCAAACAGCCCTGAAAGAATATACATACAAGAATAAGTAAGAATAATCAAACATAATCAGGAGGGTATATTTAAGTGTGTGTATGTATACAAATATTTTTTAAAATAGCCTATAAATTTAAAATAGCATCAGTTATGTTGAATGGATTGAAGAGAAAAATTATATAATTGGATCCTATTTAATAAAATAATTTTTTAAAATATTAGCAAATAGTAATTTTAAAATATATAGTAAAGTGTCAGTATGAGCCAATATTGTATATTAGTCTGTAACTAATTTAAATCTCATATTAGTTACTAATAGCAAGTAAAAACAATAAGTATAAACTATTATTTATGTATTACAATATACACTGGAGGTTTATAATATCATTATTGATTTTATATCAATATTTGTACATATCTCTCAAAATGTATATTTTACCCCATTATTGTAAGATCATCTAAAATAATGCTCAATATATTTTCCATTTATTTGTTATGTATATAAATTCCAACATTTATGTTAAATTTAAAATTTCTGCTTCTGTGGTAATGTGTTCTACATAGTTGCTTTATCGAATAGTGATATTTCTATTTGTTTATTAAATATAGTACAATTAAACTAATCATTTTTAACAAGAAACACTATAAAAACAATAACATTTTATAACATGAGGGCAGTTTTAACATACAACTTTGTCAAGTTCATTATTTCTTGTCTAAACTATTTAAGAGAGATATAGGCTTCCAGGACCTTTGCCAATTGGCTTAAAACCACTTACCTTTGAATCTTGCTTTTCACAGTCAACCTTGTGGAATAACCAAAGGATATTAAACAAGTAAGTGTTTGATTGAGTACACATTTATAAGTGAAAATTCAGAAATGAATATGATACTGAGAGAATATAAAAACAGAAATTTAAAATTTTTTCAATGTCTCCATTTTGGCATGCAATTCACATTTTTATTATTAGATACTTCTGAACATAAAGATCTTTAGGTTACAAAATTGAAGTTCTATATAGACCTTCTGAACAACTGTGTGCCATATTCTGGTCCAGTCTCATGTCAGAGCTATTATTTGGAAGATAGTCTATTTTTATTCTTAGTAGATTACTCTCTTTTTATTTCTTGACAAGTTTATACATTCTATTTCAAATATTGCATAATTAATAAATGGATTTAAAATTCTTTAAATGTTACTAACAAGTCTTTGTTTCCAAGAAGAAAAATAATGCACAATTAATGAGAATCTTATTTTTCTTATAAATATATCTTGGCAACCCAAGTGTGGCGTCACTAGCTTATTCTTGTTAGTTTCTCATGGGTAAAGTGAAAGAAAATGCATGTAAATTAAGTTTACTAATCAGCTGCAGGTTAGTGAAGGGTAGTCCAGGATAGTCCTCAGCAAAGTCAACAGAATATGTAAAAATGTCATAATATCAGAACAATGCTAGTAATTCTTAAGTTATGGATTTCAATTGGCTTTACAAAATTAACATAATTAATTGTTAATATTTGTACAAATCATTATTTGTGAAATAACAGGCAGTTTACTATTCCTCAAAAAATTAATTGAATATTAGGCAAATTTTAATAATTTGTGTTGAGAAGATAATTAAGTAAATATAGCTTTTCTAATAGTTATTCTATATATCTTTGTCATGATTTTCTGAGAAGCTTCCAGACTGATTTTCAGATGATTGTACCAGCTTACAACCCTAGCAACAGTAGAGGAGTGTTCCTCTTTCTCCACATCATGGCCAGATTATGCCATCATCTGAGGTTTTGAACTTAGCCATTCTGACTGGTGTGAGGGTGAATCTCAGAGTTGTTTTGATTTGCATTTCCCTGATGACTAGGGATGTTGAGCCTTTCCTCACGTGCTTTTCCGCCATTCAATATTCCTCAATTGAGAATTCTTTGTTTAGCTTGGTATCCTAATTTTTAATAGGATTATGTGATTCTCTGGAATCTAACTTCTAGAGTTCTTTGCATATATTGGATATTAGATGTCTATAAAATGTGTGATTGTTAAATATCTTATCGCAATTTGTTGGCTGCCATTTTGTTTACTTGACTGTGTCCTTAGCCTTACAGAAACTTTGCAATTTCATTAAGTCCAATTTTTCTATCTTTGATCTTAGAGCACAAGCTATTGTTGTTCTGTTCAATAAATTTTCTCCTGTGCCTATGTGTTTTAAGGTTTTCTCTACTTTCTCTTCTAATGGTTTCAGTGTACCTGGTTTTATGTTGAGATGTTGGAATCACTTGAACTTGAGCTTTGTATAAGGAGATAAGAAAGGGTCTATTTTCATTCTTCTGCATGCTGAGTGCCAGTTGAGCCAACAACATTTGTTGAAGATTATGTCCATTTTCCATTGAATGTTTTCAGCGGCTTTGTCAAAAATCAAGTGACCATATGTGTGAGTGTTTATTTTTGGATCTTCTATTCTGTTCCATTGATTGATTGCCTATCTCTGTACCAGTACCATGCAGTTTTTAACATAATAGCATTGTATTATAGTTTAAGGTCAGGGATAGTAATTCCCTCAGAAGATTTCTTGTTGTTAAGAATGAATTTCATTATTCTAGGTTTTTTGTTATTCCAGAAGAATTTATAAATTTCTTTTTCCAACTATATGAAGAATTGAATTGGTATTGAATCAGTAGATTGCTTTTGATAAGATGGCCATTTTTACAATGTTGATCCTTCCAGTCCATTTGCATGGGAGATCTTTCCATCTTCTGAGATCTTCAATTTCTTTCAGAGATTTTTAGTTCTAGTCATAAAGGTCCTTCACTTGTTTAGTTAGTGTCACACCAAGGTATTTCATACTGTTTGTGACTATTTTAAAGGGTATCTTTTCCCTAATTTCTTTCTCAGCATGTTTGTGCTTTGAGTAGAGGGAGGCTACTGATATTTTTTGAGTTAATTTTATATTCAACCACTTTGCTTAAGTTGTATACCAGCTATAAAAGTTCTGTGATAAAATTATTGCGGTCACTTAAGTATACTACCATGTCATCTGCAAATAGTGATATTTGTGCTTCTTCTTTTCCAGTTTGTAGCCCTTTGATTACCTATTGTTGTCTAATTTCTCTGTTCAGGATTTCCAGTACTATGTTGGATAGGTAGGGGAACAGTAGGCAACCTTGTCTAGTTACTGATTTTTGTAAGATTGCTTCAAATTTCTCACCATTTAGTTTGATGTTGGCTATTGGTTTGCTGTATATTGCTTTTACTATGATTAATTGTGGGCCTTGGGTTCCTGCTCTTTCCAAGATTTTTCACATGAAGCAGTGTTGAATTTTGTCAAATGCTTTCTCAGCATCAAGTGAGATGATCATGTGGTTTTTTTTTCCCTTGATTTTGTTTATATGGTAGATTATGTTGATGGATTCCTGATTTTGGTATATTAAACAATCCCTGCATCCCAGAAAAAAACCCTACTTGATCATGGTGATTGATCATTTTAATATGTTCTTAGACTCTGTTTGCAAGAAATTTATTGATTTTTTTTTTCCATCAATGTATTTAAGGGGCATTGGTCTGAAATTCTCTTTCATTATAGAATTTTTGTGTTGTTTAGGTATGAGAGATATTATAGCTTTGAATAATGTGTTAGATAGTGTTCCATCTGACTCTATTTTGTGGAATAATTTGGGGGAGTATTGCTATTTGTTCATCAATAAATATCTAATAGAATTCTGCACTGAACTCATGTGGTCCTGGTCTTTTTATGTTTGGGAGGCTTTTGATGACTGCTTCAATATCTATAGGTGTTATGGGATTCTTTAGATAGTTTATTTGTTCCTGATTTAAGTTTGGTATCTGGTATCTGTCTAGAAATTTATTCATTTCCTCCAGATTTTCCAGTTTTATTGAGTATAGGCTTTTTTTTTTTAAAGTAGGATCTGATGTTTCTTCAATTTCCTTGGTTTTTGTTGTTATGTTCCCTTTCATTTCTGATTTTGTTAATTTGGATACTCTCTCCTTGCCCTCTAGTTAGTCTGGCAAAGGGTTTATCGATTTTGTTAATTTATTCAAAGAACCAGCTCCTGGTTTTGTTGATTTGTATGGTTCTTTTTGTTTCTTCTTGGTTCATTTCTGCTCTGAGTTTAATTAGTTCCTGCCATCTATTCCTCTTGAGTATATCTGTTTCTTTTTGTTCTAGAGCTTTTAGCTGTCCCGTCACCTTGCTAGTGTATGCTCTCTCCACTTTCTTTTTTGAGAAAATCAGAACTATGAGTTATTCTCTTAGTACTGCTTTCATTGTGTTCCATTCTTTTGGGTATATTGTGCTTTCATTTTCATTAAATTCCAGATAATCCTTAATTTCTTTCTTCTTTGTCATGCAGTTGTTGAGTAGAGCATGGTTCTGCTTCCATGTGCATATGGGCTTCTTGTTGTCTTTGTTCTTATTACAGACAAGCTTTTGTCCATGGTGGTCTGATAGGATGCGTGAGGGTATTTTAATCTTCTTATATCTATTGACACATTTTTTGTGACCGTTTATATGTTCAGTTTTGAAAACGCTACCATGAGGTGCTGAGAAGAAGGTTTATTCTTTTGTTTTAGGCTAAAATGTTCTGTAGATGTGTGTTAATTCCAGTTCGTTCATAACCTCTGTTCAGTTTCTGTCTCCATGATCAGTCCATTGATGAGAGTGGTGTGTTGAAGTCTCCCACTATTATTGTGTGTAGTACAATGTATGTTTTGTGCTTTAGTATGGTTTCTTTAATGAATATGGGTGCTCTTGCATTGGAGCATATACATTTAAGATTGAGAATCTATCCTGATAAATTTTCCCTGTAGTGAATAAATAGTACCCTTCATTATCTTTTTTGATAACTCTTGGTTGAAAATCTACATTATTTGATATTAGAATGGCTACTCCAGGTTTTTTTTTGGGGCTGTTTGCTTCGAAGATTTTTTCCCCAACCTTTCACTCTGAGGTAGTATCTGTCTTTGTTTTTGAGATGAATTTCCTGTATGCAGCAAAATGCTGAATTCTGTTCATGTATTCAATCAGACAGTCTTTGTAGCTTTATTGGAGAACTGAGTCCATTTATGTTAAAAGGTATTTAGGAATAGTGATTGTTGTTTCTCGCTATTTTTGCTGTTAGAGGTAGAATCATGTCTGTGTGTCTTTCTTCTTTTGATTTTCTTGCTTAGTTATTTTCTCTCATTTTCTAGGGTGTAGTTTTTCTCCTCGTGTTGCATTTTCCATTTATTATTATTTGTCGGACTGAATTTGTGTTCAGATATTTTCTAAACTTAGTTTTCTCCTGGAACATCTTTCTCTTTACATCTATGGTGGTTGAGAATTTTGCTGTATATAGTAACCTGGGCTGACATTTTTGTTCTCTTTGTGTCTGTATGATGTCTTTCCAGGATCTTCTAGCTTTCATAGTCTCTGTTAAGAAGTCAGGTCTTATTCTGATTGATCTGTTTTTATATGTTACATGTCCTTAATCCCTTACTGCTTCTAGTATTCATTCTCTTTTTGAACACTTTGTGTTTTGACTTTTATGTGTCAGGAAGTATTTATTTTTTGGTCCAATCTCTTTGGAGTTCTGTAGGCTTCCTTTATCCTTATGGTCATCTTATTCTTAAGGGTAGAGAAGTTTTTTTTTCTATGATTTTGTTGAAGGTATTTACTGTGCCTCTTAGTTGATACATTGTGCTCTGGGTATTTAAAGCGGAGCCCCTCTCCAGGTCTGTGCCCCACGTTATCTTCTGGTCCTGGTGTAGGTGCATCTGGGAGTCTGGTCTTTAAGCACAGCCTTTCCGGGCAGATACTGATACCCACTTATTGTGGGCTGGAAAGAACCTTTGCCACAAGCACTGCCACCAAGCACTTTTCTGTGTTCTAGTTGCTCACAGTGCAGCCTCAACAGGGTGTGCCCCAGGTTATCTGCTGGTCCAGGTAAGAACGCTGTAATATTTTATAATTAGAAGAAAATCATAAAGAAGTTTCTACAATGTCACGCAGCATGCTCTGGGCATCATTGCAAACAAGCATGTTAAAGACAAGATTCTGACCAAAAGGATCAAAGACAGAGAGCATAAAGCACTTGAAGAACAGAGACCAATTCCTGAAGCAGGTGAAGGAGAACGATAAGGGGGAAAAGGAAGCCAAACTGCACACCTGAGTTCAGCCTGCACCGCTAAGAGAAGTGCACTTTTTGAGGAATAACAGGAAAGAACCTGAGCTACTGGAGCCCATTTTATAGGAATCCATTGAAATAAAGGACCCGAACTCCAAAAACAAAACAAAAAAAGCAAAAGCAAAAACAAAACAATACAAATCAAAAAATCCCCACAAAAACAAAAATGGTAAAATGATTCCCAAAAATTTTGTTTCCAAATTAATTCCAATATGATCTGTTTTTTCCCCTCTAATACCGTTGTTGTAGTATGAAAATAAATATAAGTAAAATAACACTAATCTTATTTTACTTTTGAAAGTTTTCTCATTTGTTGTAAAACTGGCTTGTAGCTGTCAATACAGCAATAGGGTAAGCAGGTTGAGGAATTGTTGCTTAAGGTTGAAGTCCAAAATATGAAAGATGGCTCAAATATTTATTCCATTGTTTTTTGAAACTTTTCAGCTACTGAGTTTTAACTAATAAATTAATCACAGTGCCATTATAGTCTTGTAAAACTTATTCTTTCTCTTCATTTATATTTAAGATTGATGATTTTCTACTTTTGCTTAGGTTTACTGTAAAACTTTGTACATTATTTGAAACTATTCATGGGAACATTTTAGTGATTTGTTAGTAGAGTAAAATTTCATAAATATATTTTATAACACTAAATTCTCTTCAATTGTTGTATTTCTTTTTTTTGTTTTTTTAAACGACTTTATTTTACAAAACAAAGATAAATGTACAGATTTTAAACATTTTTTGCTTAAAATTATACGTTTTTGTCAGTACTGTTTTTTAAGATATTAAAATAATTTTTACATAAAACTATGTGAATATATTTTTTAGTCAGTACTTGATTTTTTCAAGGGCTTCACAGTATGCATTGAAAACCTAATAGTTACAATGAGCATAAAGTACATGCAAAACAAAACGCAACATGGAAATTGTCAAAGTCTTCTTGTTTTGTAAATATATATATATATTTTGTTTTCTTTATTTCCTGGACTTCATACAGTCTGTGAGTTGTTTCTGGGGGAGTGCAAGCCTCTGGGGTTAGCATCCCACTATCAGTGACTGCATATTATGTCTGTTCTTTTGTGACTGGGTTATCTCACTCAGGATGATATTCTCTAGATGCAACCATTTTCTTAAGAATTTGGTTAAGTCATTGTTTCTGGTGGCTGAGTAGTATTCCATTGTGTAACTGTACCACAATTTTTGTATCCATTCATCTTCTGAAGGACATCTGGGTTCTTTCAAGCTTCTGGCTATTATAAATAGAGGGGCTATGAACATTGTGGTGCATATATCTTTGTTGTGTATTAAAGTGTCTCTGGGGTATATGCCCAGAAGTGGAATAGCTGGGTCTTCAGGTAGTACTATATCCAATTTTCTGAAGTATTGCCAGACTGATTTCCAGGGTGGTTGTATTAGTTTGCACCCCACCAACAGTGGAGAAGTGTTCCTCTTTCTCCACAGCCTCAACAGCATCTGCTGTCATCTGAGTTTTGGATCTTGGCCAATCTGACTGGTGTGATGTGGAATCTTCGGGTTGTTTTGATTTGCATTTCCCTGATGGCTAAGTATATCGAGCACTTCCTCAGATTTTTTTCGGCCATTCGGTGTTCCTCAACTGAGAACGTTTTGTTTATCTCTGTACCCCATTTTTTAATAGGGTTATTTGATTCTCTGGTGTCTAGCTTTTTGAGTTCTTTGTATACCTTGGATATTAGGCCTCTATCTGATGTGGTGTTTGTAAAGATCTTTTCCCATTCTGTTGGTTGCCATTTTGTTTTCTTGAAGATGTCCTTACCCTTACAGAAACTTTGCAATCTCATTAAGTCCCATTTGTTAATCTTTGACCTTAGAGCTTGAGCCATTTGTGTTTTGTTCAGGAAATTTTCTCCTGTGCCTATGCGTTGTTGTATTTCATTTGTACATATTCTAACCTCTTGGCTCTGGGTTTATGTACAAACATAATATCATTTTATTATTATAAAGTAACATTCTTTTGTTTTTTTTTTTCTTTATATTATGCTACTGTTGATCCAACTAACCCTCTTGTATGCACCAGGAAAGTATTTGACCCCTGAGCAATTCCACCCCACCCCAACTTTTTCTATTAATAATCTGTTGCAATCACATCTCTTCTTGGGTCATAATTATTTTTTAATAACTTCCAGGTGTTACTTCATATCTTTGTTGAAAGTTGATCATTTTAATATTCTCTCCAATTCCTTTCTATATCAGTCAGCTATGATATTTTATTAGTGTGATCTGCAATTAGAGCTCTAATTATATTCTTAGCTTGAACTGATTTTTCTAAACCACAAGATGCTTAAAAAAAACAAAGAACTTAGTTTATGCTAGAGATAGGACCCAGGACTCACAATGCAAAGCAAAAACACTACAATTGAACATTTCATACAAAGGTAAGTAAGATGCTTAGATAATTATTATCTATGAAGTATTTTAAAAATGAGTATTTTGAATAAGAAATTTCACAATGTTCACTCACAATTTTGACTTCTCTCTCAGCTTTTGCTTTCTATACAAGCAATTTGGAGAGAACAATAATTTCCAGCACTATATAGATAGAAATTCTACCCAATTATATGATTTTTCAGTTTTATAGTGAAAACTATTTATAGATCACCTTATGGAAACATGATAGAATATAAAACATTCTTTTCATTTTTCATTTTTATTAATCCTTTGAGAATCCCATATTGTACATTTCTATTATATTAACTCCAATTCCCTAGACTATTGCATCATTGTTTACCAGTACAACTTTTTGTTACTCTTTTTATTTTAACACATCAAGTTCAAATTGATATGTCTATATACTTTTCAGTTGTGATAATCTGCTGGATCAAGGTTGACCTACTAGGGGCTTATCATAAAAGAAAACTGGCTCTCTGCTCTGTAGCTGTCAATTTCCAATAGCTTCTTAACTCAGGGAATGGTTGTGTGCCTATCCCCACTCTATGCTAAGACACGTATGACTTGATCTTTCACAGGTGTTGGGCATGCTGTAATAACCACTGCATGTTCATATATGTGAAATCATCTCTTGGGTTAAATGCTAATGAAAATATTTGTGAGATTTTGTCTTGCCTTGTTAGAATAAATAAGATGGTAGAAAAATGGAAGGATGGATTTTGCTATTCTAGATTTTTTTTATTCCAGATGAAATTGCACATTGATGTTTCCAACTTAATGAAGAGCTGGGTTGGAATTTTGATGGGGATTGCATTAAATCTGTAGATTGATTTTGGTAGGATGGCCATTTTTAAAATGTTGATCCTTCCAATCCATGAGCAAGGGGTATATTTCCATTTTCTGAGATCTTCCTTTATTTCCTTCTTTAGAAATTTGAAGTTCTTGTCATACTGGTCCCTGACCTCAAGCTATATTACAAGGCAATTGTGTTGAAAACAGCATGGTACTGGTACAGAAATAGGCACATGGATCAATGGAATAGAATAGAAGATCCAGAAATGAGCCCTCACATATATCGTCACCTGATTTTTGACAAAGGAGCTGTAAACATTCAACGGAAAAAGGACAGCCTATTCAACAAATGGTGTTGGTCCAAGTGGCACTCAACATACAAAAGAATGAAAATAGACCCGTTCTTATCTCCTTGTACAAAGCTCAAGTGTAAGTGGATTAAAGATCTCCACATTAAACCAGATACACTGAAACTATTAGATGAGAAAGTAGGAAAAACCTTAGAACACATAGGCACAGGAGAAAATTTCCTGAACAAAACACCAATGGCTCAAGCTCTAAGGTCAAAGATTAACAAATGGGACTTAATGAGATTGCAAAGTTTCTGTAAGGCTAAGGACATTGTTAAGAAAACAAAACGGCAGCCAACAGAATGGGAAAAGATCTTTACCAACTCCACATCAGATAGAGGCGTAATATCTAAGGTATACAAAGAATTCAAAAAGCTAGATATGAGAGAATCAAACAACCCTATTAAAAATGGGGTACAGAGCTAAACAAAACATTTTCAATTGAGGAATATGGAATGGCTGAGAAACATCTAAGGAAATGCTTGACATCCTTAGCAATCAGGGAAATGCAAATGAAAACAACCTTGAGATTCCACCTCACACCAGTCAGATTGGCCAAGATCCAAAAATCAGATGACAGCAGATGCTGTTGAGGTTGTAGAGAAAGAGGAACACTTCTCCACTGTTGGTGGTGTTGTAAACTGATACAACCACTCTGGAAATCAGTCTGCTGATTCCTCAGAAAATTGGACATAGTACTACCTGAAGATCCAGCTATTCCACTTCTGGGCATATACCCCAGAGACACTCCAATATACAACAAAGATACATGCACCGCAATGTTCATAGCAGCTCTATTTATAATAGTCAGAAGCTGGAAAGAACCCATATGTCCTTCAGTAGATGAATGGATACAAAAATGGTGGTACATTTACACAATGGAGTACTACTCAGCTATCAGAAACAATGAATTTACTAAATTCTTAAGAAAATGGTTGAATCTAGAGAATATCATCCTGATTGAGATAACCCTTTCACAAACAGACATAATATGCAGTCATTGATAGTGGGATGCTAACCCCACAGGCTCGGATTGCCCCAGAAACAACTCATAGACTGTGTGAAGGTCAAGAAAAAAAGAAATCAAACAAAAACAAACAAACAAACAAACAAACAAAATAAAACATTATGCTCAATCCTTACACACCAAGAAAACATTGACTAATTCCAGGTTACATCCTGTTTTACATGTACTTTTTCTCATTGTAACTAGTAAGACCTTAATACACATTATCATACCTTAAAAAAAAGAAAAAAAAAATCCAAGCACTTACAAAAATATATTTTTATACATTTATGCAAAAATGTTTAAGAGTTTTTTCTTTTATCTTTGTCTTTTAAAATAAAGTTTTAAAAAAAAAGAAAGAAAAATAGAAGGAAAAACTTAAGGGGATTCAGAAAAAGTAAAGTGCTTATTCCAGAATGAAAATGTGTAATTGTGTGAAGGCCCTATGGCATCCAGTGTTGAGAATGTTTAACATTCTTAAATTCCTAAAGACAAGTAAATTTTGCATGGATATACCTGTGAATACAAAACTATAAATATCCCTTTAACTAAGTCTGATTGTGGTAACTCCCATCAGATGTGTAGTTAGTGAAAACAAATACAGAGGCAGATGCTTGCAGGTATCCATTGGAATGAGCATGGGGACCCCTATGGAGGAGTCAGAGAAAGGACTGAAGGAGCTGAAGGATTTGCAACCCATAGGAAGAACAAGATCAACAAACCAGAATCACCAGAGCTCTCAGGCACTAAACCACTAACCAAAGAGTACACATGTGGGACCCATAGATACAACTGCATTTGTAGCAGAGGATGGCATTTTCTGACCTCTATGGGAAAAGAGGCCCTTTGTTCTGGGAAGAATTTATGCCCCAGTGTAGGGAAATGCCATGGCAACGAGACAGGAGTAGGTGGATAGAATAGTGGATTTCTAGAGGGAAAATTGGGAAAGGGGATAACATTTGAAATACAAGTACATAAAACATTCAATGAAAAAAATCCTTTCCCATTCTTTAGAGGTTGTTGGTTTTTCCAAGAGGAATTCTTGTGTACATAAAATTTTTATCTCATGCATATTTTTGTTAGTAGCATTTGTAGTGCACTGAGTGGCATACATTATGTGCATATAATGAGAGAATTAGGATGTAAGGCTTTGTACAAAGATATTATAGTTTAAAATTTGGGGTAACACAAATATAATATAATACATAATGGATAGTATATTACTTTGCCAGATATTAAGAATTTTGGTTTATAACCAGAATTTGTGAGCATATTCTCATCTATTTTTATGGACTTAACCATATGTCAAATGATATAGTAAATATATTTATGCTAAATATGCTTTAAAATGCCAGTAGTCAAACATTTAAATTTTCTTATAGAGTATACTGAAGTCAACTCTAAACAAGCTTTGTTTGTTTTTTCATAGTCTTTGAAGTTTTGGTCATTGTTCCCCAAATTTTATTCCTTAGCTACTCTTGAATGCACTATAGGCTTTTATTAAAACTTTGTTTTGCATTTCTAATTTATTTTTGTTCAATAAAATACAAATTTGATTCTGCTGTCAGTTTGAAAACTGTATTAACAAATTTTATGTTTTGGATGCTTTAGCAATTTTAGACCGAAATGCCAATTTTAAATTACAAATAATAATTTTAATTTTGAGGATGAAAAGTTATTCATATCCTAGTCAAGAAAAAGAAATCTTATCAGAAACCTGAATAGATACATGGTTCAATATGTAGTAATATTATAATCTGTTTACTTGCTTACTCATTTTGAAGTATCATCTAGTAAATACATTGAAAAAGGCATTGGGCTAATCAGTCATTAAGTATACCTTGCCTTTTGTTACTTTAAAAAAAAAAAAAAAAAAAAAAACTTTACTCTAGATCTTTCTCGCTATTTTTGTAGAAACCCTTAACTATACTTTGTAGGCCTAGTTTGTCGTGAATTCATGATCCTCCTGCTTCTGCCTGCTGAGAAACTGGTGTTATATGGCTACACTACCAAGAGTTTTTGCTTTGGAAACAAGGTTTGGTAAGTACTGAAAGCACTCACTCTATACATTAGTAGGAAATAATACTCAATTCATAACTATCCAATGTTTTAGAACTAATTCAGGACAATATTTTAAGAACAATAAAATGCCAGCTCTGAATATTTCCTAGGGTAGCTTCAAAAATACTCTCTCTCTCTACTCCAGTCTTTGAATACTGGAGTTGTAAATGTGTGCCCCTGTACCCGAATACTGAATTCAGAAACTGAATTTAACATATTGTGAGTCACAGCTGAGAACCAACTCTTAGGGCTTACAAGGAACTATAAAATATGTAGGAACACCAGATACAGAGAGAAAACAGAGTTGCTAAGGTTAATGGTGTCTAAAGATGTATATTTGAAATAGATTGAACACATACACACACACACACACACACACACACACACACACACACACACACACACACACACACTTGCTATATGAGAGCTAGGGATTGCTGTTGACTGGATGGACCCATGATTTCACAAAATACTTTAGTCTTTGGTTAGTAATCAGCAACACGCCCTTCTCAGTGACACTCACAATCTCCCTAATTGCCAAGCATGAGTAGTACCATGCTGGAAGAAAACCCATTAAAATCTCTAGAACTGAGAAGAAATCTTCCCTTCATGTTTTTACTGTGTTTCATGTGTTTCACAATTTCTTATATATATATATATATATATATATATACATATATATATATGGCAAAAGATGCCCTCTTAAGGGGTCCAACTCCATGATCAAAATAAAAAACAAAAAGGTTTGGCTTTGCATGTTGAATTATAGAATCACTGGCACAATTAAAATATGGAAAAATAGTAATATTTAAATTAATGTGGTGTGGTGTTTGGAATTCAAAATAATTCTATAAGTAATCAGTAAAGATCACTGATGAAAGGAATGACCTGAAGTTAAATAGTCAGCCACGAAAATAACAGAACCAAAGTAAGTAAAGAATAATTCTTTCTAAACAGAGCCTTGAGATCAGTATGTTTGGATAATAGACCTGCCATTAAACGATGATGTAAAGAGAAACCATTAAACAAGTAAAGTCAAAGACAACATTAGGAACATTCTCTGTGCTATACTCTATAATCTAGTCTATATTTCCAGTCTCATTTCAGATTTGACTTTAAATATCTCCTCTTTTTCATTCTTAATTTAAGGTGTTGCTTTCATTTATATGAATATTGGAAGTTGTAACCTTAACTCTGAGGAAGGACTTTTCATTGTACAGTAAGTAAATCTTGTTTTTAGTCTTGTGTGAACATTTTCTGAGCACCTCCAACATGTACTTTCATTTCTATATATGTATATATTATCAATTTTGATATCTGGTAGTTTCTTGAAATTTTCATCATCTTCTGCTGTTAAAGAAGCTATTTTGTAAGGTTAAATAGTCATTTTAAAAATATTGAGACATTGCACTAGCCAAATGTGTTCTTACTTTTATTTCTGTCATGGACAGGTTGCTGTTATTGTGGCTATTGTTATTTTCATTGTTTTGGCGATGTTTGTTTTGGTTGACAGTGAGTAAGAATATACAACGTATTTCATACTGAAAGTGTAAACTTTAATCGGATGTAATACAGCCTATTCAAACTATAAAGAATTTCATTGAGTTCTACAGAATTTGGCTCTGGTTAATTTAGATGTGTGATGCTTTTATTTATTTGCAAGCTATTTTATAATAAAATTAACCGATGAAGTATAGCCAACTATGCTTTAAAATGAATCCGCAACAGACTATTGAATAAGGAAAATGCCAATTCTGTAAACAGAAGGCTGTCACTCTACACCCTGATGATGTTACTTGTCACACAGAGGTGCCTATCTCTTTGACTCCTTTGTGGATGTACAAACCACCAGATGCTTAGCCATTCAGCTGCTCTTCCAACAAGCCTGCTCTTCAACCATGGCTGACACCGATGTGATGTTACAGCTCCTGCCTCTCCTTTGTGTTACCAGCTCACCCTCTTCTGTAACAACCAGCATCTCCAGTAGGCAATAAAAAACATACGAAGGAATCTTTTTTTACTTAATATTGAAATATTAGGGCTCAACACGAAGGATTTTTACTTAAATAAATTTCTCTTAGAATTAATATCATAACCATTAATATCTTCACTGATGATATTAACATAAAAGAATAATTTCCTTTACTTTAATCCTTTCATCTACATAAGGAAAAGTCTTTTGTTTTGTGAATATTTCCATTAGATATAATCTGTCAAACATAATGCAGAGAGTTCAGTTTTCCTATACTATATATTTTAATTCCATATATCTGTCAACAAACTTGCGAATATATGTGAATTAGCCGGTCTTTTAATTGGGAAGCTATGTTAATTAGTACATTTACATGAGTTTTGTGAATTAATCAATTTGATTGTATGTCTACTTTGTTTGTTTCTTGATGTTTAAATATTTTAGAAATAAATACATTAAAATATATTTCATTTGCTTTTAATCTGGGTTTTGGAATTTCCATTGGAAATCCTGGAAATGTAAATTTTAGAGCAGGGCAGCTTGTAAGTCTGAACCAAACATAATTTTGCATAATCAGATTATAGCATAATTCTTCCAATTCACCAAATTCCTGGGTCATGAAACCTCCTAGCTGCCACTTTTTGGAGGGTTTACTGCCTTATTTCTGTCAGTGTCATCTATTCACAAAAATAAATAGAATTGTAGAACAGGCACCTAAATCTAATTATAAAACAAGGACATGAGCAATGGGCAAAATTAATCAAGGATTTATTCATCCTGAACATTTCTTAGACAGCAGAATGAACTCATAATTTTATGGCAAGATATCTTTCTTTTTGTTTTTTAAATGTTATTATTAACTTTATAAATAGATATCACTCTGAGCTTTTTGAAAAGAAAATTGTATTTTAAGGACTTCATACATGAAGACTACAACTGTTAATTTTTATTGATCCAAGAAAAAACTCTGTTTCTTATATCAAATCAGCTTGGAATAGTTGTTTTGAGATATTATTAAATTATAAGTGACAATTTAAATGTTGAAATATAGTAATGAAATATAGGTGGCACATATCTCATGAATAAGAAAGATTAACAATGTATAACAAAGCATAAATAAATTCATGAGCCAACTGATATGTGAATTACATATGAATAAAAGAACTTTGTTTTCCAAGAGAACACAAGCCATTCTTCAACTTGAAAATTCAATTTATAGAGGGCTTTAGGGTTTTCAGGTGCACTATGTCATTACCTGTACTTATTAAAAATTATTTCAATGTCTGAAAAAAACAGTACTGACAAAAATGTATAATTTTAAGCAAAAAATGTTTAAAATCTGTACATTTATCTTTGTTTTGTAAAATAAAGTCGTTAAAAAAAAACTTTTCATTACTTTATAAATTTCAAAGTCTTCTTAGTTAAAACCTAAAAATAATTTAGTAGGAGAACATAAGGAAATTACTCTAAATTTTTCTAAATGGCTCTTTAAGCTGGTTTATTTTCTCAACTATGAAGGCTAAAATTAAAAATGCAAGGCACTTCTGATAAAGACATATTTCTCTTCCTTTTTATTCCCTTTGACTTGCAGGTTTCTGCCCTGAATGCGACTGTCCAAAAGACTTCCCTCTGTCTCCTGAGTATGTCTCCTGCAATAGCTAGTTTTGCTGTTAAGTATCTTTCTTTTAACTTACTTTCCTTGGTGTATGGCATAATCACAGTCAGAATTTCTGGGGGTTGGGTTTTACTTAATGAACTTAGACAATTTTCAGCCAACCACTACTGAAGTAAAATAAATCCATTTTTCACTGATCATACCAATTACTTACATTTTAAAAATGTTTATTTTATATTTGATCATTTCCTTCTAAGAAATTTGTTTGCCCAGGCTACTTTCTATGGCTACCAGGATGATATATAACTTTGGGATTTGCACATTGCATATGTATTTTAGAAATAATATCAAGCTGTACATGACAGATGAAAAATTCATATGCATTCTGCACTTAGGTGACTAAGAAACGTGGTACAAAACAGTAGTTCCAAGCCAACCCAAACTGCATGGTTGGACCATGTATCTAATTTCCAAGATAAATTAATGAATATTAGTATATTTCATAAAATTATCAGCAAAGATAAATATATAAATAACACCTATGTTATAACTAGATATTATAATTTGGCTTCTTAATAAAAAGCTCTCCACTATTTCTGGAAGGAAATGTGCTGAGAACAGGTCTGGAGTAAAAGCAAGGTAGAGAAGGAGCGGAGAAGAGTGGATAAATGAGAAACTATAGTCAGGATGAGAGAAAATAAAAAATGTAGAAATAATCAAATAGAAACATACTTAACTTCAATATATATTTTAAATGTTACAACAAATGTTATTTTGTTAGTTGTTCTAAGAGACTATTTTGAGTTCATTCATTAAGCTTATAAACATATAAAACTTATTAGGAGATTGAAAGAAGTTAGGAAGTAAAACTTCTAAAGTTAGGAAGTTAAATTGATGACTTCTCCAGAGGAACAACGTTGATCCAAGCATCCATATTAGATGGCTTAAGGAAATTCATGAAGCCTCATTTCTTTGGGCACACATGAACATGACATGCACTCAGGTAGGTTCCCACATGACTAATCATAAATAAATTTTTGTTATAATAGCAAAACTTAATTTGAACCTAATCACAATGTCCCTCAAAGCTTGAGTAGTTGGTAGTTCTTAGTTATCTTTCCTTCAATATTAATTTTATGTCATTATCCATAGCCCTTGACCATAGAAAATGGTAGTTTGTGTTAACAATACCTTTCATTGTACCACTGTTCACTAATAACCATAATTCAACATATCTATATTGATGACTGTTCATGAATAAACATATTAATTAAAAAAGGTAAACCAAGTAATGTTTTTCAAATTGAAAATTCCTTGATTATATTTTTGAAAATGTGTATGCCTTCAGAGATTCATGAGCCATGGTCCATTTATGACCATTATGTGGAAAACCTCCAGAATTTGAAAGGCAGACATTGAGTTCATGTTACCCTACCCTAAAAGCTCAATAAAACACACAGAACCCTGAACTAGCTCTCTCATGGTTAAAGAATGAGGTATGTTGCAGAGTTCACAACACAGGTTTTAGGCAAGGATCAGGCTTGGTTTGTTTTTTTCAGAAAGAGAGTTTTTAACTATGTTTGTTCTTGAGGATGTCAATATAGAGAAGTGCAGCTTATAAGACCTAATGACAAACAAGCAAAAGAGACAGCCTAGACATCATCCTAGGGATTCCTAAGTAATCCTGCCCTTGAAAATCTCAAGGGCAGAGTACAAAATAATTACAGATAGAGAGAAAAACAAAGGAAAAAACAGTTTCCAGTAACGAAAGGATGCAAACAAAACACATATTATGATTGTAATATTTTAATTTTTTTCAGAAATGTTATTTAAAAGAGTATCTCATGATTAATTTTTCTTCTAAATTAGAAATTCTCTGCATTTATAATTCAGAAGTTATCCCTTTCTCACAATCCCAACACCTCTCCCTGTCCCATTGCCTCCATGAAGGTGCTTCCTCTCCCAACCACCCTTTCCCATCTCAGCACCTTGGCATTCCCCTACACTGGGAAAACTAGCCTTCTCTGGATAGAGGCATCTTCTCCCATTGATGTCAGAAATGCTATTTTCTACTGCATATGTACCTCAGGCCATAGGTCTTTCCATGTGAACTCATTGGTTTGTGTTTTAGTCCCTGTGAGCTGTGGTGGGTTTGGATAGTTGATAATTTTGTTCTTCACAAGGGGTTTAAGACCCTTTCGGCTGCCTCAGTCTTTTCTCTATCCTTCATTGGGGTACACATGTTCAGTCTCATTGTTAGCTGCAAAATCCTCCTCTGTATCAGTATGGCTTTGGCAGGGCCTCTGAGGAGGTATCCATATCAGGTTCCTGCCAGGAAGTACTGCGTGGATTCAGCAACAGTATTTGAGTTTATTTGGTGCATATGACGTGTATCTCCAGGTGAGGTAGTCTCTGAATGATCTCTTCCCAATCCCTGCTCCTCTATTTGTCCCTTTATTTACTCCCATGAGTGTTTTGTTCTTCCTTCTAAGAAAGACTGCGCCATTCACTTTCTGTCTCTCCTTTTCTTTGAGGTTCATAAGTTCTGTGGATGGTTCCTTGGCTATTCCAAGATTTTTGGGCTAGTATCTACTTATAAGAGAGTACATACTATGTTCTTTTGTGACTGGGTTACATCAGTCAGGATGATAGCTTCAAGTTTCATCCATTTGCTTAGCAATTTCATGAAGTCATTGTTTTTGATAGCTGAATAGTAGTCCATTGTGTGTATATACCACAATTTCATAATAGTCATCCACAATGGAATTATGTTGTATGAACTTTTGAGAAAGTTCTTTATATAGAACTTTTGAATTATTCTTAATATAAGGTTGACAATATTTTACATAGTAAAACATTCTTTTAATGCTACACAATTATACAGCAAGTATAACATTTTTCAAATGAGCTGTTTCTGTAATATTTTTTTATTCATATGCATAGTGAACAAATCAAATAGTTTCATAATGACTTATTGGAATTACCAATTCTTTTAAACTTTGGAAAAGTGTGCTGAAGAGTGCAGAATTGTCTGCTGGTTTTAGCATTTCACTTATCCACCTGAGGTGCAGGAAGAAGAATTTGCTTTTTTTATGAGCTGTTGATCGCAGAGAAATGAGCTGTCATTGGCAGAGAAATCTGTCAGCCTCACAGAAATTTCATAATGGAGTGTCCCAAGAAGTTATTTATTATTATGGTGGCTGCTTTATAAAAATTAATATCACACTAGTTGGTAAAATAAATCATAGCTGACCTAACAGAAAATGCCATGCAGTTCTACAAGTACATATTACTTTCAGTTGATTATTATTAATCCCCAAATGTCTCCAAATATCTTTCTAGTGATACCTTATACCTGTTCCCCCTTCTACAGAAAGAGTTTTCTGCTGCTGAGTGTGCACATTCAGTCTTCGCTTGTCTGTCAACAAAGGCAGGTCAGTGGGCAAAAGTATAGTTCTTTAAGAGGAGAAGTAATATAAACGATCATTTTGAAACTTAAATTTAGGACGTTTTATTTTGGTGATGGAAATGTGACTTGTGTTCTATAACTTTCATTAAACCCTCACTTTAAAAAAAAAGAGGATTTATGGTTGTTTATGTTTGAACATTACTTAGTCTTTTAAATATTTCTGATTTATATGTTTTTAAGACTAATCACTTCATATTTAATAACCACTGCAGCATTCTATTCCTGGAGAAAACAAATGCTCTTTTATCAATCATTAATACATTCATGACCTGTAGGTCATTGACTGGGGTGGAGTTCGTGTAATTTTTTTTCTATCCAACTTGATATTTCAACTAATGCTGTCATTATTCAGAACTTGTGTAGGCAGCAATATTACTGAAATTTTGCGGGTGTCACTTCTCTGTCACATAAAGAAGACACGGTCTCCCAAAAGATGACTTGTTTCTTTGGCTCTTTCAATCTCAGCTCGCTCTTCCATAAGTCTCCAGAGCTTTGTGTATAGGGTTGTATTCTAAGTGTATCTGTCAGGTCTGGATTCTCCATGCTCGGTTGCACTCTGCATTTTGACCAATGATTTACTGGCATCATCTTTTTCGGCATCAAAGATAATCATTTCTGACATAAAGCAAAAGATGCACTAACCCATGCATACAGAGATAAGTATTCAAAATTTATTTGAGAATGATTAAGATTTAGGAAAGTGTCAGTGATATTTATCTTTGCAATCAGTTATCTTAACTGCCACAAATAGCTGCTACCCTTAAGTGGCCCTTAAGTTCAATCAGTCAATTGTCGATTAAAGGTGATTTATTTGTTTTCCTGTTTCTTTGTGCTTTTGAGTCTTTTGTATATTATAGTAATAATCCTCTCACAGATGTGTACCTGATAATGATTCCCCTGGTAGGTAGGGTGATAGGTAGGGCCCATCCTCACTCAAATGCTTAATTTGCTCTATATTAGTTTTTTTTTTTTTAATTTTATGAGGACTCTCTTGTCAATTATTGGACCAAGACTCTAAGAGAATTGAATCCTTTCCAGAAAGACCTTTCTCACACCTACATTTTGAAGGTTTTTGTCTTTTTTTCCCTATAAGTTTCAAACATATTGAAGTCTTTGATTTGGAGATAATTTTTCTGCAGTGGAATGGCTACGTGTTTATCATTCAGTTTCTCAGTCCAATTCTTATTAAAGAATCGTGTTTTTTGTTTTCTTTATTTCTTGGACTTCATACAGTCTGTGAGTAAAAATATTTACAAAACAAGAAAACTTTAACAATTTCCATGTTACATTTTGTTTTACATGTACTTTATGCTCATTGTAACTATTAAGGCATACTATCAAACCTTGAAAAAAATCAAGTGCTGACTAAAAAATATATTCATAGAGTTTTATGTAAAAATTATGTTAAAATCTGAAAAAAAGTACTGACTAAATGTATAATTTTAAGCAAAAAATGTTTAAAATCTGTACATTTATCTTTGTTTTGTAAAATAAAGTTGTTTAAAAAAAATCATGAACTAACAGCAGTTGGGCCTCCTGGCACTGGACCTATACAATTTGGGCCCTTCCACGTCAGCTATAGCTGGGGAGGGAGGGGACCACAGGATTCTGGCATTTATTAATAAACTACTGGCAATGGAGTCTTGGGAAAATAAAAATCAAGTACTGACTATTCATATAGATTTATGTAAAAATTATTTTAAAATCTGAAAAAAAGTACTGACAAAAATGTATTGTATAATTTTACGCAAAAAAAAATGCTTGAAATCTGTACATTTATCTTTGTTTTGTAAAATAAAGATGTTAAAAAAATCATAAAAAAACACAATAATAAAAAGTATAAGGCTCTTTTTCAGAAAGAAAAAAAAAGAATTGTGTTTTTTGAATATCTATGTGTTTCCTGTCATTGAATTTTGTCTTTCTTAAAAATAAATCTATCTCCTGCCCCATGTTTTTCATTAATTTCTGATTAAACAAAGACTTTTCTCAGTGGTTTAAGTATGTTTTCCCTAAATATAAAAGTTCTTTACGTAACCAGTATAAATTCAAGGCAGATCACATGATACACTATGTGTAGCTCTGGGTTCAACTTTCAATAACTGATAAAATAAAATTGAATATATATATATATATATATATATATATATATATATAAATGACTTTTGATGTCACTTTCAAATAACTGAATCTATCAGTGATAAATGTACCTTTCTTCAGGTTCTCTGGTTTGCTGTGTTTTTACCACTGTGCAAAATTATTATCAGCATATTTTTCTTTGTTCTTCTATATGGTCTTTATTATGACAAATGGTACTCTCTGTAGATCTTCAGCTAAGATTCGGAAAAGAAATCACATACTGTCAAATGCTTTCTGGATAGGGACAAATAATGGGCTCTTCAAGATTTTTCATAATGAGAATAAAGTATACTTCACAAGTAATGATAACATTAAACAAAATTTTGGAGAGAAGTTCTCTTTTCAGAGTGCTTCAATAATTCAAAAGCCATTCTCTTCTTGAACTGTGATTCTAATACTTCTTGTTGGTATATAGAGCAGAACATCTGCTATATTTTTTCCTGAGGCAACTTTAATTATGTGTGTCAGATCTAAGCGTCTACCTTCACACTATCAAACTGGATCTAACCTTAACTTGCCTTTTCATGAAGAGGGTGCTCAAAAATGTCTCACCAGGCTTCATTGTTTTATGATTAGAAGTAATAATACCTTTTAAATATAGCTATCTGTCAACATAATATATGTAATACAGCAAGAACACTTATGCTAAAGCAATTATTTTCCTAATGCTTTTCCCATGCAATATGCTTCATGATAGAATGAGCACCTCTGTTTTAAGATGACACCATAATTAAATGTTTCAATAACAGTGCTGACCATAGTTTATTTTCTGCAGTGTTTAAGGACATACTTGTGCATCTGCTGTTTATCAGAATAAAGGGCAAAGTCAATTCATAGTTGCCTAATATAAAGCAAACCGTGGCCTATGTTTCCGGTAAAGACACCAACATAGTCCAGCCTTTCTTAACAGAACTAAATGCAAATAATGAATAAAATACACAGCTTTGGGAAAATCCACAATTAGGTACACATTGATTTATAAATATACTCAGAAGGTATTCTATGACTTCTGCATCATTTTTATATCTCCTGGTGATTTTTATAATCTTATTGTTACTGATATTTGTTTTGTTTTCTGGTGTAAGAAGAGAGAAATATCGACTTAATACATGTCAG
This sequence comes from Micromys minutus, assembly GCF_963924665.1. Classification (NCBI taxonomy): domain Eukaryota; kingdom Metazoa; phylum Chordata; class Mammalia; order Rodentia; family Muridae; genus Micromys; species Micromys minutus. The sequence continues at coordinate 9,679,261 of NC_137973.1, forward strand.
TGGCCATTCATAGGCATGTCTTCTTTATTGGTCTGACACCACCCAAAATACCAATTCTCTTGTCACACGTTCCTGAGCTTAGGATAAAATCTCTCATGATATTACATCACAAGATGTACAACTTGACCAACGAATAAAAATGTTTTTTTTCAGCAGAACAGTTTGTTTTACTGTTGTTGTTGGTTCCCATTAAAGGGTGGCAGTGTCTGATGATACCATTGACATTTTTACTGCACTTGTGCCAGGATATTTGCAAATTGCTCCTGTTATAATGTTAGTTACAGCGATGTTTAAAACTCAGACATTAGCAAACGTAATAATTTTTTACACATTTCCATTAGTGATAATAGTGATATAAAATAATTGAGAGGGTACATCATTGTCATGAACTTCAAATGAAGTTTTGATGTTTTCTAAGGGTAAGAACTTTATTCAAAGGTGTGAATCAATGAGTTGTGCCAAACAAAATGTGTTTGGGATAGATGAAATTATCTTTTGAACATGCCCTTGGACACGTGACAATACACAAGTACAAATTGACTGACTCATTTGGGTTGAATTGAAGGTTTATATAAATCATGGTCCAAGATGTAATTAGAGAGGCCAGACAGAAAGCAACAAACTTCAGAATGCCAGTTGATGAGTGTAAATCGCTTACCAAGGATCAGGTGTTAAGAACCTGGAACAATTCAGAAATCAAAACCACATATATGTGATAACTGAGTCAAGATGTCCCTCAACATTTTAGAGTTTTTCTCTTATACATAAAATGAAAAAAGTAAATGTCATGAAGATTTGGGAGAAAAAGTAACTACAACATTAGACATGTAGCTAATTCTCAGGATGTGAATTTTTGCCATTAGTACGATTAAGAATACGTACTATTGAGTATAAATTGTATAATAGTACAAATAAAAATAAAGATATGAACAGATCTGTTCTGCAACAACTAGCAAGCACAGGCTGAGGATATCGGGTATAAATTCACTAAACCAGAAAACAAGCATGCAAGGAGATATTCACGAATCCACTGCATCAGAGAATCAGCAGCAGACTTGCATCTTGACTAGTTTACAGTGTGCTTAATGCTGCAATGTGATTATTTTTGTTTGTTTACTTTTGTTTCTAAGGCAACATCACACCTTGGAGATAGCTTCAAACTTTTGACAACGTGTTCCTGCTTCAAATGAAGAAAAAGGTATTAGCCATATTCCAACTAGTTTGCACTTACGAATTGTCTAAGCACTAAGAACTCACTCCTGGCTTTGTCATTGGATGATGTCAGTGCTCTCGTCAAGTCATTGTTTCCCTAAACCTAATCTTTGAGCCTGTCTTCAGTGAGAATGTCTTCAATGCATAGAGTGAGTAGAGGATTCACATTTAAATCCCAATGATGGAAATGATGCATTTGGAAGATGGAATCAGTGTCATAGTTGACATAATAAATTCTCAGTTAAGGAAAGAGAAGCCACTGCTTTAGAAAGACATAAATCTGAGTTTTAATTTTTATAACAACTATTGTCAACTGGGAGAAGTACCTTTTCTCCTGGATCTGATTTTTGTTTTTAACTGTGAATTGCTATCAACTATAGAGCAGTAATATGGTGTTTCTCACGAGAACTTTTAGTGAATTTCAATGGAAAATGAATACCCAAACTTTTCAACTAGAACAGAAGAACACCCTGCATGTAAACGGTCAATTGCTTTTAACTCAATAGCTATAGATAATAACATTTCATGGATTGGAGTCATTACAGCTTGTTGTTCTCCTCATTTTGTTCCACAAAGAAAATCTCTTGGAGTGTTTGTAGCTGTCTCGTTGTTAAATTACAGACTTTATCTAGAACTCCTTTAACAGCAACAAAAAGACCCATGCTGCCTCCTGACCTTCTGTACCTTTCCCAGAGAGCATCCGTGGTCTCACAACACAAGCACCATGACCCTGTGGCTTTTTTGTTTGGTTAAATGGGAAGCCACAGGAACACCCACAGCTCATTCCACAGTATTCCCGTCAAGCCATTGTGAACAGTTTTATATAACTTATTGATTGGGCAAAGAAGTGAAGCAAGAAAGAGGAAATGAAACTTCTTGATTCTGTGTAAAAGTTAGACTTAAATGACATCTATGAATACAGTAACGTGGATGTGTGTAACTCTTTATGTATATAAAACACATTTTAAAATAGTTGTTTAAATTTTTGAAGATAGATGCACTGACAGTATTCTATCAATTACTCAGGCATCAAAATTTAACTACAAGTTTAGGTTCAAAATAAAAATTGAAGGTGATACATTTCTCAGATATCCCAATAAGAGCTTTTATATATTCCACATTTCCTTATATTTTGAGGAATAATGAATCTTAGGATATCCCTAATATCTAAAGAGAAAAAAACATAGTGAGAATAGTGAAAAGAAATTACGAAAATGAAAAATTAATTAGCACAGTCTCATAAAGTTCAACTGGACTATGATCACCACATGTTAGTTGAAACAACCATGAATGTGCTTAAGCAGCATAAACAATTGACCTGAGGAATAGTCAAGCATTAAAAATTCACTTAAATTTGGGACTAGACAGATGGCTCAGAGATTAAGCAATATTTGTGCTCTTCCATGGAAAACTGTAGTTCAGTCCATAACAAATACATTGTGGTTCACAACTGTCTGTAACTCTAATTTTAAGGTTTCTGATTCTATTTTCTTGAATCCAAAAATATAATACATGTACTGACCATATATAGATGCAGACAAACGTTCATATATGGAAAACGGAGATCACTATATCTATGGCTTTTTTTTTTTTTTTTTTTTTTTTGTGTGTGTGTGTGTGTGTGTATAGCTGTTTTGCTTAGTTTGGTTTTTGTCTCCAAGACAAAAATATTATGTCAGTTCCCCTTGAAATGAAGCTCCCCTGGGGTTAAAGATTCTTGTGAACTACCATGTAGGAGTTTGAATTGAAATATTCCTCTTCTGGAACAGAAGCCATTGCTCTTAACTAAGGAGCAATCTCTAAAGCCATACAACTGAGGTTTTGAAAATATATCTCGTAGAAATAGCAGAAGCCTCACAGAACATCAGCAATGATTACCACAACAAGCAGACTACAAAAGACATGCTAAGTGAGTCAGGAGAAGCTCATGAAGACTTAATACTCTATACAAAACTATATAGGCTGCTATAAGGAATGTTGAAAGTTGGAGAAATAGTTTTACTCAGGAAAACGCACACAAACATCAATGTATGTGTGTGTGTGTGTGTGTATAACATGCATAATATATATGTGCACATATGTGCTATAACATTTAATAGAAAAACATAATAAATTTGCAAGAGAACAAAAAGGTGTTTAAAAGGAAGAAATGCTATATGTAATTATAATCTCAAAACTAAAAAAATATAGCCCAAAATTGCCCCACTATACCACAGGTACACGTGCTCAATTTTGTTCATAGCAGATTTATTGGTAATAGCCAGAGATGGAAACAACACATTCACTGGGTAAAGACAACGTAAAATATCCACACAATGGAGTTTAATATTTAGCTATTAAAAACAAAGACACAATGAATTCTAAAGGCAAATAGATGAAACTTCAAATGGCATTCTGAGAGAGGTAATGAATCCTCCGAAAGGCACATGTTATACATATGATTATAGTGGGACAATAGCCATTAAGTAGAGATTAACCATGCTACAATCCACATACGCAAAGAAAATGATAACATAGGCTCAAGACAGATCAGTCATGTAGAAGCAGAAGTCACAAAAAACAATTCTCCCTCCCTTCCCTACCCAAGTTGTTTCCCCTTTGATCAAACCTACGCAAACCTATGCAGAGATCTTCTTGGAAAGCATCTAGTACAGAGGCCCATACCTTCTAATGGTTCACTAATCAACATGGTTACATCTTCTGGATTAGTATGTGTCTTAATAATGTTCCTCTCTGTCTTGTCTAGAAAGGAAGAACACAGAAAAATTGTAGGTCATATATGTTTTTTCTTTTCCTGCCTGTCTAATAATGAAATACTGATAAAATAGAAGTTTTTCTTACTACTGTATATAGAAGAGATAATTAAGTGAGTACAATTTCAGATATCATTGTAAATGTCTAAAAACTATGTAGCATTTTAATAACAGAAATCAATAGGAACTACACACTAACTTTGAAGGTAAAATTTCCAAAATTGAGAAAATAAAAGAGTTGTAATATTTGGACTTCAGCATGATCAGTAGGTTAAGAATATCCTTTTGTAAGACAATAAAATTCAATGAATACCTGTAATTATTAACAAGAGAGCCAATGATATCATATCAATATTATCATATGCTATATTTGCCTGGAGACAAAACTTTTCATGAGGTTCTCATTATAAGAACGACCTTTAATCAAATCACTCTTGTGCATGCAAGTACTCTGCATGAAGTGTAGTTACAGTATTTATTTCTAATTTACTCCAAATTTTCCACATTAATATAAATAAATAAACACACAAATGCATAAATAAGGAAGCAGTTAGTAAAAGTAGCCAAAAAGAAGCCTAAATTTTCTCCTTAAGTAGTAAATATTTCTCATTAAAGATGGCTCTCTAACAAATGTTGAAAATGCTATTATCTTTTACTGTGGTGTTAAAGATCAGCTAATATTTCCATTCTATAAGCAAAACCCTTGTGAATCATTCAAACACTTGTTAATTTTCTAATTAGTTTGTATTAAAATGGAGGGACTTCTCTTTCAAAAGTTAAAGAATCTGGAGTAGCAGTTAACATAACATACCCAGATATGTCTGCCTTTATTGTTCATGAATCAATGACATCTGAGTAGAAAAACCCATTACTATAAAGATTGCTTTCTTGTTTTCATAATTGTATACCAAATACCTTGTGCTTCTACACAGAAAAAAAAGAAACAAAATTAAAACCAAAACCAAACCAAACCATCCAAACAAATAAACAAAAAATACAAAAATATTTAAATGTGACTTAAAAATTGTCCAGTGTAAAGAATTTATCAGGAAACTCTTCTTTTTCTTTTTTTTTTTTAAAGATAATCTGTATTTACATTTGAGATGTTATTCCATTACCCTGCCCTGCTTCCATCCTCCCTCCCCCTTCACAATTCACGAAGGTGCACTCCCTTCTGGTCTGCCTTTCCATCCCATTGACTTGCCATTACCCTACATTGGGAAAACATGTCCTCTCTGGAACAAAAGCCTCTTCTCACATTGATGCCAGACACTGTTATCTTCAGCTAAATATGCAACTGGATCAATAGTTCTCTCAAAGTGCATACAAAGGTGGGTGTTTTACTCCATGGGAGTTTTGGAGTGTTTGGTTGGTTGATAATGTTGTTAGCTTCCCATGAGGTTGCAAACTCTTTCAGCTCCTTAGGTCCTTTCTTTAGCAACCTCATTAGGATCCCCAAGTTCAAACAGATGGTTCGCTGCAAAAGTGTTCAGCTGTATCTATATGACCCTAGCATAGTCCCTGAGGGGGCATCTTTGTTGGGTTCCTGCTGGTAAGTACTTTTTGAGACCAGCTATAGTGCTTGGATTTGGTGGCTGCATATGTGGTGGATCCCCAGATGAGGCAGCTGCTGAGAGATCTTTCCTTCAATCCCTGTTCCTCTGTCTCACCTTGTATTTCCTCCCATGAGAGTTTGTTTTCTTTTGTAAGAAGGACTGAGGCATCCCCATTTTGACTTTCCTTCTTTTTGAGCTTTATGTCTGTGAATTGTTTCTTGGGTATTGGGCATTCTAAGCTTCCTGGGACTAGTATCTTCTTATCAGTGAGTCCATACCATGTGTGTTCTTTTTGTGACTGGGTCACCTTACTCAGGATAATAGTCTCTAGTACCATACATTTACCTACAAATTTCATGAAGTCATTATTTCTAATAGCTGAGTAGTACTCCATTGTGTAAGTGTACCACATATTCTGTGTCAGTTCATCTGTGTATGGAGATCTGGGTTCTTTCCAGCTTCTGGATATTACAAATGGACTGCTATAAACATGGTGGAGCATGTGTCCTAATTATATGTTGGAGCACTTTGGTGTATATGCCCACGAGTAAAGTGGCTGGGTTTTCAGGTAGAACTATGTTCAATTTTCTGAGAAACCAGAGATTGATTTCCAGTGTGGTTGAATAAACAAAACAATATCAGGGACTAGACAAGTCTACCCAGTGTTCCCCTACCTACTCAATATAGTACTGGAAGACCTGGTTAAAGCAATTATACAACAAAGAGAAATCAAAAGGATTCACATTGGAAAGGAAGAAGTCAAAATATCACTATTTGCAGATGATATGATAGTACACTTAAGTGACCCCAAAAATTTCACCAAAGAACTTTTAAAACTAATAAACAACTTTAGCAAAGTGGCTGACTATCAAATTAACTCAAATAAATGAGGAACCTTTCTCTACTCAAAGGATAAACAGGCTGAGAAAGAAATTAGAGAATTGACAACCTTCACAATAGTCACAGAGACTATAAAATTTCTGGGGACTTCCCTAGCCAAGCAAGTGAATGATCTGTATGACAAGAACTTCAAGACTCTTAAGAAGAAAATTGAAGAAGATCTCAGAAGATTGAAAGATCTCCCATGCTCATGGACTGGAACGATCATCATTTTAAAATTGGTCATCTTACCAAAAGCAATCTACAGATTCAATGCAATCCCCATCAAAATCCCAACTCAATTTTTATAGAGTTGGAAAAACAATTTGTAAATAATCTGGAACTATAAAAAGCCTAGAATAGTGAAATCTATTCTTAAGAATAAAAACACTTCAGGGAGAATCACATTTCCTGACCTCAAGCTATATTATAAAGACATTGTGATAAAAACTGCATGGTCTTGGTACAGAGATAGGCAGGTATATCAGTGGAACAGAATTGAGGACCCAGAAATGAATCCAGAAATTCTTCTAAGGAGAGGGTCTGTTAACATAAAGAAACATGAAATTTAATAAAATCCAACAAAAAGCAAACAAATCCACAGTAAAATTGTAGTTTAAATCTAACGTCTAGAAATAAATCACAGATAGACCTTTAAAAGCACAGTATTTTAAAAGCACAGGATTATTATTAAAATATTAATATATTGTTTGATGTCATTACTTAAATCTTTATATGTCTTATAGTTGGACACACCTCTAATACCAGAACTTAGGGTGCAAAGGCAGTTGAATCTCTCTGAGTTCTAGCTCTATGTGGTCACTGCAGAGATTTCCAGAACAGCCACAGCTACATAGCAGGATACTCTCTTCAAACAGACAAACACACCCCCCCCACACACACACACACGCACACACACAAACAATGAAAGAAAATGCCTCTATTTTGAGAAATCTTGTATTAGAAAGAAATCTTCTTTCTCTCGAATATATATGTATGTGTGTGTATTAACTGTAATATTATTGAAAACTATATTTTCTGATTTTTTAAGTTTTGTTTCTGAACATAAATTCTAATTAATCAAAATTGTTTATCCCAAAAATGCAGTTCATATATTTTTACCCTTCATGTGTACACAGTTCCTAGTAATTAGAAAATAAAGCTAATATATACTTTTTAAGTTTCAGAAACAACTATAATCCTTTTGTTTTATGAAGATCCCTTCTCTTATCCCCACCAAATATGTTACACTGACCTTTCTCTAATACTTGTATTAATGCCAGGCTATTTGATTTAAGTCTCATCTATTATGTCCTTGTCTTTGTTTTCAAAACAGCTTACTATTTAATTGATTTTATTTATTACTTTTTTGACTCGATGTTCTAATAGTATGTACATGATATTCAGTAGTATAAAATACTTAAAATTATTGATGAGATAGACATTTTAATTAAAATGTTATTCATGCCATCATCTCATTATTGTCCTGCATTATTTTATGTAGTTCAAAACCAAAAGATTAATATGTAGTACTAGCAATTGCTCAGACATACTACAAATATTACTATAAATTTAAAAAAAATAAATTTGGAGTATAATTACTTCAAATACTGCAGTAAAATATTTCTAATTTTTGGCTTCTTTTGTTTCTCCCAAATGAATACTAGTAATCATGCCATCCTTTGAACATTAGTAATTTTTTCTCTTTGTTTATTACTACAGACTAGCTATTATATTAGGTTGTTGTGCCCTTGGCTATTCAAATGGAATCCTATAGTTTTCGGAAATACAGTAAGAAAGACAAAACACCCATCTGCTTCTCCTTATTTCTTGCTGCAGTTGGCATTCCAGATGGTTATACAGCATCTATTATCCTCTCAGCTGTTGATGATTTTGTCGTGTATATTATCCCACGGGGAAATACTGAACTTTTACTTTACTTTTTCATATTATTTACTTCCCTAACTTTTCAACTAAGTTTGTCAATTGGCATTCAGTACCATACATAATAAGAAGATGCACACAAGCATTAAATGACTTTCTTTGTCCCCTCTATTAGCAGTTTTCAATCCAGGCAAGAAAATTCTATTCCTTGCTTTATAGTTCAATTTGTTTTAAAACTCATTAAAATTTTGGAGTACAGTAAAATTGTGGAAACCATGGGAGTTAGATACCAATTAAAATTTCAGAATGAATCTCCTATTTTGCTCTGTAAATCTTACAAAGTCGCTAACTTATTCAAATCTCCAATTCCTCATTCATAAAATTCAGTGCTTGATATTTGATGTTTGCAGGAATAGGAAAGTGTGTGAAAGATAGATAGATAAATAGATTGATAGATAGATAGATAGACAGACAGATAGACTGATACACAGAGATAGATAGATACATACATACATACATACATACATAGATACATAGATACATAGATAGAGAGATAGATAGAGAGGTAGATAGACAGCCAGGTAGAGAGGCAGGCAGACAGAGAGTTTATGAGGGGAAAGCGGCAGTAAGAGATAGAGAAAGCAAGCATGAGTGCATGCTAGACAACCCTTTGAGGAAAGAAAATTTATGCATTCTAAACTTCATATGTTAACTTGAATGCAACACAAATTTTATTAAAATTATATTTAACCAAGTATTTTATGTGCCCTATTTAATTAATGAGGCAATATTACCAGCAGAAAACATGTTTAAAAACACAAAAATGTCTAATATGCCAGACAAAACTAATCTATGTCACTGAACCATGTGAAGACAGCTAACATCTATAGAGAAAACAGGTAATTATGAAGCTAAAAGTGCCTTTGTTTAAAGAGAAATGAATGACTAGTATGCCTAAGAATACTGTTATAAATAAATAAAAATATAAATACAGTTTTAAAGCTATACTCAAATAAAGATAAACAACATGAGCTGTTAGTTAATGTTCACAGTTATAGTGAGGATTTGCTAACAAGAGGTAACTAGACCCCAGTGTCATATCAAATGCCCAGGACCACAAGTGAGACCACAAAATCTGCCCCACCCACAGGGAGTAACAGAGATGGATGGGGGTTCCAGAAACACAGGAATCCCACCAATCCAGAGGCAGAGGTACCTTCCAGTTTGAATCTGCACCAAGGCCAGACCTGACTCAGTGGTTATTCACCTGCTCCTACCACACTCAGAGGAAGCCTGACTCTCAGGTGCACTACAGTGCTCAGGATCACAAGAGATCTGCCATGCCCTAGATCAAAAAAAAGCACAGGATAACAGATGAAGCTCAGCTCCAAGGAGGTCAAACATATCCATGATCACTGGTACTCTGACACACTTAAGATCACAGGTGAGGCCACAACTTCTTTCTTAACACCTGGCATAACTCTGATCCCAACATAAACCAGGAATAAACAAACCTTTACCTAGCCATAGGCACAGGTTCCATCCAGCTTGCACCTGTCTCCAAAGCTCTACCCACCCCCACTCCTGTAACATTATGAGAAAGCTAGACTCAAAGAAGCTCTGACACAACAGGATCTCACAACCTTGGTCACAACAGGATTTCAAGATCCCAGAGGCAGCTTGACTACCAGAAGATCTGAAATACCCAGTAACTCAGGATCACAAGAATCCAGAATCACAGAATCACAGCAATACTGGAATCCAAGTAGTTAAGACACAACCAGGATCAGGTTTCAGTCAGAGACAGCAAGGGTAGGTAGAAATAGAGATAAGAAGATGAGAGTCAAGCTCAAGAAAATAAGCAACTGAAACAAGTAGTACATGACAATATCAGAACCCAGTTCCTCCCCCCACACATCATCCCTAGAAATCCTAACACAACTGAAAAACAAGATATAGACATAAAATCCCATCTTATGAATATGATAGAAGAATTCATAAACAACTCACTTAAAGAAATACAGAAGAAGCTATTTACCCCCAAAATATTATTGGAAATTCTCTGCATTTACATTTTACATATTATCCCTTTCCCATAATACCATCACCTCTCCCCCTCTGATTGCCTCCAAGAAGTTGCTCCTTCTGCCAACCACTCTCTCCTACCTCAGAACCTTGGTGTTCTCCTACACTGGGAAAACTAGCCTTCACTGAACCAAAGGCCTCTCCTCCCATAGATGTCAGAAAGATTATTCTCTATGCATATGTAACTCGGGCCATGGGTCTTTCCAAGTGAACTCATTATTCAGTGTTTTAGAACCTGGGAGCTGTGGTGGGTTTGGATAGCTGATAATTTTGTTCTTACCATTAGGTTGCAGACACTTTCAACTCCTTCAATTCTTTCTCTAACTGTTATTGAGGTCCTCGTGTTAAGTCTGATGGTTAGCTGCAAGTATCCTCCTCTGGGTCAGTATTGTTATGGCAAAGCCGATGAGAAGGAATCCATTATAGGTTCTTGCCAGTAAGCAATAGTGCTTGGGTTTATTGGGTGCATATGAAGTGTGTCCTCAGGTGAGGCAGTCTCTGGATGATATTTTCACCAATTTCTGCCCCTCTATTTGTCCCTTTATTTCCTCTCATGAACATTTTCTTCTTCCTTCTAAGAAAGACTAAGGCATCAACTTTCTGGGCTTACTTTTCTTTGAGCTTTATAAGTTCTGTGGATTGTTCCTTGGGTATTCTAGGCTTTTTGGGCTATTCCCTACTTATAAGTGAGTACATACAATGTATGTCCTTTTGTAACTGGGTTACTACACTCAGGATGATAGCTTCAAGTTTCATCCATTTGCCTAGGAATTTCATGAAGTCACAGATATCTATAGAATATTTCATCTTAAAACAAAAGAATATACCTTCTCAGAACCTCAAGGCACCTTCTCCAAACTTAACCATACAGCTGGTCACAAAAGAGGCCTCAAAATATATAAAAGATCAAAGTAATCCCATGCATCCTATCAGGTCATCAAGGACTAAGGTTAGTCTTCAATATCAACAAAAACAACAAAAAGCCCACAGACATATGGAAGCCTAACAATATAGTTTGGTCAAGGTCTACTCAATAATAAGTTGGTCAAGGAAGAAATAAAGAAATCAAAGACATTTTAGAATTTAACAAAAATAAACATTCAATATACCCAAACTTATGAGATGCAATGAAAGCACTGCTAAGAGGAAAACTCATAGCTCTGGGTGCTGCCAAAAAGAAAGTTCAGAGAGCATTCACTAACAACTTGACATAATAACAGAAAACTCCAGAAAAATAATGACGCAAATATACCTAAAAGGAGTAGATGTCAGGAAATAATCAAACTCAGAACTGAAATCAAGCAAATAGAAACAAAAAAGAACCATACAAAGAATCAACAAAACCAGGAGCACTTTCTTTAAGATAATTAATAAGATTGATCAACCCTTAGCCAGACTAACTAGAGGGCACAGAGAAAGTATCCAAATTAGCAAAATCAGAGATAAAAGAAAGAACAACAGAAACAGGAAATTTAAAAAAATCATCAGATCCTACTACAAAAGTCATTATTCAACAAAACTGGAAAATCAACAGGATGTGAACAATTTTATAGACAGATGCCAGGTACAAAAGTTAAATAAGAATCAGCCTAACCATCTGAACAGCTCCATAACCCCTAAAGAAATAGAAGCAGTCATCAAAAGCATCCCAACCAAAAAAGCCCGGAACCTGATAGGTCCAGAGTTGAATTCTATAAGATCTTTATAGAAGACCAAATACCAATACACTCCAAACTATTCCACAAAATTGAAACAGAGGTAATAGTACCAATTTCATTTTTTTGAAGCCACAATTACACTTATTATTAAAGCACACAGACGCAACAAACACGAGAACTTCAGACCAATTTTCCTATGAACACTGATGTAAAAATACTCAATAAAATTCTTGCAAACTGAATCTAAGAATGCATCAAAATGATCATTTGTCATGATCAAGTTGGATTCATCCCTGGGACGAAATGATGGTTTCATATATGGAAACCCATCAATGTCATCTACTACATAAGCAAACTGAAAGGGAAAAAAAAGCAAAACACAAGATCATATCTCGAGATTCTGAGAAACCATTTGACAATATTCAGCAGTCCTTCATGTTAAAGGCATTTAAAGGTCAGGAATTCAATGCTCATACTTAAACATAGTAAATAAATTTACAGCAAACCAGTAGCCAACATCAAACTAAATGGTGAGAAACATGAAGCAATCCCACTAAATCAGGGACTAGACAAGGCTTTCCACTCTCTCCTTACCTATTCATAAAAAGCTCTTAAAGAAGAAAAATAAAAATAAACAAATCTCTAAACGAAATGCAGTAAAACACAGGCAAAAAATAAAATCATATAAAATAAATAATAAAAAATAAAATAAATCAGGAAAAATAATTGAACAAAATGGTTCCAGATCTAGAAATGGAAAATGAAGCATTAAAGAAAACACAAAGGGAGACAGCTCTGGGAATGATAAAACAAAAACAAAAAAACCCAAAATAAAAAAACCCAAAACACACTGAAGTCCCAAAGGTAAGCATCCCAAACAGAATACAAAAGCTAGGAGAGAATCTCAGGAATAAAAGATACCATAAAGATATTGACAGAACAGTCAAAAGTAAAAATACAGAAAGGAAGTAGTTTCTATTTTAAAACAGACAAGAAATCCTGAAATCAATGAAAAAAATCAAACCTAATAATAATAATAATAGGTAAAGAAGACAGTGAAGAATCCCAACTCAAATGTACAGCTAACATCTTCAACAAAATTATAGAAGAAAATTTCCCTAACTTAAAAAAAATGCCCACAAAAGTACAAGCAGCCTACAGAAACCAAAGCAGATGATACCAGCAAAGGAATTTGTCCTGTCATATGATAAAACACCAGATGCACAGAAAAAAGAAAGAATTTTGAGAACAGTAAGAGGAAAAGGTCAAGTACCATACAAAGGGAGATCCATCAGAATTACAGCAGACTTCTCAACAAATACTGTAAAAACCAAAACATCTTGGGCACATGTCATGTAAACCCTAAATAACCAAAAATGCCAGTGCAGTTTATTATATCCAGCAAAACTTGCAATTACCATAGAGGAGAAACCAATATATTCCATGACAAAACCAAATCTAAACAACACATTTCTACCAATATAACTCTACAAAACATAATAAAAGAAAAATCCAATACAAGGAGGGAAACTATACTCAAGTAAAAGAAAGAAACTAATCTTTCCACAATGAACCTAATGAAGAGAACCACACAAGCATAATTCAACTTCTAAAAACAAAAATAACTAGAAGCAGTACTCATTGGCCTTTAATATCTGTCATCACCAATAGACTTAATTCCCCAGTAAAATCACATAGACTAGAAAGCTGGATACAAAATCAGGACTCAGAATTTTTGCTGCATAGAGCAAGGGCACACACATATGTAAAAGAAACATTACTGGGTTCAAAGCTCAAGATTAAACTCAAAAAATAACAGTAGAAGATATTAACACCCTACTATCATCATTGGAGTGATCATAAAAACAAAAACTAAACAGACATGGTGAAACTTACAGAAGTCGTGAACCAAATGGAGTTATCAGATATATTTAGAACATTTCATCCTAAAACAAAAGAATATACCTTTTTTTTTCAGCATCTCACAGTACCTTCTCCAAAATTGACCATAAAATCAGATATAAAACAAGGCTCAATAGATACAAGAGGATTGACATAATCTCATGTATCCTATTAGAACAACATGGAATAAGACTAGTCTTCAAAAACAAAAACAAAAAAAAAAAAAAACAAAAAAAAAAAAACAAAAAAAAAAAACAAAAAGAAGCCCATATATACATGAAAGCTAAATAGTTATCTACTTAATGATAAAAATGACCACGGAAGAATTTTAAAAAAAGAAAGAGAAGAAATGAGGAAAGAAATTAAAGACTTTTTAGAATTTAAAGGAAATGAAGGCACAATATTCCCATACATAGAAGACACAATGAAAGCAGGGCTGTGAGGAAAACTCATTGCTCTGAGTGCTTCCATAAAGAACATGGAGAGAACATACACTAGTAGCTTGACAACATACCTCAAAGTTCTAGAACAGAACAAAACAAATATACTCAAGAGCAGTAGAAAGCAGGAAATAAAAAAAAAAAAAACTCAGGGATAAAGTCAACCAAGTAGAAACAAAGAGAAGTACAGAAAAAAAAATCATCAAAAGCAGGAGCTGTTTTATTTTTATTTTTTTTAAAGAAAATCAAAATGGACATAGTACTACCTGAAGACCCAGTTATTCCAACTCTGGCCATTTAACTCAGAGACGCTCAAAATACAACAAAGATACATGCTCCACAATGCTTATTGCAGCTCTATTTATAATAGCCAGAAGCTGGAAATAACCCCGTTGTCCTTCAGTAGATGAATGGATACAAAAACTGTGGTACATTTACACAATGGAGTACTACTCAGCTATCAGAAACAATGGCTTAACGAAATTCTTAAGAAAATGGATGCATCTAGAGAATGTCATCCTGAGTGAGATAACCCAGTAACAAAAGAACAGACATAATATGCAGTCACTGATAATGGGATACTAACCCCAGAAAGCTCTGAACACCCCAGAAACAACTCACAGACTGTGTGAAGTTCAGGAACAAAAAAGAATATATTTTAATTAAAATAGAACTGTATCATACCCCCCTTTCCTTAATACAGCCCCTCCCAGTTTTTCTCCTATCCCCTCAAATTAATAACCTCTATTCCTATATTATTGTTACATGTAAACATATGTGTATGTAGATGTACCCACAAATACATAATTATGACCTTAAAATGTATTTGTATACTTTTTTGCAAAAATGCTTAAAAATCTATACATTTATCTTTGTTTTTTAAAATAAAGATTTTCAATAAAAAATAAGAAAATCAAGTAGTTAGATAAACTCGTAACCAGATTAAACAGACATCACAGAGACAGTATCCAAACTAACAAAATCAGAAATGAAAAAGAAGACATAAAAACAGGAACTATGGAAATTCAAAAACTAGCAAATTCTACTACAAAATTCTATACTCAACAAAACTTGAAAATCTAGATGACATTAATGATATTTCTAGACAGATACTACGTAACAAAATTAAATCATGATCAGTTAAACTAGTCTATCTAATTAGTTCAATAAACCCCTATTAAATAGAAGCAGTCATGAAAAATCTCCCAAAGAACAAAAAAAAAAAAAAAAAATAAAACAAAAAAAATAAAACAAAACAAACAAACAAAAAACCCCACACCCACGACCAGATGGGTTTAGTGCAGAATTCTACTGACTTTCAAAGAAGATCTAATAACAATAGCTCACAAAGTATTTTATAAAAGTGAGAACACTTCCTAATATAGTCTATGAAGCCAAGGTTACACTAATAACCAAGCCACACTATGACCCATCAAAGAAAGAAAACTTCAGACCAATTTTCCTTATGATTATTGATGCAAAGGCATTCAATAAAATTTATGCAAACAAAATCCAAGAACACATCAGAACAATAATTTACTATGGTCAAATAGACTATATCTTATGGACTCCGGAATGGTTCAAAATAAAAATAATCATCAAAGTAATCTAGTATGAACAAAATCAAGGAGGGGGGAACATTATCATCTCATTAGATACTGAAAAATCTTTTGACCAAATACAACATCCTTTCATGCTAAAAGCATGGGAGAGAATAGGAATTCAAGGTCCATACCTCAATATATTCAAAGCAATATACAGCAAAGCAATAATCAATATTAAAATAAGGGGAGAGGAAGTTAAAGAAATTCCACTAAATTCTAAAACAAAGCTGCACACTCTTCCCCTATCATTCAATATTTTACTTGAAGTTTTAGCCAGAGCAATGAGGCAACAAAAGGAGGTCAATAGGATATAAATTGGAAAGCAGAAAGTCAAAATATCACTATTTGCAAATGATATGATAGTATATATAAGTGATCCCCAAAAAAAATTCCATGGGACCATTCCTACAGCTGATAAACAACTTCAGCAATGTGGCTGGATTCAAAATTATTTCAACACATCAGTAAATGTCCTCTAATCAAAAGATATATGGTCTGAAAACAAAATTAGAGAAATTACATTCTTTACAATAGTCACCTATAATATGAAATATTTTGGTGTAACCCTAATCCAACAAGTGAAAGATCTGAATGACAAGAACTTCAAGTATCTGAAGAAAGAAATTGAAAAAGACCTCAAAAAATGGAAAAATCTCTCATCGTCATGGATTGGCAGGATTAACATAGTAACTATGACCATCTTAACAAAAGTAATCTCCAGGTTCAGTATAATACTCACCATCATTACAGCTCAGTTTTTCACAAATATAGAAAAATCAATTCTCAAATTTATCTGAAATAATAACAACAACAACAACATCTGGAGAAATCACCATTCCAGACCGCAGGTAATCCTACAGAGAAATGGTGATACAAACCACTTTGAAAATCAGTTTGACTGTTTCTGAGATAATTGGAAGTAGTTCTAGCTGAGAATCCAGCTATATCACTCCTGGGCATATACCCAAAAATGCTCCAACATATAACAAGGACATATGCTCCAATATGTACATAGCATCCTTATTTATAATAGCCAGAAGCTGGAAAGAACCCATCAGCAGAAGAACAGATACAGGAAATTTGGTACGTTTACACAATGAAGTATTACTCATAAATTAAAAGCAATGACTTCATAAAATTCATAGACAAATTGATGTAGCTTGGAAATATCATCCTGACTTCTATTTCATTGTATAAATGAACCACGTTTTCTGTATCCATTCTTCTGTCATTTGACATCTGTGTTGTTTCCAGCTTCTGGCCATCACAAATAAGGCTGCGCTGAACATTGTGGAACCCGTACCCCTGTGTCATGTTGGGGTATCTTTTGGCTCTATTCTCAGAACAATTGCATCCTGAGTTTTGCAGAAAAATGAATGGAACTAGAAAACATTATCCTGAGTGAGGTAACTAAGATCAAAAAAACATATATGGTATGTGCTCACTTATATGTGGATATTAGAGGGGGAAAAGTACAGACTATACAGGATACAGTCCACAGAGCTCAAAAAGGACCACAAGTTGTAGAGTCCAAATGAAGATGCCTCAGTCCTACTTCGGAGGGAAAAGAATTCAACCACAAAACGGGTGTAAGGAAGTGACCTGGGAAAAAAGGGGGACTGGGGAGGGGATGAGAGAAAAAGATGATCGGGTATTGGGTGGGGGAAAGGAACTGAAACTAGGAGAGCCAGCAGAAAAAAATGGAAACAGGCAACCTTGGGAGGTAGGAAGTTGGGAAGAACCCTTTAGAACGTACCAGAGACCTGGGAGGTAAGAGACCCTCAGGACTCAAAGGCAGGGACCCTAGATGAAATGTCCGACTGTAGGGAGAAGAAACTTGTAGAGCTCACCTCCAGCAGAAAGACTGGGCACGAAGTGGGGCATGGGGTTTCTAGAGCACAGTCTCTGACACATGATTGTTTCAGTCTGAAAGAACTGCAGGTATCGATAAGGAAGAGAAGCAAAGGACAAAAGATCCAGGGACAGGCCCAAAGGGAGAGCCAGCTCAAGCATATCGTGCGCTTTAGAGAATTAAATTTAAATTTATAAGTCATTCAAAATGAAATTTCTTTGTTATAACAAAGTATCACTAAGTGACTACGCTTATAAGTCTTATTGAAAAAAGATTATATGGAATATAACATCTTTATTCTTAAGCGTTGTATTGTATTAAGAAAGTGTCCCATCTTAATTTGAATAGTTCACTTTTCCAACTGAGTAATGAAGGCACTTACTGACTTTTTAGTCAAGAATGCCTATGAGACTTACAGATCAAAGGGACTAGTCCCTTTCCAATTTTAGATAATACAAATCTAAATCTGGCAACTTGCCTACTGAATGAGTCAGTCAGAAGAAACTAGATCTTGTCTGGCAACTCAAAGTTGCTTACATGACATAACAAGCAGATGGGTGAAGCTTCTTGACAAATGTATGTGGATATGCAGAGTAACTGAGGAGCTCAGTCAGGATCCTTTCCTCGTGTGGATTAAAAATGATAACTTCTACACTCTTTCACTGTTCAGATAGGGTCCATGATTTGCCGAAGAATGGTACCCCAGACTCAAAAAGCACACAAAAATGGAAAGAGCATTTATACAGCTGAATTTTGTGCATGCAGGGATTTGAACGGAGACTTCTTGTAGACTCTCAGGTCTAGCTTTTAGTGATAGAGGATATCAGGGAGGTGTGTGAGGCCATTTACATTAATTAGTTAGTTCTATCTCTAGGTAGTCTAGCTAATTCTACAGTTAGTCATGTTCTGGAGACTTCTCAGAAGGTTACTTACTTATTCTAACTACCTATTCGTATTTCAGGATAAATGAAAAGGCGTCCCCTCCAAAGCTTCCCCTGGTTGTGGTTAGCTGACCACTGGTTCCTAGATCCCATTTCCTATTTCTGGGAAAAAGAAACTTAGGCCTAGTCTCTGAAACTGCCAGTTTGCAGCCTGTCATGGAGTCACCCTGGCTCTGACTAACTCAGTCTTGTTGCAGTGCTCAGACAACTACAAATAAATTTAAACCCAGCCAAATGATGATTGTGAACTTTCTATTGTTACCTGCATAATTTTTTAATAGACAAACTGACCTAGACGTTTTGCTTTCAGTAAATAAAGTAAATAAACAAAGAAATATAACTATGTGTGTATCTTATGAAATTCTGAAATAAAATTAATTAAATATATTTAATATTTATATAAATATTGATATATTAATTATACAGAATTACATGTCATAATTGAGTTTAGTTAAAAATTATAATTAAGAATTATACTTATATATTAAATATAATTAATAAAATATTGTAGTATATATTTCACTATAGTATACTATATATTTAACTCTTGTCATATATTTAATTATATATAATTTGTTATATAATTTATTATATGTATTACATAACCTATAAAATAGTAGTTCTTACACATTGAGTAAATATGTATATAACATAACTATAAAATGCTGACAGATTTATCATTATTGTTCTCATTTTATTAATATACAAATTTCTATTGGTTCTGATACTTTTTTTTTCCATTGTAGTCTTTTCAAAATTATCTGACAGTCACAGTGTCACAGAATGTGACTAACATTATATTTTAGATAAGCCTATGCAATATATAATATTATAATGGAATGTATAAACATTAATAATATAGTGTTAAACAAAGTTGAGACTATTAAACAACCAGTACAATACATAAGTGTTTTTATTTAGTATTGGTGTACATAGAAATGTTGCAAAGTTGAAAGGATATGTTTAGGCTTGACTCTACGGAAAACAATAACATGCAGAATTAAACCCCAGAATGGAACAATGGTTTATTCATTATGGTAAAATTTAAAAAGTGGTATTTTTTTTAACCCATGTGCCTGTGGACCAGATGCTACTCTGCCATTAGGGAGCAATTGTGAGACCTGTTCTTTCTAAAGTCTGCAACAAAAATAATTCTCATCATTAGAAAGCTAGAGTCGACTCTATTATCTGCAAACAATTTAAGAAGACAAAATGGAAACTGAGAAGACCTTTTTGATAACAAACCCTTCATGCTATTAAATATACTAATAGTAAAGAAACTGGGATTTTTTCTCCATTTTACAGGGTTATTTTTGTTTGAAGCAGGAACAGAAAGGAGACCAAAGTGGATTCTTCCCCAGGATTCACTTTTCAATCTTAAGGGTGAAATTGGTAAAATCTCCTAGTTGAAAACTCCAAGAAGTGTAACTGTGGCATGCAGCCTTGGTTTAGAATTGGTAAAGTCTCACAATTGAAAATTCAAGCACTATATGTGGCATGAAAACTTGGTATATTACATTTTAAATTAATGGAAATAAAACTTTACAGAGAAAATATGCAATAAGATGTGTACTATTTGAACACATTAACACTCAAAGGCAAAATTAGCCATTATCATGTGCTTCTATATTTCATTAACACTTAAGACAGAAGTCATTTCACCTGAGACATGTTTTTTTTAAGAAACTAATCATCAATGCTCTACAAAAATTGATAGTTCCATAAAATTGAGTTAAAATAATGACTTAAACTTATTCCTGTGTTGTTATTATTAAACAATTCACACATGTAAATCATCCCAACAACTGATTTTGACATATCAACATCAAAATGAATGGCATGAGACAGATGTTGTTGGTACAATTAATTAGTGTATTGTCTATTAGTGATATGTGAATTAAAGTGAGAGGACCAGGAAGAGTTTTGTTGATATTTTATCTGTTAATAATTACTTTAATAGTAACTACACATACAGTAGTAAACACAAAATATAGCTTCAGGAAAATACTATTAAGATACAAAAACACACAGAAACACACACACTCAGACTTTAAACTACAATTTCCATGTAAATTTTAATAAATAATTGGTGTATTTTTTGAATATTTTGGGGCTCCAATACAATTATACTGAAATTGTTTTTAAAATATCATGTGTCTTTGCTCAAGAAGATTTCTTACTAAAGCTGGTATTATAGAATATAAAAACTCGATAAAGTTATTATTTGAATAATGACTGAAGTATTACAAATTTCAAAGAATGGGTGTATTTTTTTTTTTTACTTAATTCTAATTCCTTTGACAGGACCTAATATGCATCTAAATGTGGACCTTTATTACTGTCAACCTCCCAATACTGCTATGTTTTTTATTTAAAGGGATTTTTTTCAAGTTTAGTTATTGATACAATGGAATCTTACTAGGATACATATCTTTCTATTTTTCTGTATATTTGAAACTATTTAACTATAGTTTGTAATATGTATTTAAAATCCAAGACAAAATTACTTATCAGAGCAATATAATTTTGTGATATTCCCAGAGACTTTCAAAGCATACACAAAGCATACATGGTTACTGGTCAGGATATAAAAAACACTGTGTCTTGACAACTATGCCATTCTTTGTGTAAAATTTTGAATCCTATTATCATCCACATTGATATATTTGTTTTTCAAATATAGTCTTGCTAATTTGTACATGTGGATTGTTGACAGACTTTGGGAAGGTAAAGTTTTCAAATACTTTGCTAAAGATAATATAATGTATTTTTGATAATAGTTCAGAAAATTACAGTAATTATTTTCAAGAGTTATACTCAATTATAATTTAATGTCATTGATAAGAAAAATATTCACTTAGTTTTTATGATATGCCCTTGAAATTTCTCTCACTCACTATTTTGGTGTTGCAATTGATTCTGGTTGATTTATTGTTCTAAATAAAAAGCGTATAAAATATGTATACACTACTATACTTAGAGACAAAATAGAATTCTTGTTGTATTCCATGTTTTTCCAGGCACTTATATGATATATATGCTATGAAATCCAAACCAATCCTTTCTTGTGTGTAAGTTGGTAATATCAAGGATTTATGAGGGATACTCCTCCTGCAAGTGAGATGGAATGAGACTCAATATGGTTTAAAAGCAAGCATAAATCAAAGTTGCTGAAAAGCAAACTTGCAAAAAAAACCCGCTATGATCCTATAAAATCCCCAAACATTTGTGATTTTTATTATTTTTGCTTCCGCAGATGGTGGGGACCAGAAAGCAGAGAAAATAAAATGGCAATCCAGAATTTTAACTGGCTTCCTAGAACTCATCATTCGTGACAGCTGAAAGAACTGAAGACATTGCAGCAAGTCAAGTGTCCTTTACTGGAACTTTGTTTGCTTGCTCAATTTTACTCTGAAAATGAATATGGGACGAGAAAGGCAGATGCACACAAAGCGAGTAAGCTGTGTATCTGGATGTAGTACCAAATCCATTACTTTATCATGTAGGAAGCTTAGATCAAATTGCTTAATGAATAATAATCAGAGACCAATTACTGTCATTTTGTGGCCAATGAATGTCTAAAGTATTTATCATTGTTATTGTGAGAAGCAAATATTCATTCAGAAGATGCACAAGACTCAGGAAACATAAATGTTTCAATGAAATAACAAAAAAGCTTCCATTTATATGTAGAAAAGTGTAGTGAGCAGGAATGAAGAACCTCACCATTTTTCTCTCCTTTATTCCTCATTTTAGATTGCTGATCATTTTCTTTGAAGTACATGACACTATGAGAAGACTAAGACTGAATACAGTGACGTTCATTGAAACTGAACTATGTATACTTTTCAGGTTCTCAAAATAACTAATTCTGAGAATATACTCTTAATCATGTTGAGTGTTCTTTTAAATGGCTTTGTGCTATGTCAAGTGAGTTTATGCCAACTTTTATTACAATCTCTCTTGACAAAAATATGTCATGCAAGTAAAAGTATTACAAAATATTAATTATAAAAAGTTTATGGTGATACATTGTATGACTAATTAGCAATAACTAATGTTGTCTCTTTAATACGCAGTATTTATAACACCTATCATGTGACACTCTTGGTTTCAGTCAATTATGTTGATTTTGTTATGCTCAAAGTGAATTCAGTGTTTTGAAATTATTCCTAAAAATCATAGGGTAACATGTAAATACTTAATGCAATAAAATTTCATACTCAGTTACTCAAAGAGTTATAGGTGGTGAAAGATACCTCTACTCAAATTTTCTCTAATATCAGCTTCAATATTCTCAGTTCTTGTGGTCTAATAGAAGCTTAAGGCAGAGAGAGAGGTATAAAGGACCAATCCAGATTTATTTCAGCAAGTGAGGAAGTGAAAACAGAAAGTCAATGCACTCCCCATGGTGTAAGTGCTGGATGGCAAAATTGGGCAACAGGAATTGCACAGGCCTGCTTCTAGCATCTGCATTTTAACCCTTGGTCTACAGGTTTCTCCACTTTACCTCCCATGTGCCAGTCAGAATTTGTCACTTTTTTTTTTAATGAATTGAAGCATTTTGAGAAACCACCTTCATCTATAATTCAGTTGATACAGTTTGATGTATATGAAACAGATATGGAAATTTAAACAGTGGCTGAAAATAACTTGGTAGCTCACAGCTTCTTGTTACTTCTGCTTGGTAGATATTTGACATCTTTAGCCTCAATGTATGTGCCGGTATTTTTGGACACACACACAAACACACACACACACACACACACACACACACACACACACACACACACACGTATGTAAAAGTCGGGAAGCTTTATGTGTAAATTTGAAAAGTCCTTCTTTAAAAAAAGATGTTTTATATCTATTAATGTTTGTAATTGAAAAAAATTTACTATGCCAACTATCAATGAATGGATGAAGTAACAAAGACTCTCAATGAATAGTGAATGTAAGTAAAGCAGATGCTTCAAACATTCTTTATGCTATTTATCATTTCAGTTCAACTCATTTTGTATTCATCTTCCCTCCTGAATCCCAATTTAAAGCTCCACTTTTTCAACAATTTTTTTCAAATCAACTGGTTACTCCCTTTATATCCCCTTCTCAATAAAGACCAGAATCTATCTTATTCCAGTCAGAGATCTCTGGTCATCTGACCTTCATAATTATAAGCTCACACGATTGTATTGAAATGAAAGACAACTGATTAATATCACAAGGTTAATGTGATAGGTAAGAACCTTTAATTTTGTCTGCAACCTTAATTTTCTTTTATGGCATGGGAAAATATCCTCAATATTCTGAGGACTGGAATATATAAGTATTTTGAAACTTTTTACTCAGCAGTGCATATATGTCTGTGAAATAATTTTTAAAAAATTTTTTCAACATTGCTTACTTACAATATTTCTCAGTGAGAAATAACCTTATAAATGTTTAAGCCATTCATATCTGTATGATCAATCACAGTGAGTTGAATATGTACTTAAAATAACTAGGCTGAATAGAGATTGATAGATGAATATATTTCGGATAGTATTAATCTAGCATGCGGAATATTAAAAAACCCTTTCTCTAGTGAGATAAATGTCAGAGATGGGTTGTAATTAATTAGTTAGTTCTTCATCACTATATCAAAACAACTGATAAACTTTATAGAAGTAAAATATGTAACTCATGTTTTCGGAGGCCTATTTCTAAGATAAAGTCAACACATTGTTTTGGACTTAGAGAGCTATTTCATGTGATAAGCATGTGTAGAAGAGAATTGTCCATATGTTGAAAAATAGCAGAGCTATGGTCACAATGGAAACAGAGTCCGTGGTAATTATATGATCTCGGTGCTCTCAGCTTTTTTCAATTTAGTTTCCAGTTCGTAAAACACCTTGTAATTACCCACTTATTTTTCCTGATGAACCAGTGTGTAAATAACATATATGTTGAGGATGCTTATTCAAATTGTAGTAGTAAGAATATATATAGAGAGACAAACTATAGTATATGGTATGTCAGTCTAATAAGTGTATGCATTTAGCAAGAGATATAAAACTGTGTTATTTTAAATATATGTTAATATATTATTTTTAATTATATATCCTTAAACAATAATATAAAATAAATTAAAGAAAAAATAAAAATAGCCAAAGTATAATTCTAATTTTAAAATCAGATAAAATGGAATAACTATTTATAATCCATAGATTATTCAAATTTTATTGGACAGTAGTTATACTTAAATACATGAGGAATTGATGATGAACTGTATATTTAATTTAGTTCTAAGAAAGTAAAACCAGCCTATAGATGGGATCATCTCAATTTTCAAAGCATTATTAATTTAATAAATACAGTACATATTTTTTCTTGGACTCAACACATAATTTTTTGTAATGGTACCTTTAATAATACCTACATATTCTAGAAGTCTACTATTAAAATCTACCTAAAAATGTATGCTACTACATTACAAAAAAGTTGATAGTCATAAAATTGTCTTAAAAATGTTTCTTAATTGTAATGTAGATAAATCTTTTGAATTGGTTTATGAGAAATTTATATAATGCAATCTCACTCCACTTGTCTTCTTTCCATAAAACCTTTCCCCTACCCAACTTTTCATTCCTATTCAAATTTGTGTCCTTTTCTTTACCCCAATTGTGATGCATGAGTATTCTCAGGTATAAGGACTTTCACTGGAGATTCCTTAACTTATCAGAGGCTATATCACTAGTGAGTACTTACCTTTTCTTTTTCAGCAGCTAATAATTTTTTGTATCTCCTATGCTGGATGTAGAACTTTATTTCTAAAATCCTCTCCATGTTCAGGCTTGGTCTTATTTATGGTTATGTGGTTGCGGCTATCACAATTACTTAAAATTCTCATTTTTAGGTTCCCTGCCATGTTCAGAGGAAATTTATGACTTGTAGCAATCCACTACCTCTGTCTCTTACACTCTTTCTATAACTGCTTAAACAGTGGCCACTAGCATCGGAGGAATTGGTATGTATTCTCCATCTTGTGCTACATGTTGGCACTGCTCTCTTTTGCATCTTTGCTAATCATCAGTATCTTTGTTGACCCATCATCTAGTGGAAATAAAAGCTACTCTGATGTGAGTTGAGAGAGGGTAATCTGTAGATACAATGACTTTTCTTTAGAATTTTGTTAATCCAATGCCTATTTAGAACAATAATTGTAGTTGGTTTTCACTTACTGAGTATGATCTGTTAGTTATACATAGTTAAAAGTAATTGGTTCTGTAATGGTGTCAGGTATGGGTTTTATGTCTTAGAGTGGGACTGTGAATCTCCACTAAACTGGAATCTTTACTTGAGTGTCACTGCAAGTGAGCTGGATTGATTCCATTCCTCAGCTGCTGTTCTTCATGCTGGACATCCCTTTGTCCTGGAATCTCCACTAAACTGGAATCTTTACTGACACTAGGTTTCACCAAAAGCCTCTCATAGGCTCTCTTTACGGTGCTAAGTTTCAACCTTTTTGTATGACCCATTCAGTCCTGAGCCATCAACTGCAACTGAGGCTGCAACTTCACCAATGGCCTTCCCTGGCCTCTTACAATGCCAAGTTTCAGTTTTAACTCCATGACCCCATCATACCTTCAAAACCAGTACAACTTGTGTGACTCTTACATATTACCAAGTCCACCTGCAGCACCAGGTACACTCTAGGGTATCACTGGATCACTGGTTCTGGCAATCTCAGAAAACACTTCCCAGATCTCACCTCAGGGATGCTGTTCTCTTCTCAGTCTCCCATAATTTCTAAGCTCCAGTTAACCAACATCAATTTTCCCAGTAGTCCTTTCTATTCTTGACTCTAAAGAATAAGCCACATGGCCCAACTTGCTGAGTTCCACTGCTTACAAGAGTTGAAACATGGATGGCCCCCTTAGTCTTTTACATTATCACCATCTTTCTGTTTTAAAGTTCTTTAACTGTCTAAACTTGGCTGTCTTGGAACTTTCACTGACCTTGAACTCAGAGATTTGTATTTCTTCTGTGTCTCCTGAGTTCTGGGATTAAATGAATGTACCACTATACCTGGACCTAAGCTTTTCTCTACTTGGAACTTACTTTGTACTGAAATTGAAGGTGTGTGCCACCATGTCTGGGCCTAAGATTTTTATGTTTACAGTCCCTCAAGATCAAAAGCCTGAATCTTTCAGCCTCAAAATCTAGATCACAGTTGTGATCTCCATTTCATGATTAGAACTGACTTCAGATTAAGAGTCCAAATAAAAATAATAATCAGGAAATGATGCCTAGCATAATATTCCTTGTTCAAATGCAAACACATAAGCAAGTTTAGCTGGGTGAGATCTTGTCCCCAGATTATCAGGATCTTAAACTGATTATCTTCTTGAACATGAGTTTCACCTCTGTTGTACTTCCAGATATTCTTTTATTATTTAAATCTTCCTTTTTTTTTTTTTTTTTTTTTTTACTTTTTATTTTTCTTTCTGAATTTGCTGTGCTTTATTATGGAACTAAATCACAGTATAAAGTCTAAACTGAATTGTTTTGAGACCTCATTTGCCAAAGCAATGAATTTGTCTTTCTTCATATTTGACTCAGGTAGACACTTTGGACAAAAAGCAGCCAAGTTCTTTGCCAAAATATCACCAGAACAGTCATGCACTAAAATTTACTGCTGAAATCTCTAGTTCCAAGCTTTCACAGTTTATATCTCTTTCAGCAACAAAGCCTTCCATATTCCTACTAGGACTAGCCCATTAAGCTCCACTTAAAGTATTCCATTGTTTGCCAAGTCTAATTCCACATTCTTCAAAACAAAAGCACTCTCTCTTAGGAATTCAATTGTTGTGAAGAAACCACAATCAGGACAACTCTTATGAAGGGCATTTAATTTGACCTAGCTTACAGGTTCATTCTATTATCATTAAGGCTGGAAGCATGGCAGCCTCCTGGAAGCCATGGTGCTGAGATCTCTACATCTTGTTCCAAAGTCAAACAGAAGACTGACTCCCACCTCCCACATGGCTAGGAGGAAGGTCTCAAAAACCCATCCCCTTGTGACACATTTCTCCAACAAGGCCATAGCTATTCCAACAAGGTCACACTTCCTAATACTGCTATTCCCTGGAACAGGCATATTCTAACCACCATAGTATTATCTTTTTAAGTATCATAGATTGAAGCACTTTATCTGGAGACTAGCTTTCCAGAGAATCCTGTTACTTAAGCTAAATATTAAGCTATATATTCAGTAAATTTTGCCAGGATGCTAAATCATTGTGGCTAGGGAAGGAGGAATACAAGTCTGTGGTCAGCTTGTACTGTATAAAATCAAATCTCTTTTTAATAATAGAAATTTTTATGGGGAATCTATCAACCACTCTATAATAAACTTATTTAATATTCTTTTTTTTGTAAATATATATATATATATATATATATATATATATATATATTGTTTACTTTATTTCTTGGACTTCATACAGTATGTGAGTTGTTTCTGGGGGAGTGAAAGCCTCTGGTGTTAGCATCTCAATATCAGTGACTGCATATTATGTCTGTTCTTTTGTGGCTGGGTTATCTCACTCAGGATGATATTCTCTAGATGCAGCCATTTTCTTAAGAATTTGGTTAAGTCATTGTTTCTGGTGGCTGAGTAGTATTCCATTGTGTAAACGTACCACAATTTTTGTATCCATTCATCTTCTGAAGGACATCTGGGTTCTTTCCAGCTTCTGGCTATTATAAATAGAGCCGCTATGAACATTGTGGTGCATATATCTTTGTTGTGTATTAAAGTGTCTCTTGGGTATATGCCCAGAAGTGGAATAGCTGGGTCTTCAGGTAGTACTATGTCCAATTTTCTGAGGTATCGCCAGACTGATTTCCAGAGTGGTTGTATTAGTTTGCAACCCCACCAACAGTGGAGAAGTGTTCCTCTTTCTCCGCAGCCTCGCCAGCATCTGCTGTCATCTGATTTTTGGATCTTGGCCAATCTGACTGGTGTGAGGTGGAATCTCAGGGTTGCTTTGATTTTCATTTCCCTTATGGCTAAGGATGTCGAGCAATTCCTCAGATGTTTCTCGGCCATGCGGTGTTCCTCAACTAAGAACGTTTTGTTTAGCTCTGTACCCCATTTTTTTAAGCAACATAGTGAAAATATTATTGTCCTTGATGAGAGGATTTGAAGATAAGTTTATGTTTTATTTTTTTAAGCTATCTGCAAGCAAGTAGTAGTAAATTTTAACTAGGAGCTGAAGTTGTGAGCATCTGTCTTTGAAACTTCTGCATTCTAATACAAGACATATTGCATTACTAGTTTTTACGTACCCAGACAATTTGATTTTATAGTATGAGCAGTGGAACTTATGAATTTTTAATAATGGGAGCAGTGTAACATATGATGCTAAGAAAAGCATGACATAATGGAAAACTCAGAGCTGAGAATTTTAGCTAAACTTTTATGTATGAATACATGTTGCCATCACTTATAAACTTCTAATATCCATATTTGGTTATTTTTAATGTTATATAAAATGTGTTTTCCAAATCTATCTTATAGGGAAGATTTTTATTCAAAATAATTTTATTTATTTATTATGATTGTTGTTTTCTCTACTCCTTCTATTTCCTCCCCACAATTCAGAGGAATGACTTTCCCATGGCATGAAATGACAAAATTTTATTTACACATTAATGTGCAAAGAATATTGAAAGTTTGAGGATATTAATTAAAGAATGGAAATAACTTAGTGTTATCAAATTCCCCTTGTATTTTAGCTGTTGTTTTCCTAGATTGAAGACTTTCCTTTTAGAAGACAATAGAAGTAGAAATCAGCAACTCAAAATCACTTGAGAGATTCATGAGTTCACTCTCTGACATTGTGTTATTAGTAAGGAATGGCTAAGAAAAGGCTTTTTTGTGACACACTTTCTCTCAAGATATATAAAACACAACACAGGTACAGCCTTCCTGAGCCTTCACTCCTATGTAGATGGGCACTTTGATGACACACTTTCTCTCAAGATATATAAAACACAACACAGGTATAGCCTTCCTGAGGTTTCACTCCTATGTAGATGGGCACTTTGATGATACAGCTCTTAGAATCATATAGGGATTATTATACTATTCCAATAAACTCATTTGTTCAACAAACTCGATTAAATATAACCATACTTTGTTCCATTTTAGAGTAGTCCCATCTGATGGGAGCAAGTGCTTTCACATCTCCTCTGGACATGTAGGAGCTGAAATAGTTTGCAACACCATGGGTATGACAACAATACCAACCAACCAGACCTCCCAGAGCTCCCAGGGACTGATCTACTAACCAAAGAGTACACATGAATTAGCCCATACTTCCAGATGCATTTGTAGCAAAGGATAGAATAGCGTTATCTGGTATCAGTGGGAGGAGACGTCCTTGGTCCTGTGAAAGTTCAATGCTCCACTGTAAGAGAATGAAAGAACAGTAAGGTAAAAGTGGGTTGGTGGGGGAGCAACCGCATAGAAGCAGGTGGAGGGAGAGGGGACAGTGGGTTTGCAGAGGGAAAATGGGGGAAAGGAATAATGTGGAAAATATAAATAAATAAAATATCCAATTAAAAAAGAAAAAAAAACATTCATTTTCAGAGTTCCATGTTTGTACATTCCTAGCAGGCTGACAACAACTTGAAGTTCTTGTTTAAGTTTCTGAAAAATTGAGTAAATGTAGTTATGATGAATTCTACTTTGAAATTTTGTATTATGGTTATTTAATGAAGGCAAATATTTTAAAGAAAATGGTTCATTATGCTTTTCTGTACTATTGTATTTTAATCCAAAAATGTTAATTTTAGAAGTGAGCTGAAACTATGACATTAACAGCTGGTTTAAATGTCATGTCCACACTAGTTTCTCTTCTATCCTTGTGATGGTAAACTTTTTCTTAACACATGTTCACAATAACTGCATATTTGAAACATGTAAATTCAAACATGCCTCCAGTATGTAGTCTTCAGATCTAGAAATTCTTCTTGAAATCTCATTCCCATTTCCTCTAGACACGTTTCTAAGTCCCATGATCATGAATCTCCTTTGCTGCAGGACTTTTGCTTTGCTTTGCTTTGCCTTGGCTTCCCTTGGCTTCCTTCCCTTGCCTTGGCTTCCCTTGCCTTGCCTTACCTTGCTTTGCTTTGTTTTCATTCAAAAGAGAAGAATTCAAAGTTTTTCTTTTCCTGACTTTCTTATTTCACTTGATATTTATTATCTTTATCTTTTCATAGAAATATAAATATTTGCATAAATGCAATAATCATTGTATAGATCATTTTTACAATGTAGCTGATTTGTTTCCCTTGGTAATTCAAATGATTTACTTTTATTTCCACACTGAAGAGTAATACATATACTTCTGTGCCTAAAGAACTGTTTATTACTTACGTCTGAAATTTAAAAAAAAAACTTTTTTTTTACAAACAGCATGCTGACTAATTCAAATAATGATATTTCTACTGAGCAAAACAAATAGTTATTGTTTCTTGTACAAATTTCCTTTGAATCCTGGAAATTCCTTTTGAGTTTTTTTTTTTTTTTTTATGCTGTTCTTTTCAGAGAATACAAAAGGTCAGAGGAAACAGGAATGTGAGTATTCTTTTCTAGATTACCACGTCCCACATGCCAAGAAATTAATTAAAGTATGATTATTTGATATATGATTGAAAGCTTAAAACATTATGTGCAATTTTCTGTAAACACACTCCTGTTCCTGGATCATATGAAGACAGTTTAGAAAATCTTGGTTAAGAACACTCATATCTTTGTTGATATGAATAAATATATACAATTATATCAACATGTCTTTATTATGATAATGGACATGTTATCTTTCATAAGCTTACTTCAATTCAGAAATATGTTGAAGGTTAATTTTTATGTAAATTTTTGTTAGTTATATAATCTTATCTGTAACTATATAAAATGCTATAAGATGACCAAAAAATGTTACAAAAGTCTTTAAGCATTTGGAGCATAGATTAAAAGTTGTTTAAGAACAGACTTGGTAAGAGCATTGTCATTGTGTCAATGATCATAGATTGAGTTATATACATACATAGGTGATCATTACAGCTTAACAACCATAAATGTATCTGAAGGCCATGTTTTTTAAATGAGGATTTATGTTATTCTGTTCAACTTAAAATGTAGCACCTTCCTATGTCATAAATTTTGTACTGTTATTTTTTAAAGCTATACCATTAAAAAGTGAGTATGTTCACTTTAAATTTCCTCAAATTTTATTACCCTTAGAGGGATGAATATGCATTAATATGTATGAAGCATGTCTTATACTCATTGGAGAGGAACAAAAGTGTGATATTATTGTTTGTAGACTGTTTTATAAAATGGTTGCTTTGATGCAGAATTCTTGTTTTTTAACAAA
Organism: Micromys minutus; assembly: GCF_963924665.1. Lineage (NCBI taxonomy): Eukaryota > Metazoa > Chordata > Mammalia > Rodentia > Muridae > Micromys > Micromys minutus. The sequence goes on from NC_137973.1 coordinate 9,711,451, forward strand.
TTTTAGCAAACACCCCTTTCTCATCAACAGACAGATCATGGAAGCAGAAACTGAACAGAGACAAAGCAAAACTAGCAGAAGCTATAAAATGAATGGAATTAACAAGCATTTACAAAATATTTCATTATAAAAAAATTAATAGATTTTCTTCTCAGCATTTCACAGTACCTTCTTCAAAACTGAGCATATAGTCAGTCAAAAAACAGGCCTAAACAGATACAAGAAGATCGAAATACTCCCATGCATCCTATCAGATCACCATGGACTAAGGCTTATATTAATAACAACAAAAACAACATAAAGTTGACAATCACATGGAAGCTGAACATTGCTTTACTCAAGGACAACATGCTCAAGGAATAAATAAAGAAACTAAAGATTTTCTATAATTTAACAAAAATGATAACACAATATACCCAAAATTATAGGATGCAATGAAAGCAGTTCTTGGAGGAACACTCATAGATCTGAGTGTCTCAAAAAAAAAAAAAAAAAAAAAAACTAGAAAAACTATAAAACTATACACTAGCAGTTTGACAGCATACCTGAAATATCTACAAAAAAGAAGCAGGTACACCCAATAGAAGTAGACATCAGAAAATAAACAAATTCAGAGCAAATATCAACTAAATAGAAACAAAAAGAACTATACAAATTTTTTAAAGCCTGTTCTTTGAGAAAATCATTAAGATTGATAAACCCTTAGCCAGACTAACTAGATGGCAAAGACAGAGTATCCAAATTAACAAAAAAAATGAAATGAAAAGGAAAACATAACAACAGAAACTGAGGATTTTCAAGAAATCATCAGACCTACTACAGAAGCTTATACTCAAGAAAACTGGGAAGTCTGGAGTAAAGGAACAAATTTCTAGACAGATAACAGATACCAAACTTAAATCAGATAAACAATCTAAACAGCCCCATAACAACTAAATAAATAGAAGCAGTCACCAAAACCCCCATCCAAAAAAAAAAAAAAAAAAAAAACCAAAAAAAAAACCACAGGACCAAATGAGTTGAGTGCAAAATTCTATCAGACTTTTATAGAAGACCTAACACTCTCCAAACTATTTCACAAAATAGAAACAGAAGGAACACTACCCAACTCGTTCTTCTAAGTCATAATCATGCCCATATCTTAACTACATAAAGACATTACAAAGAAAGAGAACTTCAGACAACCACTCTGGAAACCAGTATGGCATTTCCTCAGAAAACTGGACATAGTACTACCTGAAAATCTAACCACTCGACTCCTGGGCATACACCCAATAGATGCTCCAACAAACAACAAAGTCACATGCTCTGCTATATTTACAGCAGCCTTATTGATAAGAATCCGGAAAGAACCCAGATATTCTTCAGCAGATGAATGGATACAGAAAGTGTGATAAGTTTGCACAATTGGGTACTAATCTGCTACTATAAACAATTTTTTTCATGAAATTCATAGGCAAATGGATGGAACTAGAGACAATCATTGTGAGTGAAGTAACCAAGTCACAAAACAACACACATGATATGGACTCACTGATAATTAGATACTAGCACCAGAAAGCTCTAAATACCTAAGAAAAAAATCAACAGACATAATGAAGCTCAAAAGGAAGGAAGGCTAGAATAGGGATACTTCAGTCCTTCTTAGAATGGGGGACAAAACGCTCACAGGAAGAAATGCAAAGTCAAATAGAGGAACAGGGATTGAAGAAAAGTACATTCAGAAGCCACCTCACCAGGGAGATCCACTACATATGCAGCCACCAAATCCAAGCACTGTAGCTAATGCCAAGAATTACTTACTAGTGGGAACCAGACAGACTTGCCTCCTCAGGGACTATGACAGAGTCATATAGATACAGTTAAGCATGATTGAAGCTAACCATCAGACTGAACACTTGGAAACCAATGAAGGTGCTAAAGAAAGGACTGAAGGAGCTGAAAGGAGTTGCAACCTCATGGGAAGAGCAACATTATCAACTAACCAAACCCTCTAAGACTCCCGTTGTGTTAAGACACATTCGTCATTACAAGATGGCGCTGGAGCTGACTGGGCATAGGCCCTGCAGCCTGTAAACAACCTAAAGTGTTCATGCGCTATCAGCTTGATGACACGCCACAGCTCAAGCCCAGACCATGCAAAATAGAGTCTGAGACACTCACCAATCATAGAAGAACACATCCTACCTAGGCCTATTTAAGCAGCACCAGTTCCTGGGCTCTGGGTCTTTCGCGTCTGCAATCAAACCCCTGCAATGTACGTCTGCAGAAGAATCCTGTTGTTGCACGTCTTTCTTGCTGGCGAGACCGACAACCGCGACATCCCGTGGAGTAAAACACCAACTTTTTATCAAACATTCAGAGACCTATTCATCCAGTTACATATGTAGCTGAAGATTCCAGTGTCTGGCATCAATGTGAAAAGAAGCTTTTGGTCCAGGGACGGCAAGTTTTCCCAATGTAGGGGAATGCCAGGGTAATGGGGTGGAGAGGGGGGTTAGGAGGGAGTGCACCTTTGTGAAGGCAAATGGAGGGGGAGTAGGAATCAGACCAGGGTGCCGGGGAAAGGTATAACATCTCAAATGTATATACAGAGTAACTAATAAAAATTGAGAAAAAAATACATTTTAAACATTAAAACTGCTTTTCCCCAAATAATTCATAGTCTAACATAATGTGCGTGTATATTTTTGATATTGATAAATTTGCCATGCTTTTTGTTTTAGTTTTAGATTCAATTACAGGAGAATATTGTCCCCATTAAAAAGAGAACAGAAAATACCGATATTTCAGTGAAAAATAATTGAACTAAAACAACATATATTTGTGTCATATAAAATTCAGCATAGAATGGTAGCAGTTTGATTATACTATAATTTTATTATCTCCAATGGTGAACAAAGTTGTGAACTTGCTATGTGTTGAAAGCACCATAATTTGGCAAATTTAAATTATATAAATACCTTATTAAGCTTTGAGGTTGTGTATTCTATTCTAATGTGAAAAAAAAAGTTGAAAATTTCAAGCTGTATAATTTTACTTGACAAATTGACTTATTTATTGTTTTACTTTTTTTAAACATGAGACTTCTTTATTCAAAAGAGACTTCAGTAGCTATTCATCACAATTATTATTCCTTGGAAAACATAATCTTTTATTTTTTCTATGAACTTCAACATTCCATTCTGTTTTTCATAGTTATTTTTTCAAATTTGTTTTTTTGTGTCTAACAGCTTTTATAGATCTTTCAGTATAAAGTGGTAAAGAGACAGTTTTCTGTTCACAGAATAACATAACTGCAAAATGATTGCATCTCTGGAACTGGTCAGATTATTATTTTAGTGAGTATTTCTAATTGGTACCATGATAAAAACATGATCAATCAGCAGTTTACATGTAGTTTTGAATAGGATTTTAATAATAAAAGTAATATGTTTCTTGAGGACTAGCACATGACAAAAAATCATGAAAGACCAGCTCGCTCATAATTATCATTACCTGAGCAGACAATTAATGCAAATATCTTTAAGATATCCTTATATGTATCTGTGTATTATTACTCAGGAAGAGTGATCTGCATCTAACAATAATAAGCAAAGACTTATTCAGGCATTGAATAGAGTAAGATAACACTCAGTGGAATAAATTCTGAGAAAGTATTCCACTTATTCATTTTTTGAGATTGGTGTAATTTGCCTAATTTTTAATTTACATGTACTTTGTGTTTTATTCATAACTATGGGCTATATTTTATTTTGATATGTATTACACCATTTCTAAATGAAATGACAGGTGACTGTTTCTAATTGTGTTAACTAGTTTAGTTAAATTACTCTGTTTCTCATTCTAGTTATGCTACTTAACTGTACATTGTATTCATATTGTATATTTTATTTTACTAAAAGTAAAAACACTTAATTTTTGTGTGAACTTTATTCTAGACCTAAACTGTGAATGACATGATGGTAACAGCAGGACTATAGATAGATCAATCATGTTCAAGTCCTGCCATAAAAACCATAAGGTAGTGGAGAATCCACATGCCTTCTGTACCTTTAGATTTTATTTAAATACATTTCTGCTATTCTCACATTTTCTGAACTTGAAGTTAACTTGTTTATAATTCTGTATGAAAAGCTAAACAATAAAATATATTTCTCTGTCCTGTATATTAGTAAAAATTTGAAGAGTCTGAGAAAGTACCACCTTATATTAGATTTGTCAGAAGTGTTTGGAGACTAAGCAGAAAGTTTATAATCTAGATACATAATATGTAGTAGTTGCAGTGAGATATTTGGGTATAATACATAAGTGGGAAAATTATACATAATTTCAACAAAAGTTTGTTTAGAACTCTTTACAGCTTAAATGCAGTGGAATAGTTAGAAATGAGGCCATCTCATTGACTTCTGGTCTGTAATCCTTTTGTGGGCTAACCATTAGACATTTCTAGTAACAAGAAAGAAGATACTTAAAAGAAGTATAGAAGAGAAAGTCAATGTATTGAGTGTACTTCACGAGTCAATCCTGTGAATCAGTCAGTTGAGAGGCAGTTCAGATGAATTGAGTTAGTGGGACATCAATTGGTAGAGTTCAGTTCATGGAAAAAAGAATGAACAAAACTAGATGTGGATCTTTGTGAAAATCAACAAGATAGACGAAAAATTCTTAACCAAGGAAACAAAGAGACAGAGAGACAGCATCCATGTAACCAACATTAGTAATGAAAAGGAAAACACAACAATGGAAACTGAAAAAATTCAAAGACTCATTAGAATCCCACTTCAAAAGCCACAAAATTAGACAATCCTAATGAAAAAGATGATATTATACCAAATACCACTGACCAAAGTAAAATAAACATTGAGTAAAATATTTTAACAGCCATGTAACTCTTTAAGAAATAGAAGTCATTGTCAGTCTCTCAACCAAAATCCCAAGGCCACTTGGTTTTAGTGGAGAATAATACCAGATTTTCAAAGAGGCATTACTAATACTTCTCAAACTAATCCACAAAAGGGAAACAGAAGGAACACTGCCAAACTCATTCTATGAGGTCAAAGTTATCCTGATACCTAAACCACAGAAAGACTCAACAAAGAAAAAGAACTTTAGACTGATTTCTCTTATGAACATTGATAAAATATTTTTAAAGAAAATACTTGAAAACTGATGTTAGGAACATATTAAAAACCTCGTTAAGATCAAGGCGGCTTCATCCCAGGGCTGCAGAAATGTTTCAATACACAAAAATTCATCAACTTAGTTGACCAGATGAAGAAACAGAAAGAAAGAAAAGCACATAATTATTTCATTAGACTCTAAAAAAAACACTTTTAGAAATACCAACATAACTTCACGTTCAAGGAATTAGAGAAAACAGGGATACAAAAAACATAAATAAACAAATCAAAGCAATATACAGATAGTAAATCAAACCAAATGCATAAGATCTTGAGACAATTGTACTAAAAGCAGGAATGAAACAAGCCTTCCCAATCTCTCCCTATCATTTCAATAAAGATTTTGATATTCTGGACAGAGCAGTAAGAGAATTTTATATCAAGATGATACAAAATAAAAAGGAAGAAATCAACCTATCACTATTTCCAGAGATATACTATAAGCAGAACTTGTATAGCTGATAATCAAAATCAGCAAGTAGCTGGGTATAAAATTAACTCAAAGAATTCAGTTCCCCTACTTTTTATAAATGATAAATAGATGGAGAGAGAAATTGGGCAACAATATTCTTTACAATACACACACATAATATAAAACATGTTGGCATAATTCTAACAAAGCAAATGAAAGGTCTGCATGACAAGAACTTCAAGTCTCAAAAGAAAGACATTGAAGAAGATATCAGAGGAAGAAATATTTCCCATGTTCATGGATTGGTAGGATCAACATAGCAAAAATGGCTATCTTACAAAAAGCAATGTACAGATTCAATCAAGCCTCATAAAAATTCCAAAATAATTGTTATATGCCTTGAAAGAGAAATTCTCAACTTCATGTGATAAAACAAAATCCAGGATAGTCAAAACAATCCTGAAAAATCAAAGACCTTTGGAAGGAATCACCATCTCATACCTCAAGCCTTACTAAAGCCATAATAGTTTTGGTACAGAGACTAAGAGGTGAATGAATCAAATCTGAATTAAAGACCCAGAAATAAATTCACACAACTACAAATACTTGATTCTCTATGCTGGTTTTAGGAACTGCTCTCATCTCCAGCAGAAATGCTGTTCAAAGGTGACAGAGACCTGGTGTGTCCGGTGCAAAGGAAAAAGACAAACATTCCCAATGTACTCTGGTTCAGACACTCACTTACACCTGTGAGAAAGTTTAATCACAGCCCACATAAAAGGATAACCCCCCACTTACCTGCTCTGTTTCTCTTCTCTTTTCTCCTTGTCCTGTTATTTCATTAAATTTCATTCCACATGTTATCATGTTAACATGGTGTGGTTTTTCCAGTCCCCAGTCATGATTTATATTCCAAAATTGGTGAATTTTTCATAGGTTATTCAGAAATTTCTGGGCTAGTATCCCCATATCAGTGAGTGCATACCATCTGTGGTCTTATGTGACTGTGTTTCCTCACACAGGATAGCTGTTTCTAAATCCATCCATTTGCATAGGAATTTCATAAAATCATTGTTTCTAATAGCTGTGTAGTATTCCATGTAAATGTACCACACTTTGAGTATCCATTTCTCTTTTGAAAGATATCTGGGTTTTTTTCAAGCTTCTGGCTATCATAAATAAAGCTGCTATGAAGATGGAGGGACATGTGTCTTGTTATATGATAGCACATGACTTGGGTATATGCCAAGAAGTGGTATAGATGGATCTTCAGGTAGTTCTATGTGAAAATTTCTGAGCAACTGCCAGATTTATTTTTAGAGTGCTTGTACCAGTTTGCAGTCCCAGGAACAATGGACGGGTGTTCATTTTTCTCTACATATGCTGTCACCTGGGATTTTAATCTAAGCCATTCTGAATGGTGTGAGGTGGAATCTCAGGGTTGTTTTGATTTGTATCTCCCTGATGCCTAATGATGTTGAACATTTCTTTAGGTACTTCTCAGCCATTCAGTATTCTTTTCTTGAGAACTCTTTGTTTACTCTTTTACCCGTTTTTTAGAATTATTTGATTATCTGAAGTCTAACCTCTTCAATTCTTTGTATCCACTGGATATTTGCGCTTCATCATATTTAGGATTGATTAAAATCTTTTCTTAATTGGTTAGTTGTCATTTCATCATTTTGCTAGTGTCTGTAGCCTTACAGAAGCTTTGCAATTTCATGAAGTCCCATTTGTTGATCATAGATATTAGATAACAAGCCATTGCTGTTCTGTTCAAGAAATTTTCTTCAGTACATCTGTGTTCAAATTTCTTCCTTGCTTTCTCTTATAATAGTTTAAGTGTACCTGGTTTTAAGTGAAGGTCTTTGTTCCACTTGGAATTGAGCTTTGTACAAAGAGATAAGAATGGATTGATTTGCATTCTTCTTTTTTTTACTTTATTTTAAAATACAAATATAAATGTACAAATTTTCAGCATTTTTGCATAAAAGTATAGGAATATATTTTTTAAGGTTGTAATTAAGTATTTGTGGGTACAAATACATACACATATGTATATATGTAAAAATAATATAGGAAAAGAGGCTATTAATTTGAGGGGATAAGAGAGAAATTAGGAGGGGCTGTAGGGACAAAAGGGGGATGTGATACAGGTCTATTTTAATTAAAATATATTCCTTTTTTGTTGAACTTCCCACATTCTCTGAGTTGTTTCTGGGTTGTTCAGAGCTCTCTGGGGTTAGTATACAATTATCAGTGATGGCATATTATGTCTGTTCTTTTGTGACTGGGTTACCTCACTCAGGATGATATTCTCTAGACGTATCCATTTTCTTAATAATTTCATAAAGTCACTGTTTCTGATAGCTGAGTAGTACTCCATTGTGTAAATATACCACAATTTTTGTATCCATTCATCTACTAAAAAACATCTGGGTTCTTTCCAGCTTCTGGCTATTATAAATAGGGCTGCTATGAACATTGTGGTGCATGTGTCTTTGTTGTATGTTGGAGCGTCTCTGGGGTATATGCCCAGACATGGAATAACTGGGTCTTCAGGTAGTTCTATGTCCAATTTTCTGAGGAATTGCCAAACTGATTTACAGAGTGGTTGTACCAGTTGACAACCACACCAACAGTGGAGAAGTGTTTCTCTTTCTGCTCCCCAACATCTGCTGTCCTCTGAGTTTTTGATCTTAGCCATTCTGACTGCTGTGAGGTGGAATCAGGGTTGTTTTGATTTGAATATCATTATGATAAGAAATGTTGAGTATTTCCTAAGGTGCTTCTCAGCCATTTGATATTCCTTGATTGAGAATTCTTTGTTTAGCTCTGTAACCCATTTTTGAATTGGATTGTTTGATTCTCTGGAGGATAACTTCTTGAGTTCTTTATATATATATATTGGATATTAGTCCTTTGTCAGATGTGGGGTTGGAAAACATCTATTTCCTATCTGTTGGCTGAAGTTTTGTATTCTTGACAGTGTCCTTAGCCTTACAGAAACTTTACAATCTCATTAAGTCCCATTTGTCGATATTTCACCTTAGTGCAAAATCCATTGGTGTTCTGTTCATGAAATTTTCTCCTGTGCCTATGTGTTCTCAGCTTTTCCCTACTTTCTCTTCTAATAGTTTCAGTGTACACAGTTTAATGTGGAGCTCTTTGATCTATTTGCACTTGAACTTTGTACAAGGAGATGAGAAAAGGTCTATTTTCATTCTTTTGCATGCTGAGTACCAGTTGGACCAACACCATTTGTTGAATAGGCTGTCCTTTTTCTATTGAATGTTTATAGCTCCTTTGTAAAAAATCAAGTGACCATATATGTGAGGGCTCATTTCTAGATCTTCTATTCTATTCCATTGATCCAGGTGCCTATCTCTGTACAAGTACCATGCAGTTTTTAGCACAATTGCTTTGTAATATAACTTGAGGTCAGGGATTGTGATTCCTGCAGATGGTTGCTTGTTGTTGATGATGGATTTCACTATTCTAAGTCTTTTCTTATTCCAGATAAAACTGTACATTGCTCTTTGCAACACTATGAGGAATTGTGTTGGGATTTTCATTCTTCTGTTGAACAAGCACATTTTATTGAAGATGCTGTCCTTTTCCCATTGAAAGGTTTTAGCTGATTTGTCAAAGATCAAGTGACAATAAGACTGTGGGTTCATTTCTGAGTCTTCAATTCTGTTCCATTGTTCTATCTGCCTATCTCTGTATTATTCATTATGATGCTGTTTTTAATCACAATTTACCTGTACTAAAGGTCAGGAATGGTGATTCAACTGGAAGTTGATTTATGTTGAGAATAGTTATTGCCATTCTGGGTTTTATGTTATTCCAAATGAATTTGCAAATTGCTCTTTCTAGCTCTCTGAACAATTGAGTTAAAATTTTGTTGGGAAATGCATTGAATCTACAGATTGCTTTGGCTAGATGGCCAATTTTACAATGTTGATGCTTCTAATCCATGAGCATGGGAAACCTTTCTATCTTCTGAGATATTCTTCAGTTTCCTTTATCAAAGACTTGAAGTTCTTGTCATACATATCTTTCTCTTTCTTGATTAAGATCAGACCAAGATGTTTTATATTGTTTGTGACTATTATGAAGAGTGTCTCCTATTTTCTTTCTCAGTCTTTTTATCCTTTGAGTAGAGGAAGTAGATTTGTTTGAGTTAATTTTATATCTAGGCAATTTGCTGAAGCTGTTTATCAGCTCTGTAAGTTGCTCTGGTGGAATTTTTGGAGTTATATAATATACTCTCATATCATCTGCAAATAGTAATATTTTGAATTTTTTTCTGATTTGAATCCTGTTGACTTCCTTTTGCTAACTAATTGCTCTAATTAGCACTAACAGTACTTTATTAAATACGTTAGGGGAGAGTGGGCAGCATTGTCTAGTTTCTAATTTTAATGGGGTTGCTTTGAGTTTCTCACCATGTAATTTGATGTTGGCTACTAGTTTGCTGTATATATCCGATACCAGGTTAAGGTAACGTTTTTGAATGATTGATATTTCCAGTGTTTTATATGAGAGAGTGTTGAATTTTCTAAAATGATTTCTCGGCATCTAATGAGATGATCATGTGGTGTTTTTCTTTGGATTTGTTTACACAGTACAATACATTAATAGAATTTTGTATATTGAACCATCCCTGCATTCATGGGATAAACAATATTTGATTGTGCTGCATAAACATTTTGATATATTTTTGGATTAAGTTTGCAAGAAATTTTTTGAATATTTTGCATTGATGTTCATGAGGGAGATTAATCTGAAGTTATTTTTCTTGTTATTTTTTGTGTGATTTATGCATAAGTATAATTTTGGCTTTGAAGATGAATTGGTTAGTGGAATAGTTTGGCGAGTATTTATATTAGGTCTTCTGTGAAGGTCTGACATAACTCAGCTCTGAACCCATCTGGTCCTGGACTTTTTACTCTTTTGGCTAGGAGGCTTCTTTTGATGACTGCTTCTATTTTTTAAGAGTTATATAGACTGTTTAGATAATTTATCTGGACGTGATTTAGCCTTGGTACCTGGTATCTCTCTAGAAATCTTTTTCTTTTTCTTTCTTCTAGGTTGTCCAGTTTTGTTGAATGTAGGCTTTTATAGCAGAGTTTGATGGTTCCTTGAATGTCCTCAATTTCTTTTGTTATGTCTCCCCTTTCATTTCTGATTTTGTTAATTAGAATACTCTCTGTGTTCCCTTTAATTAGTCTAACCAAGGGTATACCAATCTTGTTGATTTTCTGAAAGAAAAAGCTCTTGGATTTGCTGATTCTTTGTATGGTTCTTTGTGCTTCTACGTGGTTGATTTCAACTCCGAATTTGATTATTTTCTGCCATCTACCTCTCTTGGGTGTATCTGCTTTATTTTGTTCTAGGGATTTCAGGTGTGCTATCAAGCTGTTAGTGTATGCTTTCTGCAGTTTCTTTTTTTTGAGGGGGGTGTTATTGTTGTTTTGTTTTTTGTTTATTTTGTTTTGTTTGTATGTTTGTTTCTTGAAACACTCAAATCTATGTGCTTTCCTCATAGTACTGTTATCATCACAACCATAGGTTTGGGTATGTTGTGACTTCACATTCATTAAATTCTAAAAATGAAATCTTTAATTTCTTTCTTTATTTCTTCATTAACCAACTTATCATTGAGTACAGCATTGTTCAGCTTCCATGTGTATATGGGCTTTTTGTTGTTTTTGTTGTTATTAAAGACCAGTCTTTGTCCTAGGTAATCTGATAGGATGGATGGGATTATTTTGATCTTATTGCATCGGTTGAGGCCTTTTTTTTTTTTTGGTCAAACTACATGTTCAAATTTTGTGCAGGTACTGTGAGGTGCTGAGAAAAAGGTACCTTTTGCTTGTTTGTTTAGGATGAAATGTTCTGTAGCTGTCTGTTAAATCCATTTGGTTCATAACTTCTGATAATTTCACTGTGTCTCTGTTCAGTTTTTGCTTCCATTATATATCATTACTGTGGGGTGTTGATATCTACCACTATTATTTTTTGTGGGCAATATATGCTTCGAGCTTTAAAAGAGTTTCTTTTATGAATATGGGTGCCCTGGTATTTGGAACATATCTGTTCAGCATTGAGAGTTCATCTTGATAGATTTTTTTTCTTTGTTGAGTAAAAAGTGTCCTTACTTATCTTTGTGGATAACTTTCAGTTAAAAATCTATTTTATTCAATATTAGAATGGCTACTCAAACTTGTTTCTAGAAACCATTTGCTTGAATATTTTTTTCGAGCTTTTTACTCTGAGGTCACTAAGATGAGGTTTCTGTATGCAGCAAAACTTGGGATGCCGTTGATGTATCCAGTCTGATATTATATGTCTTTTTATTGGAGAATTGAGTCCCTTGATGTTAAAAAATGTTATGGAATAATGATTGTTGTTTCCAACTCCATATTTTTGTTGTTAGTGATAGTTATGTCTGTGTGTTTTTGTTCATTTGGGTTTGTTTAAAGGAAGTTTATTATTATTATTATTATTATTTATTATTTATTATTATTATTATTATTATTATTATTATTATTATTATTATTATTGCTTTTTCTAAGGTTTAGTTTTCCTCCTTTTGTTGGAGTTTTCCATCTATTATTTTTGGTAGGCCTGGGTTTGTGAACTGATATGTGTAAATTTGTTTTTGTCCTAGAATATCTTGTTTTCTCATCTATGGTAATTGAGAGTTTTGCTGGATAATATAACCTGAGCTGGCATTTGTGTTCTCTTAGTGTCTGTATGATGTCTGTCCATAATCATGTAGCTTTCAAAGTCTCTGTTGAGAAGTCCGGTGTAATTCTGATAAGTCTGTCTTTATATGTTACTTGTCCTTTTTCTCTCACTGCTTTTATTGTTCTTTCTTCGTTATGAATGTTTGGAGTTTTGACTATTATGTGTCCGTAATAATTTTTCTGTACCAATCTGTTTGGAGTTCAGTAGGCTTCTATTATGTCAACTCTTTCTTTAAGTTGGGTAAGTTTTTGTGTATGATTTTGTTGAAGATATTTACTGTGTCTTTATTTGGGAGACTTCACTCTCTTCTATAACTATTTGCCTTAGGTTTGGTCTTCTCATTTTGTGGATATTCTAGATGTTTTTGATTAGTAGCTTTTTTATTTTTGCATTTTCTCTGATTGATGTCAATGTATTCTATGTTATCTTTCATCCCTGAGATTTTCTCTTCCATCTCTTGTATTCTGTTTATGATGCTTTCATCTCTGAGTCCTGACCTCTTTCCTAGGTTTTCAGTCTCCAGGTTTGTCTCTTTGGGTGATTTCTTTATTGTTTCTCTTTCCATTTTCATTTCCTTTACCTTTTTGTTTCCCCCCCTGAAGCTCTTTAAGTGATTTTTGTGTTTCCACTTTAAGGGCTTATACTTGCTTATGTGAGCTCTCCTGGTTCTCCTGTAATTCTTTAAGGGAGTTATTCATGCACTTCTTCATGTCCTCCATCATCATCATGAAGTGTGTTTTTTGGTCCAAATCTTGTTTTTCTGTTTTATTGCAATATCCACTATTTGCTGTAGTGGGAGTACTGTGTTCTGATGATTCCAGGTTGTCTTGGTTGCTGTTTCTCGGGTACTTGCATTTGCATCTTGCCATCTCATTATCTGTGATGTTAGGTGACCTTGTTGTCTTTGTCTGGAGCTTGTCTCTCCTGTGGGTCTGTGGGCCCATGGACTCAGGATGGAGATTTCTCCTAGGAGTTAATCTCTCTGTGGGTAGGCTGTGGGTTTCATTGGCAGTGGGCAACTTTAGCTTTGAGATGGAACTCTCTGTTCCTAGGTGGCACTCTGCTATTTGTTCCCTGATAGTTCCTGGAGGCCTCTTTCCTCTAGACAAAGAAGATTGAGCATTCCTGCAGCTCTTCTGGTTCCTTAGCAATCTTTAGGCTCAGAAGCAAGAACACCCCTTCAGCTCCTCTTGATGGATCTAGCTTTGGGCAGTCTGTAACACTTTTTTTATCTTTTATTTTTTATTTGATACTCTCTGTGTTTATATTTCAAATGTTATCTCCTGCACCTCCACTTGTCTCCACAAAGGTGAACCCTCTCCCAATCTCCCTTTCACCTCAGTGCCTTGACATTCCCCTACATTGGGAAAATGTGCCCTCACTGGAACAATGGCCTCTTCTCACATTGATGCCAGACACTGCTATCCTCTGCTACATAGGCAACTGGAGCCATGGTTCTCTCCATGTGTGCTCAATGGTTGGTGTTTTAGTCCATGGAAGTTGTGGATGGTTTGGTTGGTTGATAATGTTGTTCTTCCCATGAGGTGAAAATCCTTTCAGCTCCTTCAGTCCTTTCTCTAGCTCCTTCATTGAGGTCCCCATGTTCAGTCTGATGGTTAGCTGCAAGCATCTTGAACTGTATCTGTATGACTCTGGGAGGGCCTCTGAAGAGACATCCATATCTGGTTCCTGACAGTAAGTACTTTTAGGCATCAGCACTAATACTTGGATTTGATGGCTGCTTATGGGATGGATCCCAAGGTGAGGCAGCCTCTGAATGATCTTTTTGTCAATCCCTGCTCCTCTATGTGACCTTGTATTTCTTCCCCTGAGTGTTTTGTTCTCTCTTCTAAGAAGGACTGAGGTATCCACAGTCTGGCCTTCTTTTTTTTTTTTTTTTTTTTTTTTTTTTTTTGAGCTTTATAAGGTCTGTGAATTGTTTGATGGACATTCCAAGCTTTTTGGGTTAGTATCTGCTCATCAGTGAATGCACACCATGTGTGTTTTTTTGTGACTGGGTTACCTCACTCAGGATGATAGTTTCTAGTTCCATCCATTTGCCTAGGAATTTTATAAAGTCATTGTTTCTAATAGCTGGGTAGTACTCCATTGTATGAATGTAACATCCATTCTTCTGTTGAAGAACAGAGTGTAACACTTTTAATGATATTCTGTTATGCTTGCAGACCGAAGAATGTTGTCCTCTGAGAAGCTCTACTGAGCATCTGACTCAGATAGATACAGAAACCCACAGCCAAACCTTAGAGTTTGTGGACATTTATGGAAGTATAGGAAGAAAGATTGTGGGTCCCAAAAGGGATAGGAATTTGACAAGAAGATCAACATAGTCAACTAACTTGACCTTTGGGCCTCTCGGTGTCTGAACCACCAACCAAAGAACATAGATATTTGGACTGTAGTATATATATATATATATATATATATATATATATATATATATATATATATATCAGATGTGCAGCTTTGACCTCATGTGGGTCCCAAACAACTGGAACAAGAGCTATCCCAAATGCTGTTGCTTGTATGTGGGATATGTTATGGCTCAGCTAACTTGTCAGACCACAGTGTGAGATAAAGCACCTAGTCTCAAATATACATGTAGCACCAGGATTGGTAGATACCTAGAAAGGGTTCTTCTTGCTTAGAGGAGAAGGAGAGTATAAGATGGGGACAGTGAGTAGAATGTAAAGTAAATTAAAAAATTAAATTACACAAACAACAGAACAAGATAAAAACCCCAATGAACCTAAAGCTCACTTTAAAAAATTGTGGAAAAGTGACCACACCCACTGACTTTCCCAGTTATAGGAACAAATGTCAAAAATAGTGAAAATTCACAAAATTAGCAACTAGTTGTAATCCTATTGAAATAAAAGATCTGAAACATTAAAAAATTGTCCAATCAATAATTTATGGAATGGATTCACTGTATGTAAGACAGATGTAAATTCCAGGGCTACCCAATATGGGTTTATCTTCCAAGACTAGCAAACTTTAGCAGGACTTCTAATAGACGTGTTTTTCTCAGTTACAATGGCTGACATGGTAAAAAGAAGATACTGAAATTATTGAGAATTATAATAGCTTCAAAGGTGTTAATATAACAAAAATACCAATAGTTAGATGAAGCTCAATTTGTTAATTTATGACAGAATATGCAATTTGATGACTATTGCTATGGAATGTATTTTAGTAGCTTTAAGACCCTGGGATAAAGTGAAGGAACAAGGAAAAATGTGTAGCTCATTCACAAAAGTTATGCAAAGCCCCAAAAGGCATTTACTGTCTTCTCAGAGAGATCATGTTATATAACCAGTGCAATACCAGATCCAGGTGTAAAACTGTAATTAACAGAAACTTTAGCTTTCAAAAATATGTGTATGTGTGTGTGAAAGTATTTGAGTGTGTGTGTCTGAGTGTACATGTAGGTTTATATGTTAGTGTACCAGAAGAAGAGATGAGATTCTCTTGGTACTAAAATATAGCCAATTGTGGGCTACCCTATGTGAATGCTGAGAATGAAATTTTCTCTTCTCTGGAAGACCAGCAAATATTTTTAAGCAGTGAGATATTACTTAACACTTCTAGACATTAGGTATATACATGTACTGCAAGCATTTACATGGTATAACAACCTATTTCTTTTTTACGAGATAGTTTATATATTTCAAATGTTATTCCCTTTCCAGGTTCCTATTGCTCCCATCTCCCTTCCCACTGCTTATATGAGGATGATTTCCCCAACCCCATCTTCAAGAGGATGCTCCCACCCTAACCCACACTGCAGGAGATCTCCCCAATCCCTAGGGGTCTCATGTCTCTCCAGGGTTAGGTTCATCTTCTCTTTCTGAATCCAGACCCAGCAGTCCTTAGCTATATATGTGTTTGGGGCTTCATATAAACTGGTTTATTCTGCCTGCTTGGTGGCCCAATGTCTGAGAGATCTCAGGGTCCAGGTTATTTAAGACTGTTGGTCATCCTAAAGAGTCACCCTCCACCTCAGCTTCTTCCAGATTTTCCTCAATTTAACCACAGGAGTCACCAGCTTCTATACATTGGTTGGGTATAAATATCTGCATCTTATTTTCTCAGCTGTTTGGTAGGAAACCATGGTAGGCTCCTATCTGTAAGCATACCAGACCATCTGTAATAGTACCAGGCCTTGGAGCCACACCTGAGATGGATCTCAATTTGGGCCTGTCACTAGACCTCAGGCTTCTTTCCACCTTTGTTCCTGTAGGAATTTTTTTTTCCAGACAGAATCAATTAAGGGTCAGAGTTTTTGACTATAAGATTGCAAACCCATTTTTCTACTTAATACCCTTTCTACTGGATGTGGACTCTGCAATTTCCCTCTTTCTGCTATAGTGCATTTCACCTAAGGGCAATCCCTTTGAGTCTTGAGAGTGTCCCATTTATGGTCTCTAGTACGTTCTAGAGGGCTCCCTGACCTCCTCCCTTCTGAGGTTGTCTGTTTGGATTTTTTTTGCTGGCCCTCATAATACCCCCACCTAATAACTTATTATGTTGGTGGTAGAGATAGGTGTATCCTGAGGTTTGCTAGACTGCCTGCCTATTCTATCATGGCTCACATTTAAACATTGTTTAAATGACTAGGTTAATATCATCTAAAATAATAAAGTTAATATAGGAAAAGGAGAAGTGGTACAGTATTCACTTACACATAAATGATAGATGCAGACTGTTTTGTAAGTCAATATGAAAATAGTACACTGCTTATTTTAAGACAATTCATAGATCTTAAAGGGTAGATATGTTTTCATATTGTGTCATAATTTACTATTTTAAGCCATCTGCCACACAATATTTAAAGTATTTCTTTAAGTCTGTGCATTTACTTATTTTAATTAATTTTTATTTTTTATAAAATATTATTATAGCTCACAAAATTTGTTACATAATAATATATGATGAATACACAGTTCTTTTTCTAAGAAGGACTGAGGCTTCCACATCTTAGACTTTCTTCTTTTTTGGGCTTCATAAGGTCTGTGAGTTGTTTTTTGAGTATGTAGATCTTTCTGGGGCTAGTTTCCAATTATGAGTGAGTGCATATCATGTGTGTTCTTTTATGACTAGATTTTCTCACTCAGGATGATATTCTCTAGTTCTATCCATTCACCTAGGAATTTCATAATTCATTGTTTCTAATAGCTGAATAGTTCTCCGTTGTGTAAATGTACCACACTTTCTGTATCAATCCTTTGTTGAAGGACATCTGGGTCCTTTCCAGCTTCTGGCTATTATAAATAAAGTTGCTGTGAACATGGTGGTGCATGTGTCCTTGTTATATGTTGCAGTGCCTTGGGGCACATGCCCAGGAGTGGAATAGCTGAGTCTTCATGTAGTACTATGTCTAATTTTCAGAAGAACCCACAAAATGATTTCCAGAGTGGTTGTACCAGATTAAAACCCCTCCAAAAGTGGAGGAGTGTTCCTCTATCTCTGCATCCTCATCAGTATCTGCTGTCACGTGTGTTTTTGATCTTAGATATTCTGACTGGAATGAGGTTGGAACTCAGTGTTTTTCTTTTTCTTTTTTTTTTTTTTTTGATTTGCATTTTCCTGATAACTAGGGATGTTGAACAAACATTTAAATATGTCTATGACTGAGTATTAAAGGGAGATTGATAAGTGATTTCATGGAATTGGCAGTTTTTAATACTGATTTCAGTTCCTTAGGAAATACATACTATCCAACTTATTTAAGATTGATAACAAAATTGCAGTCTTAGTGCTTAGTAGTGATTGGTTTTAATATCTCTAATTCATAGGTAAATAAATATTAGTGTTTCAATTTTCCATTTTGATGTATCAAGAGATAAATTTCCATACATTTAAATATTTTTGTCATTAACTGTCTCTCAATATAAAAAAATAAGAATTGCTTTTAACACCCCATGGCAATCCAAACATAGTAACATACACACCTTTAATCCCATAACTTAGAAAGTAGAGGCAAAAGCAGAGGCAGTAGGATGACAGTGACTTCATATCCATCCTGCTTTATATAGTGAGCCCAGGCAAGGAAAGACTACATAGTAGGGAGATAGAGAGTAGTGTTGAAAACTTCAAAAAATGACTGAATAATAACTTATTACAGAATCTTTTGGCCTTCACTGTGTCTTCTAGGAAGTCACCCCTATCAAGAAGAAGTTAGACATCTCTTTTCCTGCCACTAGATTTCAAAAATTCATTGAAACCTTTGGCACCTGGAACAGCAGAGATCCAGAGACACAGGTCAGGTGAGACTGTGCTGTGAGTAACCAAAGTGCAGAGAGGGCTAAACAGAGCACGCAGAAAATGCTGCACTCCAGTTTAGCGGTGCTAGAACTCTGTCATATGGACTTGGCAACAGCCTGAAAATCCATGGCTCAAAGTCTTGACACACAGGCCCACAGTAAGGCAAAGGCCCTGGTCAGTGGAACCATGGTTTTCCCAGGAAAGGTAGTGATTGAAGTTCCACTATAGACCTTCTTACACCTGGACCAGAGGGGAGTCTGACACATAGGAACAGCGAGTGCACATTAGGAGACATGAGAGAGCAGAAAGTACTGTGCTATCAGGGAAAAGGGTACACTGTGGCCTAGAGGAAGAACCAAGTCCCTGCCAGTAGTACTCAAGACCTGTGGGCACAGGGCTGGGCTACAAGAACAGATTCACAAGAGCTCCCACATCTGAGCCTACAGAAACATACCTGAGTCACTGCTAACAGAACTCATTGCTTGCCCGCCAAAAAGACAAACTCTCAGACGCAGTTTCTTCCTATACCCACAGGCCCTCTGGTCCACTGGAGAGACAGGTACTAACCACTGACAACAAGACCACATATAATCACATACAACAAGATGGCAAAAAGAAAATGAAAGAACTTAAGAAGTGGAAACCAAGACAACATGGCAACATTAAAACCCAGCTCTCCCACCACAGCAAGGAGTGGATTGCCAAACACTCCAGAAAAAGAAGACTCAGACGTGAAATCATATCTCAAGATGATGGTAGAGATCTTTGAGAAGAGCATAAATAACTCCCTCAAAGAAAGACAGGAGGACAACCATAAACACATAGAAGCTTTTAAAGAGGAAACACAAACAACACTCAAAGAAATCAAAGAGTTACAGGAAAACACAACCAAAGAGATAAAGGAAGTGAAAATGGAAATAGAAACAATAAAGAAAACACAAAAGTGCTTGACATCCTTAGCCATCAGGGAAATGCAAATCAAAACAACCCTAAGATTCCACCTCACACCAGTCAGATTGGCCAAGATCCAAAACTCAGATGACAGCAGATGCTGGCGAGGCTGCGGAGAAATAGGAACACTTCTCCACTGTTGGTGGGGTTGCAAGCTAATACAACCACTCTGGAAATCTGTCTGGCGATACCTCAGAAAATTGAATATAGTACTACCTGAAGACCCAGCTATTCCACTTCTGGGCATATACCCCAGAGACACTTTAATACACAACAAAGATATATGCACCACAATGTTCATAGCGGCTCTATTTATAATAGCCAGAATGTCCTTCAGAAGACGAATGGATACAAAAATTGTGGTACATATACACAATGGAATACTAGTCAGCCACCAGAAACAATGACTTAACCAAATTCTTAAGAAAATGGCTGCATCTAGAGAAGATCATTCTGAGTGAGATAACCCAGTCACAAAAGAACAAACATAATATGCAGTCACTGATAGTGGGATGCTAACCCCAGAGGCTTGCACTCCCCCAGAAACAACTCACAGACTGTATGAAGTCCAAGAAATAAAAAAAAACAAAAAATATACATATATTCACAAAACAAGAAGACTTTGACTATTCCCATGTTGCGTTTTGTTTTGCATGTACTTTACGCTTATTGCAACTAGTACTTTTTCAATGCATACTGTCATGCCCTTGAAAAAAATCAAGTACTGACTAAAAAACATATTCACATGGTTTTATGTAAAATTTATTTTAATGTCTGAAAAAACAGTACTGACAAAAATGTATAATTTTAAGCAAAAAATGTTTAAAATCTTTACATTTATCTTTGTTTTGCAAAATAAAGTCGTTTGAAAAAAAAAAGAAAACACAAAAAGAGACAACCCTGGAAAATCTAAAAAAAAAAAAAAAAAAAAAAAAATTCAGGAGTCACAGATGCAAGCATCTCCAACAGACTACAAGAGATGGAATAGAGAATCTCAGGATCTGAAGACAACATTAGAAACATAGACAAAAATTTAGTGAAGATGCAAAAGCCAAAAAGCTCCTAACCCAAATTGTTGAGTAGATTCCAGACACAACGAGAAGACTGAACTTAAAGATAACAGGAATAGATGAGGGCAAAGAATATCAATTAACAGGAACATTAAATATCTTCAACAAAATTGAAGAAGAAAACTTCCCTACTGTAGAATGAGATGACCATGAGCATAAAAGAAGTCTACAGAACTCCAAATAGAGTGAACCAGAAAAGAAATTATTTTTGACACATAATAGTCAAAACACCAAGTGTTCAAAATGAAGAAAGAACACTAAAAGCAATAAGGGAAAAAAGTCATGTAGCATGTAAATGCAGACCAATCAGAATTATACCCAGCTTCTCAAGAGATACTATGAAATCTAGAAGGTCCTGGACAAATATCATACAGACCCTAAGAGAACACAAATGTAAGCCCAGACTGCTGAATCAGGCAAAACTCTATATCACCATAGATGGAGAGACCAAGATATTCCAGGACAACTAAATTTACACAATATCTGAACACAAACCCAGCCCTACAAAGAATAATAGATGAAAAACACAAAACAAGGAGGGAAAGTAAATCCTAGAAAAAGGAAGAAAATAACTAAGTAAGAAAACCAAAAGAAGAAAGACAAACAAACATAATTCTACCTGTAAAATCAAAAATATCAGGGAACAGCAACAAATATTCCTTAATATCTATTAACAGAAATGGACTCTATTCCACAATAAAGAAACATAGGCAATTAGACTAGATACATAAACAGAATCCAGCATTTTGCTGCATACAGGAAACTTATCTCAGAGACAAAGACAGACATTGTCTCAGAGTCAAAGACTGGGAAAAAATCCTACCAAGAAAATGGCCCCAAGAAAAAAGATGGTGTAGCCATTCTAATATCGAATAAAGTAGATTTCAACCAAAAGTTATTAAAAAAGATAAGGAAGAACACTTTTTTACTCATTACTGGGAAAATTTATAAGGAGGACTGCTCAATCCTTAATATATTTGTTCCAAATATGTTCCAACCATGATCAATTTGGCTTTATCCCTGGAATGGAGGGTTGGTTTAATATATGAAAATTCATCATTGTAATCTACCATATAAATAAACTGAAAGGAAAAAAAAACACATGGTTATTTAACTAGATGTGGAGAAATTATTTGACACAATTTAATACCCCTTCATGTTAAAGTCTTGGAAAGAACAGGAATCCAAGGCCCATACCTAAACATTATAAAAGCAATATACAGCAAACCAATAGTGAACATCAAACATGACGGAGAGAAACTTAAAGCTATCTTACTAAAATCTGGGACTAGACAAGGATGCCCACTCTCTCCCTACATATTTAACATAAAACTGGAATTCCTGCCCGAAGCAATTAGAGAGCAAAAGAAAATCAATGGGATACAAATTGGAAAGGAAGAAGTAAAAATATCACTATTTGCAGATGACATGATAGTATACATAAGTGACCCCCAAAAATTACATCAGAGATCTCCTACAGCTGACAAACAAGTTCAGAAAAGTAGCTGTATATAATATTAACTCAAACAGATCAGTATTCTTCCTCTATGCAAAGGACAAACATGCAAAGAAAGAAATTAGGGAAAAGATACCCTTCACAATAGTCACAAAAACTATGAAATACCTTGGTGTGACTCTAACTAAGCAAATGAAAGACCTGTATGACAAGAACTTCAAATCTCTGAAGAAGGAAATTTAGAAAGATCTCAGAAGATGGAATGATCTCCAATGCTCTTGGTTTGGAAGGTCAACATTGTAAAATAGACCATCTTATCAAAAGCAATCTACAGATTTAATATAATCTCCATCAAAATTACAATCTAATTACTCATAGAGTTGGAAACAGCAATGTGAAAATTCATCTGGAATAAAAAACACCTAGAATATCAAAATCCATCCTCAACCACAAGAAAACAAATGCAGGAAACGCCATCCCTGGCCCCAAGCTATATTACACTACTTGACATCCTTAGTCATCAGGGAAATGCAAATCAAAACAACCCTGAGATTCCACCTCACACCAGTCAGAATGACTAATCTCATAAACTCACATGATAGCAGATGCTGGCCTGGATGTGGAGAAAGAGGAACACTCCTCTACTGTTGTTGGGGTTGTAAACTGGTGTAACCACTCTGGAAATCAGTATGGCAATTCCTCAGAAAATTGGGCATATTCCTACCTGAATACCCAATTATTCCACTTCTTTGCATAAATCTCAGCGATGCTCAAATATACAATAAGGGCAGATTTATCACAATGTTCAGAATATATATATATACGTATATATATATATATATATATATATATATATATATATATATATATATATATATATATATATATAACCAAGATTTCTTCAGTAAATAAATGGGTACAAAAATTGTGACATAGTTACATAATGCAGTACCACTCAGCTATTAGAAACAATGAGTATAAAATTCCTAAGAAAATGGATGCATCTAGACAATATCAGTCTGAGTGAGGTAACCCAGTCACAAAAGAATAGACATAATATGCAGTCACTGATAAGTGGATACTAACCCCAGAAAGCTCTGAACACCCCAGAAACAACTCACAGACCATATGAAGCTCAAGAAAATCAAAGGCCACAAAATGAAAGTCGGAGCCCTTCTTAGGAAAAAAAAATAAATATATGTCACCCTCTCTGAGTGTGGTACACCTGGACCTAAATCATTAATAATCCAAGAGTTAGGAGTATAGCCTTATGGCAATTTTTAGTATTCAAAGATCATTATGCTTAGTCTATCCTCACAATGAAAAGTGATATTTTCTTTGTTACATACTGTCCTACATGTACTTTATGTTTATGGTAACTAGTGGGATTTCAATGCATGCTATCAAACCTCTAAAAGAATTAAGTACTGACAAAAATTGTTCATATAGTGTTATGCCAAAATGCCTTTGAAAGTCTGTATATGTATCCCTCTTTTTTAAATATAAATTTGTAAGAGAGAAAAAAAATTCATTGAAGTAGAATATAGACATGACATTATATTTCCTGTGAGAAGTGACAGCAGTAAGTGTAGCTGCTGATGCATTGTGTGATGGATGGAAGGCTTCCTGGTTTTAATTAGCAGGGGAAAGACAAGTATGAGTTTCCCAAGATTCAAATTGTCCTAATGCATGTATGATTGTGGTTGAGTAGGGGATTGTTGTTAGAGATGTAGAACTAAAGAGTGGACACACAAATGTGTTGATGAACATTGTGAATTTCAACCATGTTGTTCTCAACTTCCTTACAGAAGAAAAAGTAGAGAATGATATTGCTTGACAGAACAATTACTAAAGTTTTGGGTTTGGTTTCCAAAAGATGTAGCAGAATCTAAATAGTTGTAATCTTTCTAAAGATGTTTTACACCAATATATTTTTCCAAGGTAAGAAGCCCAGGATTAAAATATTGGACATTCTGATCATGGTACTCCATATGTTCTCCAGCATGAACTCAAACTGATCTATTCCTCAGAATAAATACTTACTAAATAGCAACAAGGTATGTTCTGAAGCATATGTTAAAACTTTGGCCAAGATAATAGAAGAAACTAAAATACCAGGAATAGATTGTCCAGGAAATAAAATACCAGGAAAAGTAAGTAAAGACTTGGCCTTCACTTACTGAGTGCTTCTGCTTTGTTGTATGATTTGAGTCAAATCAAGTACCTAAAACCACACCTAGGATGGTATATTGATTGAATAGATATATTTAGGAAGATACTTTTTTATGCCTTTTACCTTTCAATATCACTTAATGAAAATGACTCATGGATTTCAAAAAGAACAGGTAAGTTATATGAGAGGCTTTAGAGATAGAGGAAGGAAGGGAGAAATGTTCTAATTTTATTAAATCTCAACAACAAAGCATAATAGTCTTCAAGGGTAATAAAAAATAAATAACAAGACATTGAAAATAGTCAATACAAATGTTTCAATTTTCTAAATAATACTTAGTAGAAAATTATCCATATATTTAAAAACTATAATAACTCTCAAATATGTAATTATTACAGATCAAAGCATACCACAATGCCATATATTACCAATCCTTTAATAGTTAAATTACTGTCTGTTTCTGGTTTAAAACTTCTACTTTTTCTTTCCATCAACTTTATACAACATCATATCAGAAGAGTATCACAGGAGCAAGCGTATTACATAATTCTATTAAGGCATCAAGCTTTTAAACTTGGGACAAACATATATATATATATAAATATATATATATATATATATTTATATATATATATATGCAAAATTCATTTTTTCTAGGACAAACAAAAATAAGTACCATAATAGTTAGATTACTCTGTCTTAAGGTAGGATTTGTCTCAGTTACTAGTTATACACTGTACTTGCAAATTAAACTTTTATATTTGAGAAGAAAATTGTCAAATTTAATCCTTTACACAATATATGTCATTAAAATATTATTATAAATATGAAACATAACTCATAGAGATTGAAAATGTTGTAAGAAGAAATATGTATTCTTTAAACTTAAACTCTGTCACATGTTATTAATGATAGTCAAAAAATTATAAACTAAATCATATCTATTAAGACTTGATAGAACTTTATATAAGAATGATACTAAGAGGAATATTTATTTTAGGAAAATTTTCTTTAATTCATGTTATTTATGACACTTTACTTCTTGGCATTTTATTTGATATCTATGGAATCACTGACTGTCACAAGAAATTAAGAAATGTTACTAAATATAATCCATTTATTGTAAATAATAAATTTGGTAGCATGGCTGTTTCTGTTCTGTTCATTGATATTTATGTAGTTGACAAGAAAGAGAAAAAAACCTTACTGAAACACTTAAGTGGCCTCATTTTATACAAGCTAAAAACACCATTATTAACATGATAGGTTTTAGAGTTCTAAACTATTCACTAAACATTCCATTGAGCATTTGTATAGGAAGACTAAAAGTCTAAAGTTGTAGCACTCTATCCTCTTCTCACTCATCTCAAGTTTATAATTTCATTATTTGTTAATATGAAACCCAACTTCAAATATTTGCCATCTAATGGTATTTTCATTCAGTTTCTGTTTACAAATGTGATGATTTCAGAATGTTCAATTTCTACAATTATGGAAAAACTGTTAAGGAAAGTATGTTTGCCTCATCTTCAGTGTCCCATACTTTGTTCAGTTTTGAAGGAAATTTTCTCAGGCCACTTTCCTCATTTGTTCAGTACGTTTTTCAATGTATGTCATATTGATATTCTATAGGTAGATAGGGCTATAAAATAAATATAGATATATAGATGCAGACTCAGACATAGAGGTAAATTATAAAAGTATATTTTACTTTACCTAGGTTATTAGGAAAACCTTCTTTCTCTCCCTAAAACTGAGAAATATTGAGTTACATTAATTCCACACTACTAGTAGGTGAAACTGATCTTTTCTTCTGGTTTCTAACATTATTTAATGGTGAGGAGTTTTAAGATTTTGTCTTATTTCAGATCTTTTTCCATTTATTTCTCAATAATGATCCTGTAAAATCTTGATTGACTGAATTTCCCACATTGTAATTCTTTTCATAAATTTGTTTTCTTTCTGTAATGGTCCTAAATTTCTATGCATTTCTTCATGTTTCTCCACTATATGTTAATGTGCATATTTCCAATGGAAATCTTATATTTTGAAAATAAGTATTTTACTTTAGAACTTCATAAGACAAAATCTATACACATACTGTTCATTTTGCGTTTACAGATATAATATATAATAATTATTTATATAACATCAATGATGAAATTGAATTTGTATTTGTAACTATGTTAAAATTTCATTGAAAACATGCACTTCAAAATGATTTTATTTTATTAATAATACATAAGTCATGATAATGACTTTAGCTCTGAAACTTTAAGAGAGCTCTGTGCCATTATATGATTGCTTCACTAATGCATTCTTTCAGTTAAAATATCAATACAAATGTTGTCACAAGCCCTATTATAAAAGATCGTGTTATGTTCAATTCTATCATTAATTGGGTTTTTAATAAGGTATATAATATAATTGGTGTGATCTACTTAAAATTCTGAAATATGTGATAAAAATCATACATTACTTTAATGGCAAAAAACTAGCTAGGCACACATTCCTGTTCAATGTATGGTATTTCTCATTTACTCAACAAAGATAAAATTTCTTAAAAAAAAAAAAAGCTGAGACCAACAGGGAAGAAAGAATTCCAGATGGATGACTGCTGACAAGCACTCTAACAATCTGTCTGACTCAGACATTAGCTTTGTTCCCAAGGCTAAATATATTAGTCATTCTTGAGCTAGAACTTGTTTTTCTAACATATTTTGTCTATATTCTTAAGATGCTGCAAGGCTGATTTATCACCAGTAATTCTTCCCTTGACCTCTTAGTAACTCAATTCTTTCCAGGTTTTTAAAAGAAACTTTTATTTTTTATATGTGCATTACAGAAAACAAAAGAAAGAAGCCTAAAACAAAGTCACCATGCACAAGCAGCTCAGTTTAAAGTTGTGTTCTAAAGTCTGCAAGTGTATAGGCACTCAGGTAATTGAGATTATGTAGTATGTGCCATACTTTCCCCATATGATGAATATTTACCAACTAAAAGCCCCCACTCTACATGAGGATTTTGATAACGAAGAATACATTGATCCATCTTAATTTATCAGACAAAACTGTAATCCTGTCTTCCTTGACAACAGAAGTTTCATAGAAGGCAAAAAAAGGGAGCAGACCTCTACAGAGATGCACTGGCTAAGTTACCGCTAAATTTTACATTCACACAGTGTGAGCAAGGAAACACAAAGCAACAGACCTCACTAGGTATAGCATTTCTAAACTAATCATCAGCTCTATACACTGATATATATGTGTATATATATATATATATATATATCAGTGTATATGTATATGTATGTATATATATGTGTGTATATATATGTGTATATATATATATATATGTGTGTGTATATATATATATATGTGTGTGTGTGTGTGTGTGTGTGTGTGTGTGTGTGTATTCCCATGGAGCAGCTTGTGGATGTACCTATGGCCGTGGCTGTCAGGATGTAAATCTCTATTCAGCTGCAGATCTGGCTCTGAACTTCCTCACACTGTCAGGACATAGCTTAACAAGTTCGATGTTAGGAACTGATTTTGTCAATGCTACCATATCTACTGGCTGGACTTTTAAACATGTGCTCTCCTTTAGGACATAACGTTCAGATGACAAGGAATGAACTCTGCACAACAACACAAGTATTTTTTTTTAATTTTTTTTGTTTTGTTTTTTTAAAGGTTTATTTATTTCATATATTTGGGTACACTGTCACTGTTCTCAGACACACCAGAAGAGGGCATAGATGCCTGTTACAGATGGTTATACGCCACCATGTGGTTGCTAGGAATTGAACTCAGGACCTCTGGAAGAGCAGTCGGTGCTCTGAACTGCTGAGCCATCTCTCCAGCCCAACAACACAAGTATTATTCCGAGATGCACTTGAGGACACCTAGGTAAAGCTATCTGTCTTCTGGACACAGAGGCACTAGCAGCCTTTTCCTCATCCATATTGTTCCCTGCACAAGGAGTTTCGAGGAAAAAGAAAGTAAAAAAAGATTTCATTAGTGTGCTAGACATTTTTAGCTTCCCCATCACTCTTTATGTTGTTGTGTGTCTCATGTAATTTTGTAATACTGTATATATTGTACATACTGGACAAATGATCCCTAGGTTATCTGGACTCTAGGCATTAAAGAGTATGAAAAAATTAACCTCACACACTCTGTATACTCTATTAGTTCATAGCAAGGTTGTCTTCTGAAGAACTGTGAAAGTATATCATCCAAATGACAGGAGTCTCTATCACAGGACACAGGACACAGGCCAGTCAGGGACAACAGAAGAGACTTTGGGCCTGATTTCATCTTTGAACAAATCATCTTAGTAAATATTTAAGCAGATGACAAAATTTTCTTTTAACCAGGCCTCTATAGATCTATGAGGACCTCAGAACACAATTGACGCTTGAAGTACAATACAAACTGAGAATGTTTAAGTTCCCAAGCCAAAAACTAGCTTTACTAAGTTATCCCATCAATTAGTGTTTGGAGATAAACGTTCTTAAAAGCACATATTTGTGATATACTTATTGTGTTCCCATTGGTCTGGTTATTCTACTGTAGCAAAGGTGACTAGCCTAGAATTCATGTCTCAACTGTGCCAACCAAGATATCAGGTAATCAAGGAGGACTTGGAAACTTGAATTTTTTTTTAAGATGGAATGTTTTTATATCATGAGCATCAGGATAAGTGTACACACATAGACAAATACAAATTATAAACTATGATGGAAGTACAATTCATTTCTCTTCTTACTGTTTCTATTTATTCCTTTTTTTAAACGACTTTATTTTACAAAACAAAGATAAATGTACAGATTTTAAACATTTTTTGCTTAAAATTATACTTTTTTGTCAGTACTGTATTTTCAGACATTAAAAAAATTTTTCACATAAAACCATGTGAATATATTTTTTTTAGTCAGTACTTGATTTTTTTCAAGGGCCTGACAGTACGCATTGAAAACCCAATAGTTACAATAAGCGTAAAGTACTTGCAAAACAAAATGAAACATGGAAACAGTCAAAGTCTTCTTGTTTGTAAATATATGTATATTTTTTTGTTTTCTTTGTTTCTTGGACTTCATACAGTCTGTGAGTTGTTTCTGGGGGAGTGCAAGCCTCTGGGGTTAGCATCCTACTATCAGTGACTGCATATTATGTCTGTTCTTTTATGACTGGGTTATCTCACTCAGGATGATCTTCTCTAGATGCAGCCATTTTCTTAAGAATTTGGTTAAGTCATTGTTTCTGGTGGCTGAGTAGTATTCCATTGTGTATATGTACCACAATTTTTTTATCCATTCATCTTCTGAAGGACATCTGGGTTCCTTCCAGCTTCTGGCTATTATAAATAGAGCCGCTATGAACATTGTGGTGCATATATCTTTGTTGTGTACTAAAGTGTCTCTGGGGTATATGCCCAGAAGTGGAATAGCTGGGTCTTCAGGTAGTACTATATTCAACGAAACTTGAATTTTACTTGACCCCTATTCAAATAGAATTTTCATTTAAAATGGCTTCAATTTTCTTCCTTGTTACTTCATATAAAGGATTATTTGGTCGCTCTTGCTTCCATATAGTCCTGAGTTTACTTTAGGTTATTTAGCAG
Organism: Micromys minutus; assembly: GCF_963924665.1. Lineage (NCBI taxonomy): Eukaryota > Metazoa > Chordata > Mammalia > Rodentia > Muridae > Micromys > Micromys minutus. The sequence goes on from NC_137973.1 coordinate 9,741,365, forward strand.
TTCTGAGCCCTTTACCTCAGGATAAAAATGAATGATAATGTTTGTTAGTGTTTTCAATGTATATCTATTATATTTTACTAGTAGAGAAGTATCAATGCACTAAGGAAACTTAAGAATGAAAGAAATGTAATTTTATTTCTTGGATAAGTCACTGCATCTGGCTTCTATTGCAATTCACATTATATATATACATATTTAGATATATACATTCACACAATAAATATAATAAAATTTATTTTACAGTAAGATTATTTTAGAAACAATACACCTCTGTTCTTTCCTTTTACAACTTCATTTTTTAGAAAACAGAGAAACATGTACAGATTATAAAAAGCATTTTAGCTAAAACTATAGGAATATATTTTTGTCAGCATTTGATTTTTTTAAAGGTTCGATAGTATGTATTGAAATCTTACTATTTACAGTGATCATAAATATATGTAAAACAAAATGTAACATGGAATAGTCAAAATTTTCTTGGTGTGTAAAGATTAAACATTATAGTTTTAAATACCAAATATTGCTACAAGACTATCTTCTCAGCTCTTGAGTTATTAATGATTTAAAGTCTAGATGTACCCTACTCTGAGAGGGTGCTGTCCCACTCTGAGTGGGTGCTATACACTTATTGCGCGTTTTGTTTTGTTTTGTTTTGTTTTGTTTTTTTTGAGTTTCACATTATCTGTGAGTTTTTTTCCTTTGGTCTTCAGAGTTTTCTGGGGCTAGTATTCAATTATCAATGACTGCATATTATGTCTGTTCTTTTGTGACTGGGTTACCTCACTTAAGATGATAGTCTCTAGATAAGTTCATTTTACTACGAATTTCATAAAGTCATTGTTTCTAAGACCTGAGTAGTATTTGATTGTGTATATATACCACAATTTCTATATCCATTCATCTACAGAAAGACATCTGGGTTGTTTCAGACTTCTGGCTATTATAAATAAGGCTGCTATGAACATGGTAGAGCATGTGTCCTTATTGTATGTTGGAGCATTTTTGGGGTATATATGCAGAAGTAAAATAACTGGGTCTTCAGGTTGGACTAAGTCTAATTTTCTGAGGAACCACCAGGCTTATTTTCAGAGTGGTTGTACCAGCTTACAACCCCACCAAGAGTAGAGTAGTGTTCTTATTTCTATGCATTTTCACTAGCATCTACTTTTATCTAAGTTTTTGATCTTAGCCATTCTGATTGGTGAGAAGTGAAATCACAGGGTTGTTTTTATTTGCATTTCCCTGATGACTATGGATGTCGAGAATTTCCTTTGGTGCTTCTCAGACATTTAATATTCCTCAACAATGCACTTCTGTAACTTTGTGTCTAGGGCATAGAAAACTAACCAGTGTGGACTAGGAAACACTCTCCCTGTTGGTTGACTTATATAGTATCAGTAGTTTCTATCCAGATTCAAGATGCTGAAGAAATGTAAATAGACTAATGAAAAGTTGTACCTAAAATGTTGTAATTGTGACATGTACATTCATGCAATATTTGCATGATGACTAAACAACTGCATTTTTAGGAGGCCTTTTCACAGGAAGGATTTTTCATACCTGATTCTGTAAATCTGGGCAAAAGCTCAATTGTATTCCTTAGAGTGAGGCTACTATTGTTGTTTTAATGTACATAAATTCAAGTTGTCTTTTATATTATTTATGTTTATATTCATCAAAGTATAGAGGGATAGTAATCCAGTAATATGGCTGCTCTTGTAAGGAATCATATCCATACATATGATGCAGCTGGTATAGATGCAAGTCACATACCTTTAACCCTCACCCCCCCCCCAGCTGAAACAAACATCATAGATCCCTCTGACTGGAATACAGACATGCCTTTACTACACAAATTTAATTTCATACAATGACATCTAATTGAGGGACATTCTATTTGGGTAAAGTTCACTTCGAAGAAGTTCAGTTCATGAAGTTCAGAGGCAAGTGTTCTAAGCAGAACAGTACAGTCAGTCATTGAGAGAAGCCAGTTTGAATTAGTCACTTTAGACTGGAGTTTGAATCAGAAGAGCTCTGTTGAACCAGCCAGACAGAGTTCAGAAAAAGCTGGAAAGTGTTAATGTATTTAGCAGTAAGTCTCATGAAACACTTAGGCCTAGGTAAGTAGACAAGAGCTGGAACCTGAAGTCTTCAAAATCTGAACATGCAGAAACATAGATTGTATGAAAGCTAGAAGCTTCCAGGGCTAGTGTTAAGAATAATTGGTACAAATATAAAACAACTCAGGGCTGAGAACAAACAATGTATTATCTCATCTTGGATACTCACCACCTCATCTGAGAATATAAAATATACCTGTATATTTAAATATTATTACATTATTCTCAACTCCAGACATAGCAACTTCTTCTTGTTGTTGTTGTTGTTATTGTTGAGTGAATAATGATGCAGTTAATATAGAGATTCAATACTGGTTAAAACATCTTCATAAGTAACTGTGAGAACACAGCTGTGGATTATTAAACTATGCCAAGCTCCCTTTTGCAAAGACTCAGAGAACATCACAGAGGAGTAAGAGCAAATTGTTTTAAATGGTAAAATGCTAGCTTCTAGATATGACATAACTGTCATTTATTTTAATTCAAAGTAGTTATCTTAACCTACACATAATTAAGACAGTCAAATTTCTGTCATTGTTTCAGGAGAAGCCCTGACCATACCATTGATGGAAATTAACTGCTGAAAGAGAAGAAACTGCTTTTACTAACTTGTCTCCTACTAGGTTGCCTGTGGCCCATTGTGTGACCCTGTAAAATTTTGGTCTGTTTCTTCCTCCCTGCTCCATGATCCTAGAAATTAGAACAAGCCTCAAAATATATATACAAATATCTTGGTTATATAGATAGTTTCCTCTGACTAACTCATAACTTAAAATAACACATCTGTGTTCTGTCATGTTCCTGGTACCTTAAATCTGTTCTGTCACACCTATCCAGATAAATATCCAGCCTAGCACTATTCCCGAATCCTTTCTGCCTCCTGGAAGCCCTGCATCCTATTTTCTTTCTAAGCTACAGGACATGTGCCACATCTTTGCATCTCTGTGGAGCTATTCCCACCTGTGGATATTTTCTTCACATCTCTTTATACCCATGTGGTAATAGCATTATAAAATGTATTCTTGGATTAAGCTAAGTGAGAAGTTAAGATGTTGGGTTTAGTATAAAGTGAGGCATAATATGGAAGTTGCAGGGACATTGTTTTTGATGAGATAGAGTCAAAATACATTATAAAAATATATGAACATCCACAGAATAAATTAAATACTATTTAAAATATTACTAGATTCAGCATAAATTGTCCTTCTTATATCTGATAGAAATAATATTTAAAGATAACAACAAATTATCATGCTTACTAATTGTGGTACTCATTTTTTATTATAAAATTACTATATGCAAATAGTTGATAAAATTTTACTATTTCTGATTTAAATTTGTATATCTCCTGTGTCCATGTCTCTCTGTTCTCTCTTCCATCCTTCCATTAAAAAACTAATCTTATATCTCAAAGAATTCAACTAGACAAGTGCTTGAATAACAGACAAAATTCTCATTTTAAAATAGAAATTGAGATCTTTTAGTTCTACATGTGGCCAAATTGAATTTCATAATTCTCTTCTTTTAACAAAAATCATTAAAATGTCTAAGTATGTATTATTCACCATAGTCAGAAATACATTCAGGGCAATTTTAAATACATTTTAAATAAAGAGAGTATGACCTTTAAAGTGTGTTTGTATGTCCATGTGTGTTATGTTTCTTTTAAGAGATATTTCTATTAAATGAATTGTCTTTACTAATTACCTTATTATATTATAGAGGTTCAAGAGGAAAAAGTAAACATTTTATTCATATCATAGAATTTTTCATTCCTAAGCTCAACTGACAAACCATCTATGTGTCTTAATGTTAGGAGAAATTCCAAAATTATTTCAAGTATAAATGTTGAGAGGAAAAGCCATTATTAAAAGAAAATTTAAAAAAAATATTGCATTTTTCATATACTAACAACAGCAGTAACAACAACAATGACAGAAACAAATACTAAGCATTTAAAAGTGAATCATATTTCTTACCAGAGTTAGGATTCAGGCTTGTAATGGCAGCACTGAGGTCACAGAATATAGATGGAGTCATCAGGGTTATAGACATGTAGTCAGTATTTCCTATAATGAAAGAGCCACACATAAAATTATATTTGTAAAAAATTATACTATTTATTAAAATGGAAATGTGTTTGTTGCTTTTGTTTTGTTTTGAAGAGGCACCACGAGCAAAGTGAATTACAATACTGAAAAAAAAAAGTTGTTAAAGAAAATGGTAAGATTCAAATGACCTGGAAAAGAGGAAAGAGGAGCTTCTCAAGGAGGAGGATGCAGAGAAAAGAAAAGGAGGTAGAAAGACAAGAATAAAGAGCAGTATGCAAGATATATGATGGGTGGCAGAAGAGGGCTCCTTAATGAAGGAGGGAAATTAATACAGAAAAGGAAGTAGACATCATGAATTTTTGGAAGCAAATGGATGGAACTAGTAAATATCATCACAAGTGAGGTTACATAGATCCAAAATGATGTCATGGTATATATTCCCTGAAAAGTAGACATTTAGGCATAAAGTACAGAATGTTCATGGTCTATAACACAAACCCTAAGAAGAAAAACTAGAAGGCTCAAGAAAGGATCCTTAAATCTCACATAGAAACCAGGACAAAATAATCATAGGAGGTAGAGCCAGGAGAGAGGTCTAGAGGATCAGGAGAATGAATGGAAATATGCAGCAGCTGGGAGTGAAGGGTATGTAAACTCTAGAAATTCTAGACATCTAGAATGTGGAAGCTTCCCAGGATTCAATATGGGTGACCTTAGCCAAAATCCCCAACAGTGTGGATATAGAACCTGAACAGACAACCTCTAGTAATCAGATATGATCCTCAGTGAAGTGATTAGGACACAAACAGACCTACAAAACTTTTGATCCTAAATTGTCCATGTCTAAAAGAAATACAGGGACAAAAATGAAGTAGAGACTGTAGGAATGGCCAGCCAGTGACCTGACCAACTTGGGTTTTATCCCATGGGTGGACACTAATTCTTAACTCTATTACTGATGCTTTGTTGTTCTTGCAGATGTGAGCTTAGCATAACTATTCTCTGAGACACTCTCCCAGCAGCTGAATGGGACATAGATACTCAAAGCCAAGCATTGAATGGAGGCCAAGGACCCTTATGGATGAGTTAATGTCTGAAGGAACTGGAGGGATGGCAGCCCCATAGGAAGACCAACATTGTCAACTAAGCTTGTGCCCTCTGAGCTCCCAGAGACTGAGCCACGAACCAAAAAATCATACACAGGCTGGTCTGAGCCCCCAATACATATGTAGCCATGAATTGCCTTGTCAGCCCTCAGTAGGAAAGGATGTGCCTAATACTGTAGAGACTTGATGGAAAAGGGTATATGGATCCAGGTCAGAGTCTCAGAGGTGAAGGGGAGAGGGGATGGAGGAAGACCTCTGCAATGGGTGACCAGGAGGGGAACAAAAATTTTGAGTTGCAAGTAAATAAAATAATTTATTAGTAAAATCAAGCAAAGTAAAATATGCACAATAAAATTTAGCAATTGAAAACTTCAAAATAATTATATAGTCCTATAATTTATGAGATTATAGCATAAGTAGCTATACATCTAAATTCACATCATCATTATTGCCAATATGTGAGAGGAGTAAGGAGGACACCAACCAACAAGTAAAGTATATGGAGAAAGCCCATGAGCATACAAATCTACACCAATAACTACAGGCAAATTATAAAAGCAAGGAGCAGGAAACATGGACTGTTCCAGGGAAAAGCACACCAACTGCTTGTCCAAGCTCAAATGGTCAACCATTCAATCAAAATGCAAACAACATTTTATATGTTAAATAATAATATTTGGAAACATATATGCACATACAATAACAATTAACATCAATAACAATTCATTAACATGAATACCAATTAACTTTTAAAAAGGCCAGGAATTTGAGGGGAAGTGAGGTATCCTAAGTATTCTAGTCTGGTCTTAAAGTCCACGTGTAGTTATAATTACTTTGACCTAATGCTTTCAAGGATGCAATACCATTCTCAGTTTTGATGATACTGGGTACAGAGCATAGGGTTTTATGCATGCAGTACAAGTCCTCTACCTATTGGGCCACATGTTTATAGTTTAATAAAATGGTTAAGATGACCTTAGTGGTATGAATATTTTATGATAATATTTATAATTATCATAATGAATATAAAGCTAAAATTTTACACAGTAGGGAATGTTATTGTAAATGTCAATTTTCTTTCCTCAGATGAAGTGATGAGAGGGGAGCTGTACTCAAGCTTTACTTATGCATGGTTTGGACTGAATCCAGCGCATTTTTATCTAACTATTCCCAGACATGAAGGCTTCTATCCTCCATTCCATCTAATCTTCTGTAAGCCCAGGCATTACAGGCTTCAGCTTCTAGCCTCCATGGGCTAACTCAATCCTAGAATGCTTCAGGCTTTCATACTTCTGAATAAACTCACACTTTCTAGCTCTTTCCAAACTGTGAGTCCTGGTTATACTCATCTCATCTTCCTCAAACTCCTATCTAAGCTGATGTATTCAAATTAGCCTTTCTTGGCTTCTGACTAAATTACTCTGTTTAGAAAGACTGCCTCTGAACTCCAAGAACTCAAATTCACTGAACTGAAATGACCACAACTCCACTCAATCAAACTATGTCAATCTTAATTCTTCTGAAGTGAACTGAATCAGAGCCAACTGCCCCTCAACTAATTAGACATTATTGCTTGGAATTAAAGGTGTGTACTAAAAGTCTATATTCCATCCAGAAGAATTCAATGTGAGTGCCTGTCTGCTTTCCAGTGAAATAACACAGAACTGGGTTTTGATATGATCCTCTGCAAGAAGAGCCATTTTGCAGGATTAAAATTTTTTCACAATTGAATAATATATTCTTTTAGTTAGCCATTATTCTATTGTTTCAATAAAATATTTCATATTCTTTGCCTAGTATATTAGGGAAGGTTGCAAATACATCTATGCATTAAAAGTATGAAAATGTTCCATTGTTTTTCTTATATATTTGTACAGAATTATAATTCCCAATTTTATCAACCTAACATTTCTTTTTCTTACCTATGTTCATGTAATTCAATTGGACAGAAATTATCTGGCTATTAATATGCAATAACTATTTGGATTCAAATATCTATATAAAAATGTTCATGCACCATATGATGTACTTTATCTCCTTAATGAGATATGTGAACATCTTAGTCTACCAGTTGATGTCAAGGTGAATGCTCAGAATTTTCTGCCCCTTTCCATTGTTTCTGCCATCCTAGGTGCTCATTATACTCAATCAGCTACAATTTGACTCATGTGTGACATCAATTTGTATTTAACAGTTCAATTGACAGATTGTAAAGATCCAGTATCACAAAACTGAAAGAAAAAATAGAGTTCTTTTCCAGTGACTGAAGTCTTATAGCATATATCTGAAAAGAAAACTTATCTCTAGAGAAACAACATTGTAACTTTGTTCTCAAGTGTGTCTCTAAGATTTCATCCATCCTCACTTAACAGAATATTCTCAGAGAAGCACATTATGCCATGTATGTATGGTAGATATTCAAAAAAATCAAAATTTGATTCAGTGCATTTAGTCATGAATGTCCCTACCTTCTTGGACTGTTACAGAGTAGAATGTAAAGATCCTATTCATGAGTCTTTAAAAACAAACCATTACAAACTATATAAACCAAAGATAGATTCTGTTACTTATATTCTTATAAAAAATAAAAATATAAAAACATTTGGTCAGTTTTACTCATTTTAATCATTCAAATGGGTGACAAAAAGAAATAATTAATAGAAAACTTTTGTGACACAAAGGTAAGAGGGTAACATAATAAAAATACATAAAAATACAACTTTTCTCTAAAAACCTCAAGGGCTACACTTTGGCACAAACCATTACTGTGTTAAATTACACAATCTGTCATGATGCTACACATGAGTGACTTTAATACATTTTACTATATTGCCCTACAGAATCTAATTAAGGAACTTATTGCTTGATTTTAAAATGTTATTTTTATCATACCTTTTATCTTTCTCATATTCCCTGTTTTTATTAACACCACATTAATATGTAGAAACAGAATTTCTAAAACAAACCATTAAGCATCAGTATTTATATATCAATATATAAAGCTATATTTTACTTAATTTTTTACAATGTATAGCTACATTACTAAACAATAATTAATATAAATTTATTCCTAAATATATGATATAATAGTCAAATTTTAATTATTTTTAAGATGTTTTTACCTGTAATTCAGCTAATAAACACAGAAAAAATATTATTTTATATCTTTTGTCTTTACAAATTTACTAACAAATGAATTTATTGCTTACCATAATTTGGTGAAGGTATGCAAAATTATGTGAAATTAATGTGTGAATATTTGAAATGAGCTGAATACATTTTAAATTTAATAATGGTCGATTTTCTATTTATAGAAATTTCTAGGTAATTGATTGATTAGGCTGTATGAAAGAATTATGTTTGTCATTATCAAGAATTGTTCAAGCATAATGTCTGTGTTTTAATGTTGATATTTTTATATATCAAAATCTATGCACAGTCAATGAAATGTATGCATACAAAAATGTATTGTACTAAAGTGTACTTTATCAGAAAAATAAAAATGGAACACAAGATATTCTCTGCTGTCATTTATTGCAACCTAAATACAGGTTAAAAAAGCAACATGTTTGAATGGATAACATCTTTTTATTTTTAATTCTACCAGACATAGGTTCAGCTGTATTATGTTTGAATTACTAAATTATACACAGTGTTCTTTTGGTTTAGTTCAGCATTTTATTAAGCAACACACACTGTATACTCTTCTAAGAATTTCTCTGGTTTCATAACACATATGATTTAGTCCTGCATGTGCTGTAACTGAAAGAGAAGAATAAACACTTCTAAGTCAAAGGTAATGACAATGTACATTATATATGCATTGAACTTGTATAAATACGTATAAAATTTAAATACATTTTCTAAAAGTGTTTGTTTAAAGAAATGGAAATGTCAGAAACTCTGAATTGATAATTATGCACATCACACATGGGGAAAGTTGGTATACTGTACCCTTGATATTTCTGTACTTTATAATAAATAAATATGAAGATTATTTTAAAATTATATTTTACAGTAGTTTGTTGGCACAACTCCTGAAATAAGGCTGGCACTTTGTTATTTTGTAATGGTGTATAACGTTCTTAGTATCCACTTGTAACTTTTTCATTAACTTGTCTATTTTTAGGGTTCTCCCCAACCTGTCAACTCCCAGCCTCTCTGCTCTACCTTTCACCTACATTGGGCATCAAGCCTTCACAGGACCAAGGGCCTCACCTCCCTTTGATGCCAGATAGACATCCTCTGTTACATAGTTAGCTAGAGCCATGGGTCCCTCCATGTACACTTTTTTGGTGGTTTAGTTCGTGGCATCTCTTGGAGGTTTGGTTGTTGTTCTTCCTATGGAGTTGCAAACCTCTTTAGCTCAAAGTCCTTCCCCTAACTCCTCTACTGGGCTTTTGCTACTCAGTTTGATGGTTGCTGCAAGCATCCCTATCAGTAGTGATCAAGCTCTGACCAAATCTCTCAGGAGGTATCCATATCAGGCTCTTGTCAGCAAGCACTTCTTGTTGTCAGCAATAGTGATTGGTTTGTTGACTGAATATGGAATTGATCTTCAAGTGGCACAGACTCTGGATGGCCTTTCCTTCATCCTCTGCTCCACTCTTTCTATCACTAGTATAAATGCTAAGCAATGTCATAGCTGAGTTTTATAGAATGTGGATGTTCTTTTAATGAAACTATCAAAATATCCTCCTAAGTGACTTTATTATTTTGTATCTCTGCAGGAAATTAACACTAGTTAATACCTGCAAATTCATATTCTGTGAAGAACTTCAAGTTATGAGGACTTGAGGCTTGAGTGCAGGAGTAATGGCTTAGTGATCTAAAGAATTTTCTGTTATTCCTGATAATCTGGTCCTATTGCAGCAACCACATTCATGCTTATAATCATCTGTAACTTCAGTCTCAAGGGACTTAATGATCTCACCTGGCTTTTGTGAGGAAGGCACACAGGCAGTACAAGGCACTCATTAGTAAGAAGCACCTTTACATATTTAATTAATAAATAAATCCTGTAAGTGTTAATCATTTTCAATAGTGTACATATAGTGATACATTGCTGTTTTAATTGATAATTTTCTAAATAATATGTATTGTTGAACATCATTTTATGGTCCCTTTCCATTAGTATATTTTTTTAAAGTTTTTGTTTCAAGTGTGATCCTTTACATAAAGCCAGAAGCCAGTGTCAGGTGTCATTCACAAGAACACAATCCAGTTAGTTGAGATAGTTCCCCCATTAGCCTACAGCTTTCCATTATGCTAGGTTAGCTGGCATTAAGATATATTATTTCTTCTATATGTATCTCAGCACAACTGTGGTTTTAATTAAGTACAAGTGCTTAGTTAATGTCAAACACAGGTCCTCATACTTAAAATGCAAAGATTCTTATCAGGTAAAAAAAAATCGATTTCCATAGTTTTATGAGTTTTAAATTTATTTTATAGAAAAAGATAAAACATAATTAAATAATAATTGTATTTCATTATATTCCAAGTTTACATTTAAACAGCACAATTATGGATTAGTAGTTTTTTCTTTGCAGTTTATCAGTCCATTTTTTCTCCCCTTTTTTTATCTTTTTTTGAGGATCATTATTAGAAATAGTATGACATATTTCTATTGATAATGCTCTTTATTGCATACCATGATTATGTGAAATTTAATTGTGTTAATACATTTTTTAATGATTAGTCTGCCCTCATTTTGAGTTGTTGACCAAATCTTTCAGAGACTCTGAAAATGTATGTGCTCTTGCAATGAATCTTGATAACATTGCAGTACTAGAATGAAGCACATATTCCTGAACACACCATAAATTTCAGATAAAGGGCCAAAAACCTTAAAAGAGCCATAATTAACTCAAGGTCCTCCCTTAGGATTAGCTTTTATGATACAAGAAGGAGCAGTTTTCCAAATGAGAGAAACAATCACCACTCCTAATGAATGAAATCATTGCTATGGCACCTATGATTTGTGCCAAGGGGCACTAGGCCACATTGACTCTACAGGTGCAACACTGGTACACAGAACTAAGTCTTAATCATCAGATCCACAGTTGAATTTAAGACCCATCTATAAGAAAGAAACCACTTTCTTGAGTTGAAAACTTATATATTCAGTGCTGTGAAATCATAGTTATTATAGGAAAATAAAATAAAATAAAATAATTTACTGTCAGCAATATTATTTGCAACATTACTTGCTAGTTGTGGATGCACATTATTCTAGTCCTAGTACTCAGGTGGCAGAGGCAGAAGATTCTCTGCCAGTTTGAGGTCAGCCTAGTTCACAAAGCAGGTTCCAGGATGGCCAGGACTTTTAACATGGAGAAACCCTATCTTGAAAAGGAGAATAAGAAAATAGAGAAGGAGGAAGAGGAGAAGAAGAAAAAAAACAAGAAGAACTGTTATAGTCCCATAAACAAAAATAGAATCAATTAAAAAATAAACTGACAGAATTCTGAAACTGAAAACTTTAGGAATTAGAAAAGGAATGACAGAGGCAAGTTTTACCAACAGAATACAAGAGACAAAAGCCAAGTTTGTTGGACTTAGCAGCCAGTATTTTACCTGACTTCAAGCTCTTTACATGAGCTAGACTTCTTCAGTGACCAAAAAACTTAGACCAAACTGATCAGAGTCCTATGAAAGCGAGCACTACTGGTTTAAAATAAATAACAATTAAAGTGACTCTTGATAATATTCTGCTGTAACCATCATCAAAGTAACCATCATCAGGATTTAACACATCCTGCAACAAACAGTGAATACAGAGGCTCCTAGGCAGATGTCATGGAGATTGGAGAGAGGATGAGGGGAAGGGGGGAGAGAGGAATGGTCTTGTTGGTTTTCAATGATTAGTACTAATGATGTTCCTATGAAATCTCTTTCCCCAAAGCTCAGGAAACCCCATAAAAAGTAGGCATATAGAGTGTTAGAAACAGAACACATCAAGGACACAAGGAGAACAAGGCCCTTTAAATCAACTAAGGAAAGTTTTTATGAATTCTCAAAGACTGAAGTAGCATCATGAGGCTGACATAGGTCTATAACATTTTGTTTGTGTATATATTATACTTTTTGGTTTAATATCATTATGAGAACCTTGATTGTGTGAATGAGCTGCAAAGGAGATAACGTTTAAAATGTAAGTAGAGAAAATATCTTTAAAAAAAAGAAAGTAAAAACATTTTAAAAGGCTGTCTCCAAATTTTTACTTTTATAAATGGTTATCAAAAAATTATATTTGGCACATACTAATTTTTCCCATTGAGTATTTTCATATAAAAAAAGAATCAACAGTGAAAATTGTTTACTCCATTCAGGAACTCAGCTGTAATTTTTATTTCAATTTTATTGATATCCTCTGTATTTACATTTCAGACATTATATACTTCCTCAACCTCCCCTCTCTGCTCCCCCTCAACTTACTTCCATGAAGGTGCTCCCTCTCTCAATCACCCTGTCTACCTCAGTGCCTTGGCTGATGATGATGTTGTTCTTCCTATAAGGTTGCGAACACGTTCAGTTCCTTCAGTTTTTTCTGTAAGTTATTTCATTGGTATCCCCTTGTTCAGTCTGATGGTTAGCTCCAAGCATCATCATCTGTTTCTATATGACTCTGGCAGAGTCTCTGAGGAGATATCATATCTGATTCCTGCCGGTAAATACTTCTTGGCATCAGCAATAGTGCTTGGGTTTGGTGCCTGCATATAGGGTGGTACTTCAGGTGAGACAATCTCTGTTGATCTTTTCTTCAATAATTGCTCCTCTATTTGACCTTGTATTTCCTGCCATGTTTTGTTCTCCCTTATAAGAAGGATTGAGACATGCACATTCCTGCCTTTCTTCTTTTTGAGCTTTATAAGTTCTTTAGATGGCTTGTTGGGTTTTCCAAGCTTTTGGGGCTAGTATCTGCTTATCAGTGAGTACTTATTATGAGTGCTCTTTTGTGACTGTGTTACCTCAGTCAGGAAAATAATTTCAAGTTCCATTCATTTGCCTAGGAATTTAATAGCTGAATAGTATTGCATTGTATATATGTATGACAATTTTTTGTATCTATTTCTCTGGTGAAGGACATCTGGCCTTTTTCCAGCTTCTGGCTATTATAAATAAGGCCTATTATAAATAAGTCTTCTATGAACATGTGGAGCATGCATCCTTGTTAGATGTTGGAGCTACTTTTAGGTATATGCCCAAAAATGGTATAGCTAGGTTCTTAGGTACTACTGTGTCCAAAGAAACAGGAAAGAAAAATATGCCAGCAGCCTATCTGCTTCCCTGGAAAGAATGGTCTTTGGGTTAGTAGACATCACCTGATCGATGGCAAGACTGAGATAAAGTAATGATTCCTTGGATGGGAATTAGGAGAAGATATGTGGGATACATAGCAGACAGAAGAAGGGGATAGGGTAGGTTGCAGTAGACATTCAGTTGCAGGGCTGCAATGTGAGAAAGAAAGTTTGAATCTGGAATGGGGTAAGGAGAGAAAAGGCAGACAAAATCAGGTACTGTGCTACAGACCTGGAAATGAGATGACAGGGGTGGGAACTGAAGAAGAAGCAGGAGAGGTGAAGAGCTGCAGAATCATGCCTGCTACACTGTCAGCCATAGTACATGCTTTAGGATACTACAGAGAGAGTTACATGAACATCGGTACCCTTGGAAGTTGATATGTTATTCAGTCTACCCCTGATTTAATAAAACATTCCTCAGCTATTAAAGATAACGTTCACCATATGTATAGGTTTTCTTCAGATCTCTAAGAAACGTGGGACAAGATTCAATAACTGTGACACTTCTAGAAACACTTCTCAGTCTGCCCTCTACCCTACCTTTTTCATTTCAGGGACTGGGTTTCAGTTACCTCCCCACGTTTCTCATTCTTATACAGATCAGCCATTTTGACATGATGCTTTCTAATATCTTGGTCTATTTGACCTCCATTTTTTTTCTCTCTTTCTTCTATTTCCTTGCTCTCTTCACCCACTCAATCTCATGACCCAGTTCAGTCTGGACTCTTGAAAATGCTTCTGTCTGTAATCTCCCTCATACGTACATTAAAATCCTTCTTTTCAGCCATACCGAGGAATGGTCATTTCCTCATTTTCATTTGATGTCAGTTGGTGTACTAAAAAGATGTGATTAGTTTCTATAGATTTACTGAATGTGAAAAATTCAACTGTCTTCTATTATCTGAAAGAGGGGATTTAGCCTCAGGATGATGAGTCACACTTGAATTTCTCAGCATCTTTATTTTTATCCCATAAGTAAGATTTAGTGAGCATGGTGTTTAGGAAGAGTATGCCCTCTCCTAACCTACCACCCAGGTTCATTTACTGGAATGCTTAGTCCTCAAGAATTAGAACCACACTGGAAATCAGTCTGGTGGTTCCTCAGAAAATTGGACATAGTACTACCTGAAGACCCAGTTATTCCACTTCTAGCCATATACCCCAGAGATGCTCCAACATACAATATGGACATATGTACCACCATGTTCATAGCAGCCCTATTTATAATAGCCAGAAGCTGGAAAAAACCTAGACATCCTTCAGTAGATGAATGGATACAAAAATTCTGGTATATTTACACAATAGGGTACTATTCAGCTGTTAGACACAATGACTTTATGAAATTCCTAGGAAAATTGAGGCATCTAGAGAATATGATCCTGAGTGAGGTAACCTAATCACAAAAAAAAAAAAAAAAGAACAGACATAAAATGCAGTCTCTGATAATTAGATACTAGCCCCTGGGAGCTTTGATTACCCCCAGAAACAACTCACAAGCCATATGAAGCTAAAAAATAAAACAAAAAACAAAACAAAACAAACAAACAAACAAAAAAAAAAAAAAAAAAAAAAAAAAAAACGCCAAAGAGTGAAAGACTCAGTCCTTCTTAGAAAAAAAAATAAATGTATAGCACCCTCTCAGAGTGTGGTACACTGAAACTTTAACTCATTAATAATTCAAGAGCTAAGAATATAGACTTGTGGCAATTTTTGGTATTCAAAAATCATTATGTTTAATCTATAAACATCAAGAAAACTTTGATTCCATGTTACATTCTGTTCTACAAATACTTTATGCATATGATAACTAGTAAGATTTCAAAGCATACTGTCACGCCTCTAAAATAATCAAGTACAGAAAAAATATATTTCTATAGTTTTATGACAAAATGCTTTTAAAAATTTGTACATGTATCTCTCTTATTAAAATAAAGTTGTAAGACAAAAAAAAAAAAAAGAATTGTTTAGAAGTGTTTGAAGTGTGGCCATGTCTGCCTATTGCTATGCCTAATTAATTAATTTGTTCTAACTATAAAATTAAGCAGCCCTCAATTAAATGTCCTTGTAAATAAGATTTGGCCTGGTCATGATTTCTCTTTCTTTATAGTAAGAAAGACATAAATTTTAAAATAAATAGGGTATTATTGAGGCAGTCCTAACCATGTTGTTTGATGGACAAATATGGAAGACCTTGGGATTTTTGACTTGACAAGTATCTAATGCTTTAAGTGCAACTTGAAGCACCATTAAGGGTCCTACCAGACTCCATTTTCACTGTAGGAGCCATTTTTATGTATTGTTAAAAATAAGTTTCCATTTCCTTTAATAGCTGAGTTCCTGTTTTGAAGTCTGTTTACTGGAGCCTCAGTTTTCCCACTACTATGGGGGTCCCTCGAAGTCCAAATAGTCTCACTTCAGATTTTTATTTATAAGTGTATCTGCTGAATCTGCAGCATTTTGTAACTTCAGATGAATGTGCTTTGCACATTAATGTGTCCATGTGAAGATTTCTGTCAGTGAGTTTTTGTCCAGATAAACTATGATCACATGTATCCACATATCTCTTACTCATTTTAAAAGATTTTTACCTACATCTTAATTTAGTAGATGAACGAAGACAAGTTTCTATGCTTTTTCCAGTATTCTGTTAAATATTCTGTTTTTTATTCTTTTTTAATTGAAAAACTTTATTTGAAAAAAACAAAGATAAATGTACAGATTTTAAAAGCATTTTTGCATAAAAGTATATGAATACATTTTTGTCAGTACTTGATTTTTTTAAAGGTTTGATAGTGTGCATTAAAATCTTACTAGTTACAATGAGCATAAAGTACATGTAAAGCAAGATGTAACCTGGAGCACTGGTGGGAAAGTCTCATTCAAATGCAAGGGCAGGTTGTCTTTCAAATGAAGATTCTGTCAGAATCTACTTGCCCAGTGAACATAATTGATGTAAAGATAAAAAAAAATTCTTAACATTTTTATTTGTACAAAATGAAGTCTTAAAATTTCTGTGAAAGGCACTTATCTATTTTCTGTTTTGTACAACACGTATGCAAATAACGGTTTCCAGGACTTGGTGTTATTTCTTTTTCAGAGATTTGACATATTTAACCTATGCTGTTAAAATAGAAAAAAAATGTTATTTGACAAGGCTTATTTTATTAATTAATATATGACTAGGAATGTCACTATTTAAAACATTTAAAATTCATATTCAAAATGTAGTATTGGAAGGGTTTTCATAAGTCAGAAACATCAACGTTTCACTTTTAAAATATCTCCTGGTTTCAAAGTTGCAAAGAGAAATGACCAGTATAAGAACAACTAAGTCAGATTATGCAGTTGTTAATGAAGTAAAGGAAGAAGTCATGGATAGAACAGATGTATCAAATCACACTACATTATCTACAATGATTGAAAGGAAATAGAAAACTCACTAGTAACTAGGCACTGTGCTAAGCTCCATTACTATGGACAAAATGAAGAGGAAAGATTTATTCTCAAAGAGTGGTGAAGGAGGAGTGAGGACACCCAGGGGTACTCATAAAAACTGAATCAGAAATCCAAATATAGCTCTACAGCCAGAAATATGGGTTAGATCTCAAGAGAAGACATGAACAGGACAAATAATATCTGAATCCATGGAGGACCATTGGGGTTATGGGATTATTTGAGTTCCCCAAAGCACAGAGTGAGACATATATTGGATCTTGAACAGAGACTTATTTGCATCTTATGAGCATGAACCACTGTGTGGATGCTAGAAACTAAATCTCGGGTACTTTGCAGGAGCAGCAGGGGCCAATAAGTCCTGAACTACTTCCCTAGGTTCCCGCAGCTACTGTCTTTACAGGAAGGTCCACTAAATAACATCAATGTTCATAACCATGTTAGCAAATATTTACAGTACCTTTATATCATCTAGAAGTCTCTGGAGACCAGGAAGGTGACATAGCACATAGAAACACAAACCTGACAACACAAGTTTCGTCTACTGGACCCACGTGATAGAAGAACAGAAGAAGAGCCTCCTCTGTGTTATTTTTTGAAATATGTGCACATGTGTCCTACCCTCCCCATGACCAAACACACATGGCTATAAAAGTTAATGGGTTTTCCTTTGTGTTTTCCGATCTCATCATTTGTTTGTTTGTTTGTTTGGCTGGTTATTGGCTGAATTTTGCTCTGTTAAGTACTCTGTTCTCATGTCCTTTGATTCAAACTGTTTCACATGATTTTATGACCAGGTTACTTTGAACTACGTGTACATCTTATTATACCCATCTCTGATTATGTCATGTAAGGAATGCTACTGAAAGTAATTCATTTTCTTTTTAATTTTTTAGAAACAGATAGTTGGATGTTGCATGGGACTATTTTTTCTTCTCTCTCTCAATTTTATAAGTTTTGGACTGTCTTCCCTAATGTTCTAGTGTTTTCTTCTCTTGTGTAAATGTTAGTCAAATTTTCTAAACAAAAAATAGAATTATTTTAAATCTATGGTACCAGAAAGTCAGAAACAACTGCCTGATACATTTATTGATCCCCTACCAAGATCAAGATACTGTACTGACCTACTGACTCTATTTAACACTCACACACTCATTGAATCAACTTTGTGTTTTTCCTGAATTATTACAGGAGGTACTGTGAGACTTCTCACATTGAATCAGTATTACATTATAGAATCTCCACATTCTGAAAGCAATGAGTGTAACTAAGATGTGACTGGATATTCTACATGGGAGATTGTATCCTTTGTTAGGCTTCACATTTCTCCATTGCTTTTTACATTTTATTTTTATGTTAATGATAATATATTTATATGTAAATGTTAATGTTAAATGTTAATATATAAACGATAATATGTTGTTTGTTTAAAAATTCAATGCCAATGTCATTTCAATTGTCACACTTCAATCATCTGCTACAGAGCACTGTGAAAAATACAAATATATTATCATCTCCTGATATTTCAAGTATTTATCCATAGTCCCTAAATAGAATTTCTGTATACATGTGTGTATATATAGATATTTTAGTTATAAATTATATACAAATACACATACAGTTTCTCATTTTTTAAGTAAGTCATATCACTAAAGCTATTTGATAGTTATTTTACATTATAATTTAAAAGTATGTGGAAGAAGTACTTAATAATATGAATGGTGAATATTTCATTACAGTCAGTAACTTTATTAGTTTAACAAAAGCATAACTTTCAACAGCATATTAAAAATATAGACAGCTTATAAAACAAATAAAATATAAACAGCATTGCACTACAATGGATACTTATTATATTATCAACCAAATAATCTTCACCTGGTGTGTTACTACTGGAGTGTATTTTGAAATGATTCTCTGTAGATACTGATACTAAGTGGAGTAACATTGGGAACATATATATCACTAGTAGTATATAGCTACACAGAACAAAAAATTCCACTTAGAGAAAGCTCAAGAAGGACATAATTATTTCCATAAAGATGTATAAACCTGGAAAAATGATGAGAAATTTAGACCAATAACCATAGATACTGTTCATTCTATTATCAAATATTAAATGTGAACAGTTTGAAGAATGAAAACATTACTTTGCATGGTATTTATAGACAGGATGTTATGTAAACACCTTTCTAAATGTGAATAAGTAACTCCTTTAATCAAAAGCTTCAATCAACCTTCATAAACAAAAACTCATTATTTGTTTTAGATTCCACTTAGGCCAGAAGGTAAACTCACTTATATAATTCTTCAGAAAATGTTCGATAATCACTCCAAATACCAAAGGACTATAGAGGCTGTTAGAAAATACAACATTGCAACATAAGTTTATAAGAGAATACTATACTGAACTTTTAAATTAAAATATTAATATAATTAAAATACAACGTGGAATGAAGAATCTTGTAAACTAAATGATGGAGAACATTTATTTATTGACTGTAAACTGAGAGAGACTCACATCTGCTGCCAAAGGAAGCCTCTTGGATGACAGCTGAAAAAGGCACTGATACATGAGTATTGCAAAAAGTCATTAGGAACCATTTCATATTTTTTTCAGTCGATTTTGTTTCTACCTATGTGTCTGGACTATTCAGATAGTGTAGGGCATGGGCACTTTCTCTTCATGTGGGTCTCAATTTAAAACATACATTGGTTGGTCACCCACAAATACTCTGTGTTAACATAGTAGCAATACACCTTGCAAGCACAGATGGTGGCAGAATGTTCTATGGTTGGGTTGGTTTCTCTTTTCATATCCCGCAAAGTACCTTCTCACACCAAAGAATCTAAAATGAAGGGGTGAATGCTTCAAGCCCACACCAGCTCTACCTCACTAAGTTCAATGAACTAAGTAGAATTTGTTCTTGAAACGGGCGGCTACTGTTAGATTTCAGAGTGCTAACTTCTGTCCTAACATCAGCCTGGATTATTTGGACAACTCCACAGTTCCTCCTTGTCCCAAAACCAAACAGAATGTAACCCATTTTCACCACTGGTAGCCTTGCTCGGGTACAGAAGATGGCTAATTCAGGCTCCATATTCTCCATTATTACAGTCGTAATTAGGGTTACTGTCACAGATTCCAGAAAGTTTCCATCTCACTAGGTTTTCACATCGCTCCCCAAATGTACCCCAGTTCACTTGTGTCAGTTTGCAGTCTCTTATTCTCCTATTACCTCCACCTATGACCTGTCCTACTTTGATTTCGAAGTCTTAAGTCATTTTTATGTTGTCCTTTAAATATTTACATAGTTGTTGTATCCTAATATTCATAATGACATTCAAGATAAATAGAAAAATGCTTAATTAAAAAAGAATATGTATCCCAGTGATTCAATCAGGAGAAAACAAATGAAGTAAGTTTGACATTAAAAATGTAAAGAAACACATGAATGATTCACCATAATTAAATCAATTAATGCTATAATAACCTGGAACCAAGCTTTCATTTTTAATCTGTTTTCATATTGTTGACATTGGTATTACATACACAGTAAATTTTGTGTGACCTAGCATGTTCTTTTTCTACAGCATTTTAGAAAATGATGTGATGATAAAACACCAAAATTTCATTTTTAAACCTGATTTTGAAATTTATATGTAGTATAATTAAGGTTATGATTTGGTTAATAATTTTGCTATGAAAATTTTGCTTTTAATTTCTGTCATATATAAACACATAACATATATATATATTTATATTTATATTTTATAATATTATTCAGTTAGCATCTAATCAATTAAAATATTTTATATTTTATATACTGCCACTCTAAACACTTTTTCTCTGTTTTTTGAAATAATCACAAATAGTGTTGTACATAAAATATATATATATATATATATATATATATATATATATATATAAACACTGAAGTTAAAGGACACAGTTGAGAAAATTTTATCTCATGATGCTCGTTCTATTTAACTTTTTCTGTACTACGTACAAATGGGCCCTGATTTCTGACCATTACTCTATAAACTTTGATCACTGCAGTGAATATAATATTACTAAGTGTATATGTAAATGGCCATATCTATGATTCTGTCACATGTCCCACATAAGTACTTACCTGAGCTCTTTATTAAAGTGTGAGTTCAAGTTCTTTATTCATTTTCTACTTGGCTTGTTCATGTTTACTGACTTACTAGAATCTAAAAATAAGCCTCATTTAGTGAAATAATGTTAGTTATATATGTTACAAATAACTTTTCTCAGCATGTGGATTATTATTCCTTTATTTGAAAATGTATTTCAGTTATTGTCCACCATTTTATTTCATAAAATGTGAATAATTAGTCAAATTACTCATGGTTTGGATTTACAAAGATGTTATAAGCACTTCTTTATATCTTGCCTTATAGGAATGCTCTGTAGATGGGAGATTGTGAAGAGAACAGAATAATTAACACTAACAATCATTACACATTGCAGATATTAAACATGTAACTCTAGATGAAGAAATTTTTTGTATATAGACTAACTGGAGGGTAAATATGGTGTCCTCAAAGACACAGAATTAAATGAACATCACATTAGTGACCGAGAATCATTCACCTTTTCAATCACATTCTCCTTGTTAGAAAAACTTTGAGAACTGTCACTACCCAGGCACTATAGTTTCTTCACAGGGAAAAGAAATCTATAAACAGACATACATTTTCTCTAACATTTTGAAACTTTCTCACTGTTCTGATTCTTGCAAAACTTTGTATGAAATTATGGCTTTACTGAAAAAGCTAAACCATCTAGAAGCAGGTGTGTGCACACACGAATCACACACCAATCTGTATATATATGGATTGAGATCATATCTTTTGTACCTGTCAATATTAATGACCCAAGTGAGGTATGAACCATCATCAGCACAGCCCACTTGATCTGAAATCAGAACTCAACAACCATCCAATCCTAATTTAGAGAAAATAATGAAATCTTAGCTGTCTAGGGAGCCCTAAGGCAACCTTTACTAACACAGGGTCATTATCATAATAACAACAGAAGGGATCACATTAGTTAACTACCCTGACCTTGACAATTACTTGTTTTAATTGTCTTAGATAATCAAAGGTCTGATTTAGACTGAAGAGTTTGGAAAACTTCAGTTTCTGGCCATTTCTCATATTAACTTTGTGTACACCATAAGCTACCACATTCTATCACAGATGTGTGCCACTACAGTTTATTGACTTCACAGCTTAAGTATCAAAAAGAAGAAAAAAGAGTGAAGATGAGGTGTTTTAGATGATGTAAATAAAGTATCAAGAATAGAAAAATTTTACAAACATAAATAAAAGAGATGTATTATTGTGAACAGTTCATTTGATTTAACTATACCAAACATATTTCAACTGACACACTAATAACTGAAAACTTCAAATATATATGATGTTAACTATGACTACCTTTTAATTTGGTGAGAAATCCTGAAGCTGAATAGCACTGATGAGAGTCACATGGACTACTAAAATTTTTAGACACAGAAATTAGACTGTAATAGTGTGCCTAAGCAGTGAGCTTCAGGAATCAGCTTACTCCAACATTTCCAGAACTAAAAAGACATACACTGCCACATACAGCTTCTATGAATGCTTGGGCTGCAGAATCAGGTCCTCATTTCGCATGACAAGCAACTACCAACTGACATTTTGACCCCAGCTTTCATTGTCATATATTTGAATGTGGGAAAAATACATGACACTAAAGGTTCTCCATCCATGAGGAACAAAATCAATTGAAAGCCAACTGAGTCTTTCTAGATGTGTCATTACTCCATTTTCCTCTAGATTGCATGCTGCTGCACCTTGTACTATACATGCCATTTTGCTACACAAAACTGAAATGCTGCCTGAAATTCTCTAAACCAATGCAAAAAGTATTGAATGGTACAAACTTCTCAGTTTTACTGTACATTCACAGCTCTATGCTCCTATAGAAACATACTATATTAATTACAGACAACACTTATATTTGTTTTTGCTCAGTGCCATTCCGTGGCTTGTAATGTTCACGTTAGTACAGCTATGTATTAGGTAGTAAGATTGGTTAAGTAATGTTTCATAAAAGTATGTTAAATTAATTTTGGCTTGCTACATGAACAGAAATTCAGTTTCTGGACCGGCCATAAACATAATTTTTCATTTGGTACTACATATCCTAGTGAAGCAGAATTTTCACCATTGATAACTCTAAGTGCTAAATATCAATTAAGTTAAAGATATTGAAACTGCTCCATATCCTGCACTTTCAAAACTCAGCCAAGAATTATTTGATGTTAAAACAAATAAAAGCATATTATCTTACTAGCTTCCAAATTGGCTTTTACATTTAATAAGTTGAAAAACTAAATTGTACCAAAGGTTGCTCATTTGTATACTTTTACACTGGTAAAAAATACATTTTATATGGAAAGGTGCAGTAATCCATCTTTATCTTTTCTTTTCTTCTTTTGTGAACAAATAGGTGCCTTTTGCCTTCACTACATTTAGGCCATTCTGAAACTCCCTCTGCTTGCTTGTGTAACCAAACTTAATTCATAATGAAGTTAGAATGCATAATGAAACTCCATTCGTTCCTAGAGTTTATTTAAATTACATTTATTAATGTGTTTGAACATGTCCTTATATATAAAACACACAAATGCAGGCACATGCTCACACACACACACACACACACACACACACACACACACAGAGAGAGAGAGAGAGAGAGAGAGAGAGAGACAGAGAGAGACAGAGAGAGACAGAGAGAGACAGAGAGAGACAGAGAGAGACAGAGAGAGACAGAGAGAGACAGAGACAGAGAGAGTGGGAGAGGGAGGAAGGGAAACAGAGACAGAGAGACAAAGACAGACAAACAGAGACAGAGACAGAAAAAGAAACACACAGAGGACTCATACACATGAATGTGGGGAAAAGGATAACTTGGAGAGGTTGGTTTACTCCTTTTACTATATAAAGCTCAGGAACTGCACAGAAGCCCTTAGGCTTTGAGACAACAAACACTCTTAACTACTAACCTCTCCATTGGGCTTTTGGGTAGTAAAATTACTTGACTAAGGAGTGTAATTTGGAACTCCAACAGATGAAGGGTCAACAAGCCTCATATATTAAATTTCCTCAATAATACTGTGTTGCCTGAGACAAAAAGTGAAAATATTGCCTTGTTAGAGTTGATCATGAAACACAAATAATGACCTCAACCTGAAAGCCAGTCTAGAAACCTAGGCTGTTTTCAGTATAATGGACTAAAATCAGTTCCATTCAAATGTGAAAATATAAGTCTAGAATGTGTGTCCAGTGCCTCAAAGGTGAACAGAGAAGTGTAAGGGCAGACACAGAAGTCATAAAGAATCAGGAAGAATCATTGCACCATCAAAAGAGATGTGACAGTTTTATTGAGTCATCAAAAGACTTTTGAATCACCAACAGATATTCGAAAGGGTTACTTTAAATAGCTGAAGGAACCTTAAGCAACAAAATAATGGGTAGGAGAATATGCTGAATTCAAAATGAAGTATATATTTAAAAATAGATTCAAAGGAGAAACAAAATTTATAGGCTAAAACCCAGAAATATTAGATGTGCCATATAAATGACTTACTTAAAAAGGTATGTTACAGTATTAGGTTAGATAAAGCAGAATTAAAAACTTTAGTTATACAGAAATTATTGGTTTAAAAAGCAAACCGAGAAATGGTATTTTATCTTAAATAAAATGATAGATCCTATTTTTGCATCTATTCTGTTAGTCTGTGTTGTTTTATTTGGGAACTGAGTTCATTGATATTTTGAGATATCAATAACCAATGATCATTAGGTACTACTGTTTTGTTTTTGGTTGTAGCAAAGGCAGTAATGATAATGATACTTATGTATGTGTGCATGACATTAACATTGACTTCCCTCTTTTTATTTTTTCTGGTATTAAGTAATTTATTTGTATTTTTTTTCTTTTTTCATGAGTGTAGTTAACGTTCTTGACTTGGAATTTTCATTTTAGAATTTTCTCCAGGGCTATACTTTTAGACACTGGTTGTTAAAATTTAAGTTTAACACAGAATATTTTAAATTATCAATAGTTATTGAAAAATTGAAGCCTGTAGGAAGACAAACATAATATGTACATGTATGCTTAGATTTATTGAAACCTACTTTTATTAGGATTCTCAAACACTTCAACCTCCCATCTAGACCATATACAAGAGGTGTGGTAATACAGTATATTGGACATGGAGGGTGTAGACCTTATTAGAAGTAGTTCTTTGGAGCTACTCAAGTTTTCTTTGTCAGTCCAAAACACCAAGCAGGAATCAGTAGAAGCAGTTTGGTCCAGAATAAGCCACACGGTTTTACAAAATTACAGAGTCCATGGAAGTGCTATGACTGGGATACTATTAGAATGTTTTTAGTCCTTTTCTTATTGTGAAGTAATGAAAAGTGAAGAGCAGCAAAATGTTTCAAGGTAAACAAGTATAAGGACATCAGCTCACTGTCTGAGAGGTTATATTTATTTTCTTTATAAACATCCCATCTCCTCTCAAGCTTCTGTTCCAGGCAAACATTGCACGCCCTTCACAATCACACTACAATTCCCAAATCCAAATAAAGTTAGATAAAGAGAAGAAATGTAATGGGAATGCATGAATCCCCCTGGGAAAGTGAAAAAATAGAGTTTTATGGATAGACTGAATGAATTTAGGGATGAGACCAGGAAGGATCAGATGGAAAGGGAGGAATAGACAGAGAGTATGGAACAAAAATAAAATAAGTATGAATTCAGGGGATGGACTAGGAATCTCAGTGTAGTGTAAACATCCTGGAGCCTATAAGGATAACCCAAGCAAGTACTCCTAGTCAAGATATTGAGCCTAGACTTGTCATCTACTTTAATCAGGCTAGGTGTCCAGTGGTAAAACTAGATCACCAACCCAAGCACAAAATCTATAGCCCACCAATTGTCCTGGCAGCAAGATGTGGTAGAACAATGTAACACATGGGAGTGGGCAACCAATGAATGGTCTAACTTGAGGCACAAGACACCAAAGAAAACTTGTGTCAACACTGTTTGAGATGGTCATGATGGCTCAGAGACCTAGGGTAGACCCAACACTACTGACAAAAGAATACATGTGACCAAAATGTTTTCTAGTTTTGTTCTGCTATAACCATAGATAGGTACCTAGCCCAATTGTCCTCAGAGACACTTCCTCTAGCAAATGATGAGAGTGGATTCATAGGCCAAGAGCCAAATATTAAGTGGAGGTAGAAGAATGTGCATAAAAGAGGGTGCAAGAATTATAAGAGCCAGAGAGTTTGAGAATACCAGAGAAACTCATTTCACAGAATAAGTTAAGCAGAGTTCAGGGAGCTTCCCTCTCTATGCTGTTTTCCTTTAGGGTGGAGGTTTTCTTGAACTCCTAACAGGGGAAGAAGATGTGCTCTCTTTTGACTTTTTCTGGGACCTCTTCTTGTCCACTGGGTTGCCTTGATTTGAGAATTTATGTTGTCTTATTGCCTCTTGTTATAGACAGGTTGATATTACTGGGGAGCATTCCTTCTGAAGGAAACAGAGTAGAAGTAAATCTAGGGGAGGAAGTAAAAGAAAAGTGTCTTGGTCAAGATGCATTGCATAAATATAGAAGAATAAAGAAGAAGACATACCCATCATTTATTTTCAGCAAAATTGAAAATGTAGTTTTAGCACATTTAAGATGAACAGCATCTTACTATTAGCTACAGTGTAGCATCCATTTTTTTTCCAGAATACCTGAGCTTTATACTGACTCTTTCCTAGTCCCCATATTTTGTTCCTAGTAACCATCTCTCACTTGCTAAAATTTAGATTTGTATAAATTTCAATATAAACAATACCACATGGTATTTGTTCTTCTCTGAGGAGCTTATTATTTCAGTGTTTTTTTTTTTTTTGTATTTTATTATTTCTAATAGAAATTATAATTACTGTATTTTCCCCATGGTTATTTTACAAATTTACTCACATATTTATTTTCATGCTCCTTCAAAGTCATGGCCTCTGTTTTTATTAATTGCTATTGCATGAGTATAAATTCATATGTGTATTTGAATATATTAATACAATTAGTATTATATGAATATATGTATATATATGTGTGTGTGTGTGTGTATTATATGTATTCAGTAATTTTTCCAAAATATAACCTGTTCAGTACCTATACTATTTCATAAGATTTCCTTATTGTGTCTGTACCAACATCCAAATCCTAATATCTTTGAGATACTTTTTGTGAAGCAAACAAATGCTAAAGGTATTTGAGAATCTACTACTAAATACCAATATGTTTAAATTAAACACACAGACACTCACATACATTTTGTGTGCATTTGAATACTATAGTTATCTTCAGCCATACCAGAAGTTGGCCTTAGGTGTCATTTCAGATTCTTGTGAGCCACAATGTGGTTGCAGGGAATTGAATACAGGACCTCTGGGAAGAGCAGTCAGTGTTCTTAACCAATAAGCCAACTTTCCAGCTATTTAAACCTTTCTTTTATATTTGCTTTCTTGATTGTTTAACTAGATTGGAAGCAGTTTATTCTCTTGCAATAGCTATCTCGTGATTAATATTTCAAAATCTTTCCAAAGCCTTGTAGAAAAAAAATAGTTATAGATGTTGGTTGTTTGGAGTTTATAAACAAGAACAATAATAGAAAAATTGAAGATCATGGTACTGCCTTTACAGTTTTTTTAGTAAGGTGAAAAGAATCTTGTTATAAAAAATGATAGACCAAATTTAGACTCTTAATCCACCTTAATTTATATTATCTAAAGTTCATAGAATTAGTTCTCCATTACATATGATAACACTGAATGGTGTGGGCATTCACCCCTTGTGAATATTTTGGTATTTAACACTTCTATGCAGAGGAAAATAGGCAGCAGGTTATGCCTTTTAAGATTGTTTGTTTATAGTTTCATAATTTAATACTAAGACATCCCAAGGGCTTTTTAATATTAGGATGTAGAATGTTATATCCTGATTCAAAATTGTCTTTTTTTCATTGTTAATGTTATCTATCATGAAAGTGCAACTTCTAGTACATAAAATACAAAAGTGGTAATGATGCTTTTTATTTGTGTATCTGCTCAATCAGACTAATTGAAAAAAGATAGTACTTTTATAATTACAGGTGTAGAGGGAACCAATTGACTTATCATAGAATATACCTGCATATTCTATGATATATGCAATGATAAATAAATGAAGGTTGTAAATTAAAATAATATGTGATATTCAAAATTGTGTTTTAGAATTGTTTGGGAAGTTTAAAGGTAATGAGAAATCTATGTCAGAGTTATATGACATATTAAAATGATAATTTTTGAGTCTCCGGAATTCTATCTGAGAATGTGATTAAATATCTGTATTCCACAATGCATTCTAAAAGAAATTTATATACTCTTAAACACTAAAAATGGAAATAAGTGCATAAAATTTTGCCATCATGAAAATGCAGTACCTCGGAATTATCTTAATAGTTCCTATCAATTCTGGAGTGAAGAAAGAGGCTGAGAAGTCTCCTTTGTTTTCCTCGATAATTTAAATTACAATTGTCATTGAAGTTCCATTAAAATCTAATGTCCCAATAGCACTAGCATTTGAATTTCTTGCCACCTGTTCACAGCTGCTGGGAGCAATTTACTGTTTATTGTACACACATGCTTACACTTAGGCACATACAAAAAACTGGTTTAATAGGAGCCCATGTGGAGAACTGGAATAGAACCCAGATTTCAGGGTTAATCATAATGCTGGAAGGAGATTTTTAAATGATAATTGTTGACTTATAAACTCTAGCTTCTAGACCTCTACAACAGTTATTTCAAATTCAAGTGACTAATACCCAGGGAGCTCTGGACTTCAAGATCATTGCTAAGGTACCTTTAGGTTCACACAGTTAAAATGGAATGATTGTCAAGAGTTGTACTAATGTCTACAGGCAGGATGCTGAACTCTAGATTTTGTTTGCTGATGTACAGCTGTTGAAATTTAAACATTAAACTGACATACAGTGTTACATCAGGATCAGAGTCTCACTTTAGGACATATTTAAATCTTTTTAGCATTTTCTTCTGGTAATTGGTCTACCTTTTGAGCCCTGTTTTATTTGATGGTGCTCTGGGAACTGAATGGCTTCAGTGAAATAAGAAAACAGTAAGAGAATTCAATAAAAGGCTGATTTTATACCTTGCTGTTGCTGAGTTTTTGAAGAAGAAATCTAGTACCTATATTAGAACATCTTTCCTTTTTTTATTAACTATCAAAATGAAAAATTATTCAACAGGAAAACAGGTCAATAATGTGTATTTTTGGTTCTTATAAATAAGGTATTAAAAATGTGATACTACTTGAATTTGGGGTTTCAATTAATGTTGACCTTAGATTTACTGTATGTAAATTCTGAAAGCAGAAAAGAATGGAAGACAATAATTTGGAAGCCTCAGTCCTTCTTAGAAAAAAACAAAAAGGAAGAAAAAATCATGTATTCATCATATATTATTATGTTAAAATTTTGCAATCTATAATAATATTTTATAAAACAAATAAATTAATAATAAATTAAGTTACCTATAGTTTAAGGGTTAGTAAAACTCCATTCTAAAATTTCTTTTTGAAACTACTATGAAGCTTACATTGTTGTATTTATCCAAAAATAATATGCAAAGCAACATTGCATTAGTGAGCTGAGAATATACTAGAGAAAGGTGATCTGTCCACTCTTAAGAATCTCTCAAATTGTGATCTAGGGCATCTATCAGGTATATGAAAACTAGGTCACTAGGCTTTATTTTGAACAGAACCTCATGGATACACACCAACATCAAGGTGAAAATTATTGGCAAATTTAGTTTACCTTCTAGTTTATATATAGTTTCAGGACTACCCCTTTTTACTAGGCATAGTACACCTATAAAGGAGACAATTACTGGAAGAGAAAAACAATCTCTCTTTCTTGGATTCATCACTAGTTGCTTGTAGTGTTTTTGTCTAGATGTGGGATCATATAAAATTTTATTTTATCTCTTACACCTTAGCATATCAATGGATATTTACATATTTTGTACACATATACACATATCTGTATATGTAGCAATAGCAACAAAGGGGAAACGGTATGCATCTGAGAGAAAAGGATATAAAAAGAGTTGGATACAGAAAGACAGTAACTTGGAGAGGCTGGATGGAGGGATGTATGGAGGGAGAGAAAAATGATATAGCAGTATTTTAATTTAAAACAGAAAAATAAATTATTCTATTCATTTAGTCCAGTTCTATTTATAATATCTGTACAAAATTAAAACTATATAAATGCAACTCACAAAGTGCCAATTGATTTACAGGCAGAATAACTTCAAAAAGCCATTTAGAAATTAAGGATGAATATGTATGATTAAGATAAAAATTTTATAAAAGTATTTGTTTGTCTTTTTATGTATAGACCATATATAATTAAGGTCAAATAACTTTTACTATAAACACATTTCTTGTAAGTGAAAATATGCGTTTAATTTCTTTTTTCATCATTTAGTTTCAATTGTGGAACATAGTTCGAAATGTACAGCTCAGAGCAGCCCCAACACTGAAAGACAAGTATCCTTCCATGAGTCGTTTGACTGGGGAAACAGGAACCAATGAAATGGATATCCAACTACAAAAGGCAGGACTACACCATTATAACAAAATAAACATCATATCCGAAAAACTGTGATCCTGGAGATACAACACAAACAATAAGATTTTTGAAAGCCAGTAATCATATAGTAATATCCCCACAGAAGAAGAATTTATCAGAAACACAAGGCTACTGTTTTCTTTTTCTTTTTATTTCGTGCAATGTTTTGCAGTTATGATTTTTTCTTTTAACTCAATCAATATTTTTCATATATCTACAACTACTCAAATCTACATTCTTTCTTGCTATCTCTGTCATTAAAAAGCAAAACACTATCTAAAATCGGAAAGAAAAACAAGATTAAAAATAGGACAAAAGAACCAAGCAAACAAACAAAAGTATAAAAACAAAAGGAGTGGGGCACAGAAACACTATAAGACAGAGACACATAAATTGTCAAATGCTGTAATTTCATAAAACTCAAACTCAGTAGCCTTAACATATAAGAAAAAGACTTGTTTTCTTTTGCAATCTTGTTTTTTTTCTTACAATTTATTTAAAAAAATAGAAAGATACATGTACACATTTTTAAAAACATTCTCGCATAAAACTATATGAACATATTTTTGTCAGTACTTGATTTTTTTAAAGGATTGATATTATGCATTGAAATCTTACTAGTTACCATAAGCATAAAGTACATGTAAAATATAACATAGCATGGAAATAGTCAAAGTTTTCAAGATGTATACTTCAATTAAACATAATGATTTTTCAATACCAAAAATTGCCACAAGGCTATCTTCTTAGCTCTTGAGTTATTAATGATTTAAAGTCTAGGTGTACCCCACTCTGAGTAGGTATTATATATTTATTATTTTTATTGTTGTTGTTTTATACAGACTGAGGGTTCCACATTTTGGCCTTTCTTTTTTTCAGCTTCATATAGTCTGTGAGTTGTTTTTCTTGGTTATTCAGAGTTTTCTGAAGCTATTATCCAATTATCAGTGACTGCATATTGTGTCTGTTTTTTTTTTGACTGGGTTACCTCACTTAAGATGATATTCTCTAGATACACCCATTTTTCTAGGAAGTTAATAAAGTCATTGTTTCTAATAGATATGTAGTACTCCATTGTATAAATGTACCAAAATTTCTGTATCCATCTACTGAAGAACATCTGTGTTCTTTCCAGCTTTTGAATATTATAAATAAGGCTGCTATGAACACAGTAGAGCATATGTTCCTATTGTATGTTGGAGCATCTTTGGAGTATATGCCCAGAAGTAGAATAACTGGGTCTTCATGTAGAACTATGTACAATTTTCTGAGGAACTGCCATACTGATTTTAGGAGTGGTTGTACCAGCTTATACTCCACCTACAGTGGAGGAGTATTCCTCATTTTCTGCATCCCTGCCAGCATCTGCTGTCATCTGAGTTTTTGATCTTAGCCATTCTGACAGGTGTGAGATGGAATCGCAGAGTTGTTTTTATTTGCATTTCTTTGATGACTAGGGATGTTGAGCATTTTCTTAGGTGCTTCCCATCCATTCAAAATTCCTCAATTGAGAATTCTTTGTTTAGATCTGTAACACATTTTTATTAAAATTGTTTGAGTGTCTGGAGTCTAACTTCTTGAGTACTTTGCATATATTGGACATTGACTTCTATCAGATATGGGATTGGGAAAGGTCTTTTCCCAATCTGTTAGTTGTCATTTTATTTTTTTAACAATGTCTTTAGACTTACAGAAACTTTACAATCTCATTATGTCTCATTTATTGATTCTTGATCTTAGAGAACAAGTCACTGGTGTTCTCTTCAGGAAATTTTCCACTGTGCCTATGTATATTCTAAGGTTTTCCCCAATTTCTCTTCTAACAGTTTCAGTGTACCTGGTTTAATGTGGAGATCTTTGATCCACTTACCCTTGAGCTTTGTAAAAGGAGATAAGAAAGGGTCTATTTTCATTCTTCTGCATGCTGAGTGCCAGTTGGACCAACACCATTTGTTGAAGAGACTGCCCTTTTTCCATTGAATGTTTTCAGCTCCTTTGTCAAAAATCAAGTGACCATATTGTGAGGGTTCATTTCTGGATCTTCTATTCTGTTCCATTGATCTACATGCCTATCTCTGTACCAGTACCATGCGGATTTTAACACAATTACCTTCTAATACAGCTTGAGGTAAGGGATGGTAATTTCCAAGGAAGATTTCTTGTTGTTGGGAAAAGATTTCACTATTCTAGGTTTTTTGTTATTCCAGATGAATCTGGAAATTTCTCTGTCCTACTCTCTGAAAATTAGGTTGGATTTGATGGGGATTGCATTGAATATGTAGATTGCTTTTAGTAAGACGGTCATTTTTCCAATGTTGATCCTTCCAATCTATGAGCATAGGAGATCATTCCATCTTCTGAGATCTTCTTCGATTTATTTCTTCAGAGATTTGAAGTTCTTGTCATACAGGTCTTTCACTTGCTTAGCTAGGGTCATACCAAGGTATTACATGTTGTTGTGATGGGTATCTTTTCCCTACTTACTTTCTCAGCATGTTTGTGCTTTGAGTAGAGCTGTATATTGCTTTATTTTTTTTATTTTTATTTTTTTTTAGGTATGGGCCTTGGATTCCTGCTCTTTGTAGGACTTCTATCATGAATGGATATTGAATTTTGTCAAATGTTTTCTCCACATCTAAAAAGATGATCATGTGGTTATTTTCTTTGAGTTATTTTATATGGTGGATTACATTGACAAATTTCCTTATGTTAAACCATCCATACATCCCAGGAATGAAGTCTACTTGATCATGGTGAATGATCATTTCAATGTGTTCTTGAATTTGGTTTGCAAGAATTTCAGTGAGTATTTTTGCAACAATGTTCATAAGGGAGATTGGTCTGAAATTCTGTTTCCATGTAGGGTCTTTGTGTGGTTTAGGGAATGAAAGTTATTGTGGCTTTGAGAATGAGCTCGGTAGTGATCCATCTGACTCTGTTTTGTGGAATAGTTTGGAAAATATTTGTATTATGTCGTTAATAAATGTCTGGTAAAATTTTGCACTGAACCTACCTAGTCCTGGATTAAAAATGCTTTTGAAGACTGTTTTCATTTCTTTAGGTAATATGGGCCTGTTTTATGCATTGTCTTATCCAGATTTAACTTTGATATCTGGTATCTGTGTAGAAATTTATACATTTGCTCCAGATTTTCCAGTGTTGTTGAGTATAACCTTTTGTAGTAGGATCTGATAATTTCTTGAATTTCCTCAGTTTCTGTTGTTATTTCTCTTTTTTTATTTTTGATTTTGTTAATTTGGATACTTGCTTGGTGCCCTCTGGTTAGTCTGGTTAAGAGATTATCTATCTTGCTGATTTTTCTCAAAGAACCAGCATATATGTTTAGGATTAAGGATTTATCCTGATAGATTTTTCCTGTGATTAGTAAAGTTTCTTTCCTTTTATTTTTTGATAACTTTTGATTGAAAATCTACTTTATTCGATATTAGAATAGCTATTCCAGCTTGCTTATTGGGGCCATTTCTTTGGAATATTTGTTTCCCAGACTTTTTTTCTCTGAGATAAATTCAGTCTGTAAGTTCCTCATTAAAAATCCAACATAGTCCTACCTGAAGACCCAGTTATTCCACTTCTGAGCATATACCCCAAAAAATCTTCAAAATAAAACAAGGACACCTGCTCCTCCATGTTTATAGCAGCCTTATTTATAATAGCCAAGAACTCAGCTGTCCTTCAGTAGATGAATAAATACAGAAATTCTGGTTTATTTAGACAATGAAGTATTACTGAGCTATTTGAAACAATGACTTCCTGAAATTCCTAGCAAAATGGAAGCATCTAGAGAATATCATCCTGAGTGTGGTAACCCAGTCAGAAAAACAGACATGACATGCAGTCACTGATATTTGAATACTAGCCCCAGAAAGCTCTGAGTACCAAGAAACAACTTGAAAACAACTTGAAACAACTCTGAGCAAGAAACAACTCACAGACCATATAAAGCAAAATAAATAAATAAATAAATAAATAAATAAATAAATAAATAAATAAATAAATAAATAAAAGAAAAAAGAAGGGCCAAAAATTAGAAGCATCAGTCCTTCTTAGAAAAAAAAAGACAATGACAATAAGTACATAGCACCCTCTCAGAGTGAGGTACACCTAGACCTTAAATGATTAATAACTCAAGAGCTAAGAAGATAGCCTTGTGGCAATTTTTGGTAGTTAAAAACCATTATGTTTAATTTATACTCACCAAGAAAACTTTGACTATTTCCGTGTTATGTTTTATTTTACATACACTTAATTATCCTGAGACTTTAAAGCTCATGCTGTGGTTTGTCGCTCCCACTTTTCTGTTGGACAACACAGACCTGCAGCAGCTAAGGGATGCATGGCCTTGGCAGAGCCAAACTAATATAGGAAGCATCAGGTGGTTTCCATGCCCTCCACAGTGGACACAGAGGGCAGGCACTGTGGAAGATTACAAGAGACTGCAGCCTTGATTTTTACCTTCTATGGACACCATCTCTTAGGTCTTTACAGACCTCTTTCCCAGAATCAAAGAGGTAGGTTCTAGGATAGATACCCCCATCTCTCTCTCTCTTTCCTGCTTCTCTCTCTGTCACACACACATGCATCTGCACAGGCACAGACACATGCAGACACATACACACACACACTCACAGCCTCACACTCATTCTATGTATATCAAGATCATTTTTAAGCTTCAATCCACCCCCCCTCAAGTATTTCCACTTTCAGAAATGACAATAGAAGACAGCAGAGATTGGTAGTAAATGTCTCATTGACAGCTCAGAGCTTAAAATAACACACACACACACACACACACACACACACACACACACACACACACACCACTCTGCCCCTCCCCCATGAACAAGGCTAGGCAACTCCTTTCTGAAGAACCAGGGAAAAGGGATAGGGACACTGCTTGCTTTTTTATGGTATGTTTCTAATGTATGACTATTATGAATGGAACAACAGTGAACATGTTTAAGCAGGTATCATTTTAATGGTGGTAAAGATTTGGCATATATGACTAAATTTGCTATGGCTGAATCTTGAGTATATATCTATTCCGGTCTTTCTAAGAAACCATCACAGCTGTTTTCTACACCAGATATATAAGTTGACACTTCCACCATCAATGAATCAGCTGCTTTTACTCCACAAACATTCTGAACAGCATGAGCTGTCATTTTTTGTAATGATCTTGTCCAGTCTGTTTTTATAAGGTGAAATTTGAGAAGGTTTTGATTTGTTTTTTCTTGATGATTAAGGCTGTTGTATGTTTTTAAGTACTTCTCAATCAAATATATTTTCTCTTTTGAGAATACTGAGCTAAGAACTATACCACATTTTCATTGGGTCAGTAGTTTCATGAATGTCCTGTTCTTTTAGCTCTTTTATAGTTTAGATATTTTCCATTTTTTATTTATATAGTTGGTAAACATATTTTCTAATTCTGTACCCAGCCACCTTATCTGAAGGATAAAGAAGATTTGCCACAGAGAATCTTTTCAATTTCAGGACATCTTATTTATCAGTATTTTTTTCAGTCTGCGCTATCAGTGTTTTGATAAGAATGTCCTTTTCTTTTTCAACAAGTTCAAAATTATTTTGTGCTTTCGTTTCTATCACTTTCATTGTATATGGTATTATCTTGAAGTCTTTGATTCATTTGGACTTGTGACAGCTGAAAGATATAAGTTTATTTGTATTCTCTACATGCAGACATACAGCTTAGCCAGCACTATTTGTGGAAGATTTGTTTTCAACATTTGTTTCAAAATTTGTTTCCAGGTTCTTTATAAAAAATTAGTTGTTCATATGTATGCACATTTATGTCTGGTCTTCAATAGGATTTCTTGACTAATGTGTCTGTATTTGTATTGATACGATGCTCTGTTTACTACTATAACCCTGTTGTGACACTTGAAATTGGTAACACTTTCAACAGTTCTTTTATTCAGGGATTTTGTAGTTGTCCTCTGAGTGTGTGTGTGTGTGTGTGTGTGTGTGTGTGTGTGTGTTTTCATATGAAGCTTAAAATTGTCTTTTCATTATCTGTGAAGTATTTCATCAAATTTCAATAGAGATTGTATTTAAACTATAGATTTTTTTTTACTGACCCATAAGTATGGGAGGTTTATTTAACTTCAGTCTGAACCTGAATGCCATCATTTCTTATGTAGATAATCATAATTTTCATAACTTTTAATAGATTTTTTTTTATTTTAATGAATATGTAGTGTTATTTCTTATCTCTTTAACTGGGTTTCAACTTAAAATTATTTTTATCAATTGTTAATATGGCTACATTATCTTTCTTTTTAGATCCCTTTGGTAGAATGACTTTCTCTATATATACCTGGAGGTCATATCTCTCCCTGATGTTAAAGTATGTTTCTTTGTTAAGTACTAAGATATATCCTGATTTCCTATCTACTCTATTAGTCTGTGTCTTTAATTGTTGAACTAAGACCTTTGGTATTGAGAGGTAATAATAAGCAATGTCTGGTGATTACTCTTATTTTATTGTGCTGGCATGGGGACCCACTGTTTTGAATTTACTGTTGTGTTCCCTAATTTTGATTGGGTGTGATTAAGTTTTCAAGTGGAAATTTTCTTTCGACTGCATTCATTAGAAATGGAATTGTACATAGTGTTTATATTTAGGTATTTGGTAGAATTTTTCTCCAACTCTAATGATTAATAATTATTAATTGGGAGAGTAATCTCGGCTTATATCTGTCATGTCCTACAGTCGGTAGAACATCCATCTGTTCAGGTCGTTCTGCCTTTCACTGTCTTCATTGAACTTTCAAATGTAATTCAAAGTAATATTCCTTCATATGTTTTTTCCTGGCATTTTAACATTGCAACATTTAATACTATTTTTGTGCTGTATCTGCAGTGTTTAAATTATTATATGCCTTAGGTAATTTGTTTTCTATTCAAGTCTTTTCAGTGTTCTATGTGTTCCCTATATCATCTGGGACTACCTTCTTTTGTTTTATAAAATTTATTTCTATGTTGTTGTTAAAAAATTTTCAATGTCTTCAATCATTGTTTACTTTCCTTCTTTATTCCTCTTATTCTTATATTTGATCTTTCATAGTATCCCAGATTTCTTGAATTAGGAAAATAGAATTAGATGATGGGATGGATAATAAATAATGTTCTTCCTGAATGTTCTATTGAAGCAGTTTTCAGGAACAGATTTAGCCAGTAATTGCTTAAACACATAAAGTGAGAATGAGGAGAGGCTAAGATAAGTGATAAGCAAGACGACTTGTAAGGTGATACAATCTTTGAAATTGATTTCTTTAACACCAAAGGGAGAAAAGTGTAATTTGTAGTAACTGTAATAAGATTTCAAAAATGTCAAGTTATCCTTTATATGAATACCAAGGAGAAGAACAGCAATGATTTGAAAAATAGAAGAAATAATGTTGATTTTTGTCAAGTTAATGTGTTCATTCAGTCTTATAAAAATAATTAACTAAAACAGGTCTCCATCTGGGTTCTTTTGACTTTCACAGAGAAACAACTGAGCCCTGAGCTATAAGTGATGTGACAGTGGCAAGTTACAGGCAATGCACTCTGTTCTCTTGAACTTCCTGACAAAGCATGAGAAATTAACTATATATGGAATTAAGTTTTCACCTCATATTCTGGCCTATAAAACTGTTCATATATTTCATGTATATAAGGAAGATAATATTATCATGTATTGTACAAATAGAAACTGACACTTAAATGCTTACATGTGCCATATTTCAGTGGCCTCACTGGGTAGCTGAAGAAATAAAAAATGAATCTTTTACATCATTTTATAAAAGAATCAGTTCCAATTAATTTGTCTGACACTTAAATTTAGCACTCTTCCTTACACTAGGGCATCCAGCTTCACAGAACCAAGGATCTCTCACCCCATTGACACCCAATAAGGCCATCCTTTTCTACATATATGGCTGAAGTCATGTGTCACTCCATGTGTACTCTTTGGTTGGTGGTTTAGTTCCTGGGAGCAATGGGTGGTCTGATTATTTGAAATTGCTATTCTTGTGAGATTCCAAACCCCTTCAGCTCCTTTAGTCTTTTCTCTAACTACTCCACTGAAATCCCATTCTCAGTCCAATGGTTGACAGAGAACATCCACCTCTGTATTTGTCAGGACCTGGCTGAGCCTCTCAGGAGACAGCTATACCAATGCTCCTCTCAACATGCACTTTTTGGCATCTGCAATATTTTCTGGTTTTGATGACTGTATATAAGATGAATCTCTAGGTGAGTCAGTCTGTTGATGACCTTTACTTAAGTCCATGCTTCATATTGTATCTCCATTTCTTTCTGTGAGTATTTTCATACAGGCTGAAGCATCCACAATGTGGTCTTTTTTCTTCTTGAGCTCCATATTGTCTGGGAATTGTATTTTGGGTATTCTGAGCTCTAGGGCTAATATCCACTTGTCATTGAGTGCATATCATGCATGTTTTGTTGGGATGTGGTTATCTCCCTCAGAATGGTATTTTCTAATTCCATCCATTTGCCTAAGAACTCAATAAAGTCATTGTTTTTAATAGCTGAATGGTACACCATTGTACCACAATTTTTGTATCCATTTTTCTGTTGAAGGACATCTGGGATCTTTTCAACTTCTGGCTATTATAAATAAGTATGCTATGAACATGGTGGAAAATGTGACCTTGCTGTATGTTAGAGCATCATTTGAATATATGCACAGGAGTGGTATAGCTGGGATGTCAGGTAGCGCTATGTGCAATTTTCTGAGAAACCTCCAGACTGATTTCTACAGTGGTTGTACCAGCTGACAATCCCACCAACAGTGGAGGAGTGTTCCTCTACCTCCATGTCATTACCAGCATCTGCTGTCACCTGAGTTTTGTTTTGTTTTGTTTTGTTTTGTCTTAGCCATTCTACTGGTGTGAGGTGTAATCTCGGGGTTGTTTTGATATTCATTTCCCTGATAACTGCTTCTTGGCCATTTATTATTACTCAGTTGAGCATGCTTTATATAGATCTGTACCACATTTTAATAGGGTTATTACTTTCTCTGGAGTCTAACTTTTTAAATTCTTTATAATAATATATATATATTAAATATTAGTCCTCCATTGGATGTAGGATAGGGAAAAACCACCATTTCGACCTATTGATAGTGTTCTTCACCTTACAGAAAAGCTTTGTAATTTTATGAGTTCTCATTTATTAGTTGTTGATCTTAGAGCATAAACCATTGGTGTTGTGTTTGGGAAATTTTCACTGTGCCCATGTGTTCACATCTCTTGCCCACATTTTCTTCCCTGAAGTTTGAGTGTATCTGGTTTTATGTGAATCACTTGGACAGATAAGTATTTATGGATTTGCATTTATGTACATGCTGACCTCCTGTTTGCTAAAAATGTCTTCTACACCCTCCACACTGGATGGTTTTACCTCTTTTGTCCATGATCAAGTGACCAAAAGTGGGTTAAATGGAGAGTCCCCCAGAATATCTTTTATTGTTGAGAATAGTTTTCTCTGTCCTGAGTATTTTGTTATTCCAAATGATTTTGAATTGCTCATTCTTACTCTGTGAAGAATTGAGATAGAATTTTGATGGTGAATGCATTAAAACTCTAGGTTATTATGGTTTTTACAGGAAAATGTATGAATCTATAGCTGCTTTTATAACCCATTTTCATCATCCAGATAATTCCTTTAGCAGTGTGTCAGTATAGATAATGGGGTAACAATTATCAGTGAAGCATTGTTTTGTTTACAATTTTTTCATATTTTTAAATTGTATTAATTAAAAATCCACCTATCTTCATGTTTTGCTTATTAGTTTTCTTCTTTTTTCTAATCTACTCTTCCATGTATTTCCTTGAATTTTGCTACTCTGAACCTACCATTTGGTTTTCCTTTGTCCTTTAAAACATCTATTTTCTCTTTGTCAGATCCTTAGTCATTGAGATACTATATAGTGAAAACAAATAAATGTTATATAATTGTTTCAGAAAGGCTTATTTTATGTTTGTACATGTTTTCAATAATTGCTTGTAGTTACTTAATGCTAAATTTGACTTTGATATTTTCTCAGGATTAATTACTATAGTATATTTATTCTTTCAATTCATATATTCAACTTTCTATTTACTTCTTAATTTCTAAAAGAATGAATAAATTCCTAATAACTAATAATCAACAAATAATTTGGAATAGATTTGCATTTATTTTATTAAGGATTAAATAGTAGATACTAAATGATGAGATCAAAGCTAAATTACAGAATACTTTGATATCTCTCTGGAAGATTTAGCTAAGTTTAGCTCATTGTGAAAATATTTCTCTAGATGTGCAATCTATTGGCGCAAGTATTGTACTGATATCTCCCAGCACTACTAGACTAGAGTAAATTTTAAATTTCAGGGTGGTAATTTATGAACTTGAGTTACCATGTATTTGGTTCACATATATTAACAATTATAATATCAAACATAACATAAGTTTTTCCTTTAATGAATATAATGTCTTGTTAATCTTCTATTCAGACTAGGTTTAGTTTGAAGTTTATTTTTATTAAGCGTTAAAACGTAAAATCTAATTTTAGTTACCTTGGCATGAGATACTGTTTTTTTTTTCCTTCTTTATAACTAAAAATATATCTATCATTGGTTGACAGTTTTTTTTAATTTAATAATGAAAAAATCAATCCTGATGCCTGATCCAATAAAATAGTCATTGTCTTCTCTTAAGAGTTAAATGTACTAATACAAAAAGTATTTAAAAAATGTGCACTAATTCCCATTATTTTGTTGCTTTTGCTGTGTTTTATAAAATATTTTGATTAAGTTTTCTGCAATGTTCATTTGTCCTTTGTATCTTTTGGGGCAAG
The DNA here is from genome assembly GCF_963924665.1 of Micromys minutus. NCBI lineage: Eukaryota > Metazoa > Chordata > Mammalia > Rodentia > Muridae > Micromys > Micromys minutus. Next base: position 9,783,068 of record NC_137973.1, read on the forward strand.
CTAACATATTCTTCAAAAATAATTTTTGTAGTATTATTTTTATAAGCTGGCTTAGTAGTCATAAATACTTTAATTTTTACACAGAAGTTTTTCTTTATCTATAGTATTTTATATTTTATAAAATATCATTCCAATTATTTTTAGTTTTATAGTCTCCATTAAAAAAAAAAAAACCTTTAATTTTTATTTGCCTTCTTTTGTATGTGACTTTACCATAAAATATTTGCAATTTTTCCACATATTTTCTATATCTCATATACTTATTATTTTCACTAAAATAGAATATAAATAAGGGGCTTAGTTTTTATATTGTGTGTCTCTTAGATCTCGGTAAGATTTAGAAAATGTTTGTTCTTACTTTGTTTTGACATAAATATGTTTTTTTTTCTGTATCTGTCATGTGTAGGTCTACTCTTTATATAATAGTGCAATTATTTATTATGTTTTATTTTGGGGTACTGAGTAGGTGGTGAATGCTTGTATGATCTAAACCTTCTGCCTTGTTCAAGAACTGATAGTTAATACCAGGTAATTCATTGTTTTCAATTCATAAAAGCCATCATCCATCTTGTTTATTAAACTTATCAGATCAAATACTGTACTTGATTTTAGCTCAAGGCCAAGAAACAATTATAAATGATTCTTTATGTACACTCTTCTAAAACCAATAAATTATCCAACCAATGAACCAACCAACTAAGCAAACAAACACAATTAAACTTGCAAGATCCTCAATAGTGCATTCTATTGTTTAAATTTTTAATAGGCATGGTTGTCTTACTGAGTTATGAATTAAATATATTCTCTTTCTTTTTACAAGTTTTTACTTCTCAAATTATAAATGTTGAGGTCATGATGTGAAACATTAAGGCAGAAATGTTTCTAAATTTGGAATACAACTACTCTTGCATTTGAATTTAATAATACTTATAAACCATTTGGTGATCCTAGTGTTTATTAAACAAAATTCAGGTTAAAAAATCTATAGTGCTTTCTCTTTATTATTACAGGCAAATAGGAATGCATATATGTTTTATTGTTCAAATCAACTAATAAGACAAATTTATCAGTAAGGAAGATGGATACAAGAAGAGGGAAATAGATAAAGAGGGTACATATGACAACTTTGTTACTAAGATAAATCATAAGCTAAGCTTTGTAATTAAGATTTTTAATTTTTCTACTTTTATTATTTTATGTATGTACATTCCCTTGTCTTGGTTACTCTCCCACAGTTCTTCATCTCCTGCCTCCTCTTTCTTTCCTCAAAAATGGTAGTAACCCCTCTCAACCAGACTTCATCCTTCCCTGAGGCCTCAAGTCTCTCTAGAATTAAACGCAACTTCTCCCACTAAAACCTGCGCAGGCAGACCTCTGCTATATTTTGTGCCAGGAGCCTCAGACTGGCTCATGTATGTTTCTAGTTGGTAGCTCCTTCTTTGGGGCATCCATGGAGAATGGCTAAGTTGATACTGCCTGTTTTCCTATGGGGTCACTCTCTCCTTCAGGCTCTTTAATCCTTCCACTAATTGAATTACAGAGGTCCCTGACTGTAGTTCAATGATTAGTTGTAAGTATCTGCTTCAGTCTCAGTCAGTTGCTGGTAGGAGCTCTCAAAGGACTGCCATACCAGGCTAATATCTGTAAGCTCTTCATAGCATCAGTGTTGGCATTCTGTTAACCCCACCCCTCAATTACCTAGCAGTAGCCAGGTATACTCAGCCCCAATTACCTGACACTATAAAACAGGCTTCTTGCCCCTTGCCCCCTCTTCTTTCTCTTGCCTCTCTAGGCCTCTTGGCCTCTTGGACTTTTGCATCCTTCCTCTGCCCCCCATTATCCCTTCCCTTCCCCTTCTCTCCCCCCTCCACATGCTAATGGGTGGCCTCTACTCTTCTACTTTTTTATACCCTTCCCCCTATCTTCTTCTACTATCCTCTTAACTCTCCCATGACGTGAATAAACTCTATTCTGTATTATACCGTACTATGACTGGTCCTTCAGGGAGAAGGGATTCCCAACATGGGGCCCCCAGAGTCAACTCCCTTGACCCCAGGCCTCTCCGCAACACCATGGACCATACCCCCTTCACTCTCTTCATCCTTCTCCTGAGATTGGTTCCAAAACCCAGGATATCATCTTTTAGCAACATTGGTGCCCCCTGACTTTTCTTCTCAATCACTATTAGTGTCAAGTTTTGGTCTGTGCCCCCCATTTTCACCCTTTAAGATGATGCCAAGTTGCGCCAATCACTGAACTTTACAATGAAAGTTTCAGAAGATTGAGACCATACTCAGATACTTTAAGTATTGTGGTCATCCTGCCATCATAACACTTTGTCTCAAGATAAACAAAACATAAAAGAAAACCATCAGCTGTCACCTCCAACATTATGACAATATAAGAACAAAAGAAATTACAGAAAGTAATTATTAAATAGAGTTCATGGCTTATAAGTGGTTAGTATTGTGCAGTGAAGGTTGTGCTTTAAATTTTCAGTTTTATTTAACTTCTCTGGTTGACTTCTATACATAAAATAATAATATTTTAATTACATTGAAAGAATCAATAAATATTTTACCCGAATGATCATATTTTAAGTTCCATTTCTGCCTAGTAATTGCATTTATATAGGACTTATTTAAAATATATAAATATATATTTTACTTATTCTAGTTATATCATAACTAACTCAAATCTCTATGTCTAAATATAGCATTTGCTTAATTTGCACATATTACATTTAAATACCAAGTTATCTGTGTAAATTTTAATTTGGCATGAAATTGTATTATTTATCAAATTCAATGTTTGAAGTCTTCTTTAGAAAAGAGTTGACTTTGTAAAATCATTTTTATAAGAGAATTCTTGCAAGGTATTGTTTTACTGTTGAATTTTTAATGAGAATCTTATTAAAGTGTAACATTTATCTGTAGTAAGTTAATATGCTGCCTGGTAATTTTTTTTTTTTTGTTACTTTGACAGAAACTGTAGTCATGTCACCTTATAAATGTCATTTCATAGAGTCAATCCATACACAATTCTATGGAGTATTTTTATGGTTTATGATTAATGCGTGAAACAGACCACTATGAATGGTGTCAACTTTACTAGGTGTTACGATGTCGTTTAAGAAAGCAGGATGAGCAATCCATATAGGGTTGCCTGCAAGTAGTGTTCCTCTGTGGTCTTTGCTTCAGTTCCTGCCTTCAGTTCCTGACATTTAAAAAAATATTGTGAAATATATTTTATAATTAAAAATAAATAAAATTTAGTAAAGAAGCATGTTGCATCATGAATAAAAGTTTTAATATAATAAAAGTAAACTGCACTGTATGTTTACTAAAAGTATGCACAAAGTGTCAAACTCAGTATTAAGGTTGAAATTGCTTCTTTCTTACCAGATCAGACATTCTTGAGGCAGTCTTTGCAAGAATTAAACAAAGATCATCTTCCACAACAAGTCTACTTCTGTGTTTAAACTTGGTAACCAATAATGTAGAAATCTGTTTCACAAAGATATGCTGTTGGAAATTGTATAAGAAGACACAACACTGTATAAGCCAGAACACTATATGTCTCCAAACACTGGATTCAAACTGTTGTAACTGGCAGTGCAGAACGACTAGATCTGTATGTCTTGCTGCTATATAACCTCAAATAACTCTGTTGATGTTTCTTAGCCAATCTTTACTTTTGAGTGTAAATGTGTTTCTCGCAAGTGCAAATGAAGTGTCAGGCAGATTTGGAAGCAATGATGACATTTTGTCTGCAGGCACTATGCAGCTGATAGGATGCTCTCCCTCTCCCTCCTCCCCAGACATCCCCCTTCCATGGGTCATCAAATTTCTATAGAATTAGCTGTATTCTTTTCTACCAATGCCAGATAAGGCAGTCCTCTGCTACATATGTTCCAAGAAACCCAAGACAGCCCACCTATGTTCTTGGTTTGGGGCTTAGACTCTGAGCTCTCATGGTTCTGGTTAGTTGAGTCTTTTGTTCTTCCTATATGGTTGCCACCTAATTCAGCTCCATCAATCCTCTCCCTAATTCTTTAATAGCAGTCCCCAACTCAGGCTAATGGTTGGCTCTAAGTATTTGCAGCTATCTCAGTCAATTACTAGTAGAGCATCTCAGAGGAGAGCCATGCTAGGCTCCTGTCTATAAGTACATAAAAGCATCAGTGCTGGTGTCACCCCTTGATGTCCTCACCCCTTCTAATGAGATGGACCCCAAGTTGGGGCGGGCACTAGACAGCCTTTCCTTAAATCTTGTCTCCATTTTTGTCCCTGCAGTTCTTTGAGACAGGAACAATTCTGGGTCAGAAATTTTGACAGTGGGTTGATAAACCCACCCCTCCACTGGAGCCCTGTCTATCTACTGAATATGATCTCTTAAGTTTCCCTTCCCACTGTTTGGTCTTTTAGTTAAGGTCACCCACATTGAGACCTGGGAGTCTCTTACAACCCAGGTTCTGGTACCTTCTGGAGGGTCCTCCCCCCAACTATAGAAGCTGCCTATTGTTATTCATTCTCCTGGCCCCCCCATGCTTCTTTCCAGTTACCTCATACCTGATCCTGCCCTCCTTTTCTTTCCCTTCCTCCTTTCTTCTATCCAGATCCTTTGTCTATCTCTCTGTCTTCTGTGATTATTTTGTTAGACTTTCTAATGGAATTTAAAGATCTTCATTTGGCCATACTTTTTTCACACCTTGTTTAAACTTCTTAGCATCTGTAGTGTATAACATGCATGGGTATTCTGCACTCTGTAGCTAATATACACTTATCAGTGAATAAGTACCATGCATGCCCTTTTGGGTTTGGATCACCTCACTCAGAATATTACTAGTTCCATCCATTTGTTTACAAAATTCATAATGATAATATTGAGTTTTTTTTTAACAGCAGGAACTATAATTTAATCACATCATATCATATTACACTATGTAACATTATGTATTTTACCTACTGATGTCACACAGTTAAGTTTATTACAAGCATTATTTCCTAAGACTTGGTACAGGTACTCCTTTCAAGGAATTACTGCTTATTTAATAGTGTCTATCTACATTGGAATATTAAATCAGTGATAGGTATATATAATGCAATGCATTGTGCAACGTCTCCCTACCCCAGATTAAGGTATTATTAACAAAAATCAATTAAGAAAATCAACACAACTATAAACTGAACCACTTTTTTTATACACTCTTTTCCTTATTTTCCTCCTTCTTTATTGAGAAGGACTCTTTGTCACATTATTATATATCTTGCATACTGCTCTTAAATCTTACTTTTCTCCTACCTTCTTTTGTTCTCTCTACATCCCCTCCTCTACAAGAAGTTCCTCTTCACTCCTTTTTAGATCATTTGAATTGTACCATTTTCTTTCACAAAATTTTTTACTGCATTGTAAGTAATGCTTGGTCATGCTCTCTCTTCAAAACAATAGAAACGTACCTATGACATTTTTATTTTAAAAATATGATATTTTATTACAAATACTTTTAAATTCCCACCAACAACCATGGTGACATTTTGGATGGTTTAATATTGTGCTGAGAGTGTTCATGCTGCCCTGTTATCTGTGAGTTCACATGTGTAATGGCATTTTGGTTTCTCTCCATTTTATTTGTTGCCCACAATTTTACACCCTTTCTGTCCTTCTAAAATGATCCTTGAACTTTGACACTAAGAGTGGAATATAAGTGTTCCATATAAAGTTAAGAGCTCTCAAGTTCATATCTGTGTGTATTGGCTAGTTGTGAATCACATCTGTAATCTGAAGTAATTATTATTTAAGTCTGTATTAGTCAATATTCTCTAAAGAAACAAAACTGGAACATACACAAATACACATACACACACATGCATGCTATATGTCTTAAATGATATATATATATATATATATATATGTATATATATATATATATATATATATCAAATTCCTAAACATGTAGGTTCAAATACTAATAAGCAAATAAACTTTCCAGACAGAATGAAGGTGAACAAGCAAAGAGCAAAAGCTTCCTTCTTCAATACCCTGTCTATAGGCTATAACAAAACGATGTGGCCTAGATAGAGGAGCATCTTCCTACCTCAAATAGAAAAATATGGAAATCAAGAAAAGTCCCTTGCTGGTATACCCACATATCTGGGGTTTAGTAAATTCTAGGTGTAGTCAACTTGACAACCAAGAAGGTCATCACTGTTACAAAGGGGGTTATTCAATAAGGTTTTAGAAGCACATTAATCAATAATATAGAAACAGTAACTTAGAGGTCAATATATTGCTATACCAGTTTAGCAGAATAATTATACTAAATCTCAATGGAGGGCATATGGCATAGCCAGAAATGAGTTTTGTCATAATTAAGTACCAGCAATGATTTCTAGTTTTTGGGTTGTGCTATAAACCCAAAGTGTTTCATTAATTCCATATCATTTATTTAACTGTTGCATCAATATGGGCATGCCATGCTAGTCAGTAGTTACAGTTTGTTGAGTTCACAGCTGAGTAATATTATTATTATATCACTCAGTGAAACTACGAATGCCATTTCTTGGCTAGTACTCCTAGATTCTATAAGAAAGCAAGTAAAGGAAGCCAGAGAAATCAAGCCAGTAAATAAGTAACATCCGTTCATTGCCTTTAAACCAGCTTCTGCTAATTTAAATAATATTATTCATATTCTTGATTTCCGGTCCTAACTTTCTTTAGTGATAAATAGCAATTTGGAAGTGTAATATGAATAAGCTCTTTCCCCCCAAAGTTGCTTCTTGGTTATGATATTTGTGCAGGAATAGAAACCCTGAGTAAGTAGGCAATGGTGTTTAGGAGAACTATTCCATACCACCACCCATAAACACTTTTTATACATTAACATGTATAAATTTTAATATGCAATCATTGAGAATATTTTAATAGAGGATAGAATACTGTGATCATAAATAAAAATCATGTACTCCAACAAACAAATTGAAAGGTCCCCATGAATAGAACCAGAATACTTGAAATTCCCTGGGCCTATATTATATACCTATGTTAACTCAGAGAGTAAGTTAGTCAGTATTTTTTATAATCTACATTTATCACAGAGTCCTGATTAATGCTTTCCAATGAAATGTCTCAATCATTTCTAACATTAATCTGCTTGTAAAATAATATAAAAATGATTGCATCATTTAATCTTCAGGGAAAGAGATCCTGGTAAAAGTATGAAAACATTAAAGGAATTTCTATATGTGCTTAGGTTAATAATTAATGATGTATATTTCATTAAGTAATTATGTATAGCCACTCATTAATTCTTATTGGTAGACATTATGTCTAATATATTTAAGTCTCCTCATTTGATCGCAGTATGAGGCTGTATGTGGACATGTATGTGTGTGCGAGCCTGTGTTTGTCTGTGTGTGTGTGTGTAGCAACCGCAGCAGTAGTAGTAAAAATAAAGACTCATATACTTTTGATATTTTATCAAAAAATATTCAATGGAGGTGACACAATGGTCAGGAGTAGTTTCTCTTTCCTTGGAGGACCTGACATTGTTTCTTAGAACCCATGTTGGAATGTAGGAAGGTTCTCATTGAACCTATGGTTCTGGCCCCAGGAAAGCTCTAATTCTTCTCTAAACTGTGGGAGCACATTCACATAAAGTGGCAAGCACCCTTTCACACACAAACATAAAGAAAAATAAATAAATCATTAAAATAAATGTAGTACATATTTCTCACTAGCACTATATTTCTCAGTTAAAATAGTAAATGGAGAGTTAAAAATATCACAGTGTACTTGTATTGTATATTTTGCTACCAAATGTAATTAAGCACCGGGTTTCAAAGAGAAGTAAGAAAAAAAGTCAACTAAGTCCTACAGTTAAAGAAGCACTACTATAAAAAAATCAATTCTCAGAACACAGGAAGCTGCCTTTCAGAGACGATAACAAAGCACATTGTGGCAGCCATCCTACTGTTTATTCATTTCTCAAAATAGTACAAGCATTTTGACGAAAAGACAAGTTATTCATTATGAAATGTCTCTAAGGAATAGATTTTCTCTAAGAGTGCTCCAAATTTCTCCTTTGAAAAAGAAACCAATTTCAAAGACTAACGTGAAAAACTTAATAAGAACAATTCAGCTGCTCTGAGCTTGCATACTGCCTTTACAGTGTACGCACATGGATACTTGAAGAGCATTTAAAGCATTTAAGTGATTTAACTGACTAGATATTTTCACTGAATATGTGTCTGCATAAGATATTTGCCATCTCAGTAATTGTTAACTGTAGCTACTTACAAAAATACATTGTGGCAGTATTGCATGTTTGACGTTAATATTTATTCAAACTTTAGATGAATGAGGGCTATAAAATTGGTGTGTTCCAATATATGGTAAAGGCTTCTCAAGCTCTAAATCCTTAAATATATAAGAATCACATTATAATAGAAGCACTTCGGTGTTTTATCAGTGGAACAACATGGTATTATTTTAACACCTGTTAGTAGTGATTGTAGATAAAGGTTTTCGGAGACATATAGGATGATACTAATTTAAAAAAGACCAGATAATCGTTTCTTAAGTGTATTGAAATAATTATAAGCAGTAGAGGTATATTAATTGTCCCGCGCAACCGTCTCGCCTGCAAAAACGACGCGACACATGAAATAGAATCCTTCTGCGGTAAACTTTATTGCTCTCGAGAACCAGTACTTGCTCCACGTGACGAAAAGACGAAGAAGACGGAGAAGACCAAAAGACGAACAAGACAAACAAGAGGGACGAGCCCACGAACCAGACCACGAACGAGAACACCGAGAGGGACCAACGAGAGGGGGCGGAACTATCTAGCCTGTCCCCTTATAAAGGGATCAGTCCTTGCCTTGGACACAGAGCCCCCTGATTGGTTGAAACTCATCAGGCCCTATGACGCCACGGAAGAGGCAGAGCTCAAGAAGTGGAAAGTTACCCAGCACGTACGCACATGGCTTGTTTACTGCTAACTCCAGCCGGATATCAGCGCCATCTTGTAATGGAGAATGTGCGGGCGGCGCCCCACAATTAATGCAAAGAGGGAGGTTGCAACTGGAAAAGGGGTAACATTATCTGCTCTTTAGCAAAATTCTGACATTGCTATTTGGGGTGTTCAGAGCATTCTGGTGTTAGAATCCAATTATGAGTGAATGCATATTATGTCTAATTTTTGTGTTTGCGTTATCTCACTCAGGATGTTATTCTCTAGAGGCATCTATTTTCTTAAGAATTTCATAAAGTCTTTGTTTCTGATAGCTGAGTAGTACTTCATTGTAGAATTATACCACAATTTTTGTATCCATTCATATACTGAAGAACATCTGGGTTCTTTCCAGCTTCTGGCTATTATAAATATGGCTGCTATTAAAATTGTGGTGCATGTGTCTTTGTTGTATATTGGAGCTTCTCAGGAGTATATGCCCAGAAGTGGAAAAACTGGGTTTTCCGGTAGTACTATATCGAATTTTCTGAGGAACCGCCACACTGATTTCCAGAGTGGTTGTATCAGTTTAAAACCCCACCAATAGTGGAGAAGTGTCCCTCTTTCTCCACATCCTCACCAGCATCTGTTGTCATCTGAGTTTTGAATCTTGCCCAATCTGATGGGTGTAATGTGGAATCTCAGGGTTGTTTTTTTTTTTTTTTTTTTTTTTTTTTAATTTGCTTTTCCCTAATGGCTAAGGATATTCAGCACTTCCGTAGATATTTCTCAGCCATTCGATATTCCTTAATTGAGAACTTTTTGTTTAGGTCTCTACCCCATTTTTATAGGGTTGTTTGATTCTCTGGTGTCTAGCTTCTTGAGTTCTTTGTATACATTGAATATTAGGTCTCTATTTGATGTGAGGTTGGAAAAGACCTTTTCACACTCAGTTGGCTTCCATTTTGTTTTCTTGACAGTGCCTTAAGCCTTAGAGAAACTTTGTAATCTCATTAAGTATCATTTGTTGATATTTGACCTTAGAACATGAACCATTGTTGTTCTGTTCAGGAAATTTTCTCCTATGCCTATGTGTTATAAGGTTTCCCTACTTTCTCATATAATAGTTTCAGTGTACCTGGTTTAATGTGGAGATTTTTAATCCATTTGCACTTTGTTTGTACAAGGAGATAAGAAAGGGTCTATTTTTATTCTTCTGCATGCTAAGTACCAGTTGGACCAACAACATTTGTTGAATAGGCTGTCCTTTTTTCATTGAACGTTATAGCTCCTTAGATAAAAATCAAGGGACAATATTTGTGAGGGCTCATTTCTGGATCTATTCTATTCCATTTATCCATGTGCGTATCTCTGTACCAGTACTATGCAGTTTTTAACACAATTGCCTTGTAATATATCTTGAGGTCAGGGATAGTGATTCCTGCAAATGTTTCCTTGTTGTTGAGGATGGATTTCACTATTCTAGGTCTTTTGTTATTCCAGATGAAGTTGCACATTCCTCTTTCCAACTCTATGAAGCATTGGATTAGAATTTTGATAGGGATTGAATTGAATCTGTAGTTTGCTTTTGGTAAAATGACTATTTTTACAATGTTGATCCTTCCAATCCATGAGCATGGAGATCTTTCCCTTTTCTGAGATCTTCCTTGATTTCCTTCTTTAGAGGTTTGAAGTTCTTGTCATTCAGGTCCGTCACTTGCTTAGTTAGAGTCACACCAAGGTATTTCATATTGTTTGTGGCTATTGTGAAGGCTATCTTTTCCCTAATTTCTATGTTGAATAGGTAGGGGGAGATTGGGCAGCCTTGTCTAGTCCCTGATTTTAGTAGGATTGCTTCATGTTTCCCAACATTAAATTTGTGTTGGCTCTTAGTTTGCTGTATATTGCTCTAAGTTTACATATAAGCCTTGGATTCCTGTTTTTCCAAGACTTGTAATATTAAGGGGTGTTGAATTTTGTCAAATGCTTTGTCAGGATTTAGTGAGATGACCTTGTGGTTGTTTTACTTTGAGTTTGTTTATATGGTGGAGTACACTGATGTATTTCCATATATTAAACCATCCCTGTATCCCAGAGATTTAGCCTACTTGATCATGGTGAATGATTGTTTTGATATGTTCTTATATTCTGTTTGTAAGGATTTTGATGTGTATTTTTGCATCAAAGTTCATAAGTGAGATTGGTCTTAAATGTTTTCATTATCATTAAATCCTAGGGAATCCTTAATTTCTTTCTTTTTTTTTCTTTGACCCAGCTATCATTTAATAGAGCTTTGTTTAGTGTCAATTTATATATGGGCTTTTTGTTGCTTTTTTGTTATTAAAGACTAGTGTTAGCCATGCTGATCTTAAAGGATGCATGGGAATATTTCAATATTCTTATATCAATTGAAGCTTGTCTTGTGAGCAATTATATCGTCAATTTTGGAGAAGGTTCCTTGAGGTGCTGAGAATTAGGTGTATTCTTTTGTTTTATGATGATATGTTCTGTATATATCTATTAATTCCAATTATTTCATAACCCTGCTAGTTTTACTGTGTCCTTGTTCTGTTTCTTTTTCCATGATTTGTCCATTGGTGAGAATTGGGTGTTGAGGTCTTCCACTATTATTGTGTGGGGTGCATGTATTTTTTGAGTTTTAGTAGGGTTTCTTTTCTGAATATGGGTGCTTTTGTATTTGGACTATATATGTTAAGGATTGAAAGAGTTCCTCCTGACAAATTTCCCCTGTAATGAGTAAAAAGTGTCCTTCCTTATCTTTTTTTGATAACTTTTGGTTGAAAATATACTTTATTCGGTATTAGAATGGCCATTCAAGCTTGCTTCCTGGGGCAGTTTGCTTGGAAGGTTTTTTCCCAACCTTTTACTCTGAGATAGTGTCTGTCTTTTTCTCTGAGATGTTTCCTGTATCCAGAAAAATGCTGGGTTTTGTTTACGTATCCAGTCTGATAGCCTATATCTTTGTATTGGGGACTTGAGCTTTGTACAAGGGAATAGGAAAGGCTTGATTTGCATTCTTCTGCATGCTGATTGCCAGTTGAACAAACATCATTTCTTGAAGAGGCTGTCCTTTTTCTACGGAATATTTTTAGCTCCTTTGTGAAAGATCAAGTGACATTTGTGTGTGTGTTCATTTCTGGGACCTCAATTCTGTTCCATTGATCTACCTGCCTATCTCTGTACCAATACTATGCAGTTTTTAAAACAATTGCTTTGTAATATAGCTTGAGATCAGAAATGGTGATTCCCCAATAGTGTTTTCATTCTTGAGAATAGATTTTACTATTCTGGGTTTGTTGTTATTCCAGATTAATATGCCAATTGCTTTTTCCAATTCTATGAAAAATTGTGTTGGAATTTTGATTGGATTTGCACTAAATCTGTTGATTACTTTTGGCAAAATGACCATTTTTTTAATGTTTATTCTGATACAGGAGCATGGGTGATCTTTCTATCCTCTGAGATCTCTCTCATTTTTTTTCCTCAGAATCTTGAAGTTTTTGTCATACTGATCCTTCACTTGCTTGGTTAGGGATACCCCAATGTATTTTATAGTCTTTGTGACTTTTATGAAGGGTATTGATTCCTTAATTTTTTATCATCCTGTTTATTCTTTGAGTAGAGGAAGGCTTCTGATTTGTTTGAATTAATTTTATAGGCAGCCACTTTGCTGAAATTCTTTATTCTTTGTAAAAGTTCTCTGGTGGAATTTTTGGGGCCACTTAAGTATACTATTCATATCATCTGTTAATAGTGATTTTGACTTCTTCCTTTCCAATGTGAATCCCTCTGATTTTGTTGTTGTCTGATTGCTCTGTCCAGTACTTCCAGTACTATATTGGGTGGGTAGGGGGACAGTGGGCAGCCTTTCTAATCCCTGAATTTATTTAGATTGCTTAAAGTTTCTCTCCATTTAGTTTGGTTTTGGCTATTTGTTTTCTGTATATTGCTTTGACTATGTTTAAATATGGGCCTTGTATTCCTGATATTTCCAAGACTTTTATGATGAAGGAGTGTTGAATTTAGTAGATTAATTTCTCAGTATCTAGTGAGAGGATCATGTGGTTTTTTTTCCTTGAGTTTGTTTATATGGTTGATTACTTTGATACATGTTTTTGTTTATGTTGAACCATCCTTAAATCCCTGGTATAAAGCTGATTTGTTCATGTGAGATGATTGTTTTGATGTGTTCTTGGATTTAATATGCAAGAATTGTACTGAGAACTTTTGCATTATGTTCATGATAAAAATTGGTCTGAATTTTTCTTTCTTTGTAGTGTCCTTATGTGGTTTAGGTATGAGTGAAATTGTGCTTCAAAGAAGAAGTTGGATAGTGTTTTTACTGTATGTATTTTGTGGAATTGTTTTAAGAGTATAGTTATTTGATCTTCTATAAAAGTCTGATAGAATTCTCCCTCCACTAAACCCATCTGGTCCTGGAATTTTTTATTTTATTTATTTCTTGGTTGGGAGGCTTTTGATGACTGCTTCTATTTCTTTAGGTGTTATGAGACTATTTAGATACTTTATGTGATCCTCATTTAACATTGGTATCTGATATTTGTCTAGAAATTTATTAATTTTCTCCAAATATTCCAGTTTTGTTGAGTATAGTGTTTTGTAATAGGATCTGATTATTTCTTTAATTTTCTCAGTTTCTGTTGTTATATCTCCCCTTTCATTTCTGATTTTGTTAATTTGGATATTCTTTTGTTTCCCTCTAGTTAGTCTCGCTAAGGGCTTATCAACCTTGTTGATTTTCTCAAAAAAAAAAAAAAAAAAAAAAAAAAAAAAGCTCTGTTTTTTGTTGATTCTTTGTATAGTTCTTTTTGTCTCTATTTAGTTGATTTCTGCTCTGAGTTTGATTATTCTCTGCCATCTGTTTCTCTTGGGTGTATCTACTCTATTTTGTTCTAGAGCTTACAGGTGTGCTGTCAAGGTGCTAGTGTATGCTCTCTCCAGATTCTTTTTGAAGGCACTCACTCAGAGCTATGAGTTTTCCTCTCAGTACTGCTTTCCTTGCATTCTATATGTTTGGGTATGTATTAATGTCATTTTAGTTAACTTCTAAAAGTTCATTGACTTTTTTCTCTATTTCTTTTTTGACCAAGCTATCATTGAGCAGAAAATTGTTTGGTTTCCATGTGTATGTGGGCTTTTGTTTTGTTTTTGTTGTTGCTGTTTTTAATGTCCAGGCTTATTCCATTCTGATCTGATAAGTTGCATGGGATTATTTCAATCCTTGTATCTGTTGAGGCCTGTTTATTGACTGACTATATGGTCAGTTTTGGAGAAAGTACCATGAGGTGCTGAGAAGAAAGTATATTCTTTTGTTTTTGGATGAAATGTCCTATAGATGTCTGTTAATTCCAGTTGGTTCATATCCTCTGCTAGTTTGCTTTTTCTCAGTTCAGTTTCTGTCTCTATGATTTGTCCATTGATGAGAGTGGGGTTTTGAAGTCTCCCACAACTATTGTGTGTGGTATAATAAATATATGCTCTGATCATTATTAGGATTTCTCTTATAAATATGAATGCCCTTGTATTTGGAACATAGATGTTCAAGATTGAAAGTTCATCTTCATAGATTTTCCCTGTGGTGAGTAAAAAGTGTCTTTCCTTATCTTTTTTGATACCCTTTGGTTAAAAATCTATTTTATTTGATATGAGAATAGCTACTATAACATGTTTTCTCTGACCATTTGCTTGGAAGGTTTTTTCCCAGCCTTTTAATCCAAGGTAGTGTCTGTCTTTTTCTCTGAGATGAGTTTCCTGTAGGCAGCAAAATGCCGATTCCAGTTTATGTATCCAGTCTGATAGTCTATATCTCTTTATTGAGGAATTGAGTTCATTGACGTTAAGAGTAGTTAGGAAACATTGATTGTTATTTCCTGTTATTTTTTGTTATAGGTCGACTTATATTTGTGTGTTTTACTTTTTATTTTTTTACCCTTGGGTGTAGTTTTTTTCTTGGGTTGTATTTTTCCATTTATCATCCTTTGTAGGGCTGGGTTTGTGGACAGATATTGTGTAAATTTGTGGACAGATATTGTGTAAATTTGGTTTTGTTCTGGAATATCTTGGTTTCTTATTTTACGGTTATTGAGGGTTTTGCTGGATAGAGTAACCCTGCCAGGCATTTGTGTTTTCTTAGGGTCTCTATGAAATCTGTCAAGGATCTTCTAGGTTTCATAATCTCTGTTGAGAAGTCTGGTGTAATTCTGATTGGTTTTCTTTTATATGTTACTTTTCCTTTTCTCCTTATAGCTTTTAGGATTCATCTTTGTTTCAAATATTCCCTGTTTCAATTATTATGTGTTAAGAGGACTTTCTTTTCTGGTATTTGCAGTTCTTTGGGCTTCCTGTATGTTTATGGTCATCTTGTTCTTAAGGGCAGGGAAGTTTTCTTCTATGATTTTGGTGAATAGATTTACTGTGCCTTTTAGTTGATACTCATTGCTCTTATATATATGTGTCATCATTAGGTTTGGTCTTCTCATTGTGTCCTGGATGTCCTCGATATTTTGGGTTAGGAACTTTTTGCTTTTTCAGTCTTCTCCAACTGTTATGCCTATGTTTTCTATGTTGTCTTTGACCGCTGAGATCGTCTCTTACATCTCTTATAGTCTATTGGCAATACTTGCATCTGTGACTCCTGATTTCCTTTTTTTTTTTTTTTTTTTTTTTTTTTTTTGGTTTTCCAACTCCAGGATTGTCTCTTTTTTGTTTTTTTTTTTATTGTGTTTATTTCTGTTTTCAGTTTTTTTATCTGTTTTCCTGTAGTTCTTTGAGTTATTTTTCTTCATTCTTCTGTAACTTTTTAAGGGAGTTATTAATATGTATAATGACATACATTTAAAACCTCTGCTAGTGATATGTTAAATTAATTGCTTCTCATAAGTCTTTTCTTCTTTCAAAAGTGAGGTTTAATATTC
This sequence comes from Micromys minutus, assembly GCF_963924665.1. Taxonomy (NCBI): domain Eukaryota; kingdom Metazoa; phylum Chordata; class Mammalia; order Rodentia; family Muridae; genus Micromys; species Micromys minutus. Next base: position 9,798,977 of record NC_137973.1, read on the forward strand.
CTCGGGAAACTTTAGTAGAACAATGATCATTTTACTTACATCAGCTTGGAAAATTAAATGTGTTCCAAATTTGTATAAGCTTGAATTATGCATTGTATACAGATTTGAATGAAATTGGGTATTTTGTACTTTGTGGCTAATATCTACCTATCAGTAAGTATATACCATGCATGTTTATTGGAACTGGATTACCTCACTCAGAATGATATTTATTAGTTACATTAATTTGTTTGAAATTTGGAAAGTATTTTGTGCATATATAAAATATTTGTATTATTAATAAACTATGTAAAAGTTGAAGAAATCTGTTTGTTCCAGTCTTCATTACAATTCAAAGTGAATAGTATAAAATAAGATAATTTGTAAGTGTAATCATTTAAAAAGTTGAGCTAAATTGTTTATTGCTTATTTGTAATTAAAGGTGTTTCATAGGCATTGTTAAGAGTATTTAATGTATCCAAATGTAAATTTCAGTAATTTTAACTACCTTCTTAATCCATATTTCTGCTTTTAAATTATTCAGTCTTTCCACTACCTTTGGTGCATTTTAAGTTGGTAACTGTCATCTTCAAGTTTTCACCTGCACAATAAACCTGTTTAACAGCAACAATTAATCATATTATGCACACTAATGACCTCTAGATACACATTAATAAAATTTTTCATGTCACAGGATTATTAATGTGGAAGGATATAATCACTGTCAGTAAAAGTCAAATTTTAGATGAACAGAAGTAAACATGTTAGACCTATAAACTAGTTAATAGAAAAGTGTTTGTTCTTCCTCTAAACTTTACATTTAACGCACTGTTCTCTATTGTGCTGACAGTATTATTCATTTGTTAGGTGACATTGTTGAAAAGAAGGGCACATATAAAAGAGCAAATTTTAAAATATAGGAAGGGCCACAGTAGCACACACACACACACACACACACACACACACACACAAACACACACACACACAGAGATACACACTCACATACACACACACAGAGAAACACACATAGAAAAACACAGAAACACACAAACAGTCATTATGTCTCTTTTAATAAAACACCTGTGTGGGACATTTGTGAGTTTTTAAAAGTTTAGTGAAAATATCTGAAGATAATAATCCAAATTGAACATTTATAGAGATAAATCAATTAGAATTATAATTTTCAAATATTCCATAGATAATAAAAGATTTTTCCAAGTACTAAAATGTATATTAAATAAAAAGTAAAATTGCAAGACAGAAAACATGCAGTGTTGTTCATGTTCTCTAGTTTCATTTCTTTTTGTGATTTACAGTCATCTCTTTCTTTTCTGACAAGAACATAATTTTACTATTGTTTTATGGTTAAGTAACTTCATTACCTATAAATTCTAGATTTCCTTGCCTGTGAATATGTACATAGACAGGAAAGTATGTTCTTTGACAGTTATATTCTGAATAATATTGCACTGAACAAAATGTACAGGTATTTATGTAATGTGATGACTTGGATTTATTTATGTATTGCATAGAAATGCTAAATATAGACCTTATGATATTTGGCTACAAAGAATGATGTGTATATAACAAAATTTCAGAAACATTATTTCTAAATATACATAAAATTATAATATAGTACAGTAAAAAATCTCTGAATACATAAGTGATTTTTCATTAATAGGGGGTAGAGGACTGGAAAAAGCAATCATTATAATGTATGGAAATAGAGAAGTTGTTTCTAATAATCTATTATTTTAATTTATTTCAGTATAATTGTATACTACTTCCATGAACAAAGTTTTAATATTCTGAAAATAACAACTATTGAGCAACAACATGTCAATCGTCTTTTAGAAATCATTGATTAAGGCATGTGGTAGACTGAACCTACAAAATTTCAAGTCAAATGGAGTCACAGCTCTGAGTCAACAGAGGTGTTAGAATAAGTTCACTTTTCAGTCTTATCCTCAAACTCAGATTGTACTTAAATGCGGAAACTAAGGCATATTTGAATTTCTAGTTAAGAGAAATTGAGATGCAGAATTCACTTAGAATATCATCCTCACCCACACCACTTTAGCTATTTCTGTTATGATCAGTTGCTGGTTTTACAGAAAACCCAGTTTTTGTTTCTCAGCATCCAAAATGACGTCAGTCTACATTTCCTGGGACATTGAAACCCCTTTCCAGATACAAGCCCAGTCATGGTGTATATAAACATACTCAGGGTACATGTATACTGATAAAATAAGTTCATTTGCAAAATTATGAAAAATAACCATGACATGAATACCAGATTTTTTAGTCTCTATACATTTTCAGGCTTGCCCGGAGGACCCTTAGCTCAGATTTCTAAGATAGTTGATGAAAGAATCAACATGCCTTTTTCCAGGCCATGCAAGGATTCCCTATACACTGTCAAAACTTACTGAATAACTGTTAATATTAAAAATAGTCCATAAAAAGGCCATGTTGAGACTCAAGAATTTAATGGCTATTAACAAATGGATATATTAAATACCTCAGGGACTGTTGCTGACTTTTCACAAAACAAATTTTTATCTTTAAGCAGCTTAAAATTTGTCTTTGAAGTTTCCACATTCTTCTAGACACTAAGAGGTGACTTTAGGCTAAAAAGTACATAAAAGTGAACAAACTACAGATTAAAACTACTGTATTCAATTTAAAAAGAAAGTCACTTTTTCCAAAATAGAAAAAGTTATGTGAGTTGTTAGAAGATAAATTTAATTTTCTTAGCCCCAGGGCACTCTAGAAAAACAATGGACATCACATTTATCTTCATAAAGACAAAATTATTTCAATGCAGAGGACATTCTTTTTTTATACAGTAAATTAAGCAATTTTATGTTTTAGAATGATCCTACTGTTATCTTAAAATATCTTTAAACTAATTTTAAAATAGTTTGAGTAAAGTTTGTATCTTTCCATTTTTCTGAAGGAGCTTACCAGGTGTAGGAGATCTCTGGTAGGATATTTTGGGTCACATATGTTTACTATCATTGCTGCACATAGTGATACTTTGACTTCTTTCCAATACTTACCTCTTTGGTTACCTTTAGTTATCTTATTGCTGTAGCTAAAATATCAATTACAATAATGAACAGATATGGAGAGAGTAGGCAGCTTTGTTTTGTCTTGATTTAAATGGAATTAATTTAAGTTTCATTCCATTTAATTTGAGATTGGCTATTGGTTTGATGTATATCACTTATATTGCATTTAGATTTATGCTTTGTATTTCTGATTTCTCCAAGATTTTTATTATGAAAAGGTATTACATTTTTGGCGAAGGCTTTTTCACCATCAAATGAGAGATGATTATGTAGTTTTTTTTTTCTTTCAGTTTGTTTAAATGATAGATTACATTAGTGGACTTCTGTATGCTGAACCTTTCCTTCATCCCCGAAATAAAGACTATCCAGAAGTGTTAGATGGTTGTAATCATGTTAAATAATGTTTTTGATATGTATTTCAATTCAGTTTATGAGTATTTTATTAAGTATGAACATAAATATCTGTAATGAATTGATCTGAAATTCTCTTTCTTTGTTGAGTCTTTTTGTTGTTTATGTATAAGGGTAACTATGGCCTCATAGAATGAGTTTCATCTATGTTACTTCTGTTTCCATGTTGTGGTATAGTTTGAAGAGTATTGGTATTAGCTATTCTTTGAACGTCTGGTAGAATATCACGACAATTGATTTTGTCTGAAGGAAATACTGGGGCAAAGAGTGGGTCAGAGAGTGAATAAAAGGCTATCCAGGGACTGCTTCAACTGCGCATCCATTCCACATTCAGACACCAAACCTGAACATTATTGGTGATGCCAAGAAGTGCTTGCTGACAGGAGCCTGATACAGTTGGCCTCTGGGAGGTTCTACCAGATCCTAAACAGTACAGATGTGAATGTTGGAGGCTTATCACAGAGACACTAGTAGAGCAGTTAGGGGAAGGACTGAAGGAACTAAAGCTGTCTTATCTGCCATCAATGGGAGAGGCAACCCTTGGTCTTGTGAAGGATTGATACCAAAGTGTAGAGAAATGCTAGGGCTAGTGGGTGTGTGGTTTGGGGAACACCCTCATATAAACAGAGTCAGGAGGAATGGGATGGGGGATTTGCAGAGGGGAAACTGGGAAAGTGGATAATATTTGAAATGTAAACAAATAAAATATCCAATTTAAAAATTGTGATAAGGGCATTGAAGTATACCTATCCAGAATTGATGGCATCTAGTGGAGATGTGGGCAAGGAAAAGATTCCATTTTCTTTAAGAGACTGGCTACTGTGAATCTGACCATGCTTTGTCAGTGAGCATATGAGCAACACAAAAACATCTTTATTCTTTTACTTCTTCTTCCTCCTCCTCCTTTTCTTTCTTCTTTTCTTCCTCCTCCTCTTTATTCATTGTGAGAAGAGAGAGCACAATGGTTAAGGGTAGACAAGGAAGGACTTGGAAATGTAGTGATTAGGGTTTATGATGTGAAATTACAAAATAATCAATAAAAGTATTATATTAGAAAAATGAACAAAAACTGCCACTAACTTAGGCTGTGTACATTCCTTGTGCCAGATGACCTTGAACTCAGAGATCTGCTTGCCTTAGGCTTCTGGGATTCATAGTCACTTTGCCTCAAATCTCCACACCAAATCCAGGTCAGAAACTTGTATCTCCCAGTCTCAATATCTTGATCAGAGGTAAAATCATTCCTCTTCTAGACTGTAGTTTATTTCAGATATAGCCAATATGACAACCAAGAATAGCCATTGCAACCACTATTTGTCATAAATCCAAAGGATGCTTCATCCTACAACAAAGGCAGTTGTTCAATTGTGTTAATTTCTTCTCTATTCCTAATAGCCAGAATTTGGAAACAACTACTCAAAAGAATAATAGATAAAAATGTGATACATTTACATGATATAATATTACTCAGCTATTAAATGGCTTAACAAAATGCTCAGGCAAATGAACGGAGGAAGAAACAACATCAAGTGTGAGTTAACCAGAGTCAGAAAGAAATATATGTTATGCATTTGCTTATATGTTAATATTAACCATTAAAAAGATAACAAACTTGCAGTTTATAGATGCAGAGAGGCTAAGTATAGAGCAAGGAACAATAGGGGATATATGGATCTCCAGGGAGGGGAAAGTAAAACAAAATTTATAAGTGAACTTGGGGAAGGTGGAGTTGGGAATGGGAAGATCAGGGGAGAAGGTATTGGAGAGATAAAGTTGAGGGATTGGGTGCATGTAGAGACAGCTAAAATTTAGCAGCATTTGAGTTATGATATAGAATCTTAGTACAGTAGAAACTTCATAAAATATATGAAGCATTCTTAATAAAGTTTCATAATAATGGGTGAGACAGAGTCCTAGCTGGCCATCTGTTGTCACCAAACAAGGCTTGTTTTCAGTAGTAAGACTAAATTACAGTCAAATGAATTGTTGCTCTAGAAGGTCTCATTGTAATCTAAAACCAACCTAAACTGTTGCTAAGATATTAGTATACTCCCAGGAAACCAACAGTAATATCAGATTGCTGAGAAAACTGTTCACACACATCATCGAACCTAGAGAAGTCAAGATGGTCCTTACGTGAAACCTTCCCTGTGTCTTTGTTGTAAGAAGATACACTACAGGCTACTAACAAAATTAAACAAACACAGCCACAAAACATTTGACTTAAAATCTGTTTTTTCTGCAAGATATATTATACAGTAAAGTTGGCACAAAAATTGTGGAGTAGACAACCAATGTCTAATTTAATTTAAGACTCGTTAGTCAGACAGAACCCATACACAGCACTACTAGGCTGACCAAAAACCAGATACTAGATAGCCCAAAGACCTAGAGCAATAACAAACACCATAGGCTTAAAGTAAACAAATAAATAAAAATAGTATCAATAAATGACTCACTATGATTCATAGATTATAGATTATAGATTCATTTATCATCAGAGAAGTTTCCTTTTGCAATACATCAGAAGAGATGATAACTTAGATGAAAATTTAAACGGGATGTATCCTTCAAAAACTTCTCCTAGTAGCTCAGGAAACCTCACAGAAAAGGATGCTGAAATATTATAAGGACAAGAGTAAATGAGTGACAGCAGAAGAATAAGGCCCTTTGAATCAATTAAGCAAGGCACCAATGAACTCACACAGTCTGAAGCAGCAAGTACAGACTGTGCAAAAGTCTGCATTATGTCCTCTGTGTTATATCTTTAATCTTTTTTTTACAACTTTATTTAAAAAAAACAAAGATAAATGTACAGATTTTAAGCATTTTTTGCATAAAAGTATACAATACAATCTTAATGTTTTATTTTGGATTCCTGAATGTGAAAATTACTTTCTTACTCTTGGGCATGCTCTTAGGATATTTTCCCTTCTGTTGGTTTGTCATGTCAAACTTTAAGATGATGTTTTTTTTCTTTATTGTGTCCTATTTTATTTTGTCATGTTTGATTATTACCTCATGGAAATCTGCTATTATCAAGTGAGAGACAATGAGTAGTGGATATGGAAAAGAAGAAGTTGAAGGGATAGAGGGAGCAGAAACTATAACCAAGATATATTGTATGAAACTGATATATTTTCAATAAAAGGAAACAACAAAAAGAACAAATAAAACAATCAGGAATCCAGAAGAAAGGAAATACTTCTTTTCTGTAACACTCTCCAACATGATTGCCCTCACCTCTGAGGATGACATAGCACAGTAAAATGACTAGCAGAGTGAAGCCGAACTCTACACAGAAAGACACAATTGTCTTTGATAAGCTTTCTCAGGGCAGTAAGGAGAGAACAATACTTAACAGGAAATTGAAATATTTCAGTTAATTGCAGTAAAATATGCAGTCCTCTTGGAACAACAGACTTCTCTGAATTATGAGGTGTTGCCTCAAATATTGTCACTCTGGCCCTTTCTGCTTTTTCTACATATGTAGCAAAATTGTATGACCTGGGGTTCTTTGGACAGAATAATTAGTGTGACTTTTGAAGTTTAGATTGGTGTTGTGGAACAACATCATTACTTCTAGCATTCCTTTCAATGATACATGACATATCAATGTTGAGGACATCATTCATTATTAAGCTATATCCATAAGTGACCAAGAAAAAGTTCTGAATTCAAAATAAATTTAAATCTGGTAATTAAAAACCAACCAAACAAACAAACAGCTGAAAATAGCCAGAGGACAATGAATGATACCACAGAAACTCCTTTTCATATACAAGAGGACAGATGCACATATGAATTCACAGACTGTGACAGTGTTCACAGACCCTCCACACGTCCAAATACAATGGAATCCCATTATACTTCATTGGAGAAAAAGTAATATTTTTCTTACAAGAGAATGCCACTTGGTGATAGGTTCTTTGTTATGTATGGGAAACCATATCTACTTCTCCTCAGCACTGGAATCTTGTACGGCTTGAACCAATGCTGGTCTTGTTCATGGTATTGGGTGTTTCTTTGAGTTCATTTACCTTTTCTGTGTTAGACTGCACATTTAAGAAAAATGACCATGCAGATTATGTTCTTCTCATGATGTCTCTTTTTCCTTAAAGGTCTTGTTTTCATTTTATCTCTTGTCTTTCTTGCTTCATCTAATCATTTATTTGATCTCTTTATAAGTGTGATGCAATGTTTGATTAATTGCACATTGCTATGAAGAAAATATGAACAGGTACCCCAACTCATGCTTTTATTTTGACTTAATACTTTATTTTGAAGGAAATTTAGATCCAAATATTCATTAAAATAGGAATAGAAAAGAACATCAACAACTGATTCTTCTCCTTGTCTTCTAAACAAGCAATTGCATCCATGATTCTTGGAAATCTTTTATTCCTACTAAAAAGAAAATAAAATAACATAAGCAGGTTTCTGTAAATAATAAAGCCTACCTGCAATAATGTCACAGCCTTGGTTAATTCATGCATTTGCCCACAAGTTAAAGAAACTTAAGTTCTGTGTTATTTACTATTGTACGGTTGAGGGCTTTACATCCTGACTCATGGGCAGCAGGCAAAAAAAAAAAAAAAAGTAACACTGGTCCTGGCATACACTTCATTAAATTCTTCAGTGGTTGGTGTTTTAGTCCATGGGAGTTGTGAAGGGTTTGGTTGTTTGATAATGTTGTTCTTCCCATAGGGTTATAGACCCTCTCAGCTCTTTCAGTGTTTTCTTTAGCACCTTCATCGGAGTCCCCTTGTTCAGTCTGATATCAGAATTCTCAACAGAGACAATATACAGAACAGTTCTAATTGACCTTTATTCTAATGACTCCTAAATAGAGCTTTGAAGTTTGCAGTTGTGGAATTCTTAATATTAACAAACCTCAGAACATAAGAGGGTATGTGACCAAAGCTATTTTTTCTGCATCAGTAACAATATGAAATAATTGGCAGACATGGAACATGACAGCTATAACTTCACTGGGGGAGCAGACTAACACTGACTTTTAAAAGACAACTTCTGGAAGAATGTCATGTTTCTTAATTAGCTTAATTATGGTTTCATAACTTTTTTTACTTTATTAAAAATCATTAAAATTTCTGAAGTTTTTGGTGTAAAGGTTTTCTTTCTTTTTTTCCTTTACTTTTCTTTCTTTTTTCTTTTCTTTTCTTTTTTTGTGGATATTCTCTGTATTTACCTTTCAAATGTTACCTCTTTCCCCCCTCCCATTTCCTCTCGCTTTACCCTTGCCTCGATGAAGATGCTCCCTCTTTCAACCATATTCTCTCTAATTTAATGCCTTGGTATTCTCCTACAAATCTCCATATTTTAACCCAAAATTGTTTCTATCTAAAGGAAATGCAAGGACAAAGAGTGAAGCAGATACTTTAGAAAAGGCCATTTAGAAACTGCTCCACTTGGACCTCCATCTCATGTGCAGCCACTAAACCCAGACATTATTGCTGGTGCCAAGAAGCACTTGCTGATAGGAGCCTGATCTATCTGTCTCCTAAGATGCTTTGCCAGAGCCTGATGATACAAATGTAGATGCTCACAGCCAACCACTGGACTGAGCACAGGAACTCCACCTGAATGTGCTGAAGAGGTTTGTAAGCCCATAGAAGAAACAATAATACCAACCAACCAGAACCCCCCCCAGAGCTCCCAGGGCCTAAACCACCAACCAAAGGGTACACATGAAAGTCTTCATGATACTCCAGATGCACATGTAACAGCGGGCAGCCTTCTCTGGCATTTATGGGAGGACAGGCCCTTGTTTTCTTTGAAGGCTAGATGCTCCAGTGTAAGGGAATGCTAGGGCATTAAGGTGGGAATGGGTATGGTGAGACCTTCATAGATGCAGGGTAAGAAGGATGGGATAGAGGGCTTAACAAGAAGAAAATAGGAATTAAATTAAATAAATAAATAAATTATATATATATATATATATATATATATATATATATATATATATATATAAACCCCCCCCAACAAAGCAAAACACACAATATGCAAAAACTGAAGTCTCTTTCATAGACTCAACGCATCTCTGAATGTATCATCATCTAAATGCAGAAGAAATCCCATACAATAACAAAGAATATCCTTTGCCATATTAAATGGGGAAAAATAGGTCACATTGGGAAAGCACTGGATACAAACAATATTGTAAACACAGCAGGACAAATTCCAAATACTTCATCTGTATATCAGATATTTATGCTCTACCTTGTCAGTTTTACTGATCACATTACACTTCTCTCTTTTGGGTTGTTTTTTTTTTGCTCTGTTACCAGCTCTTTTTGACAGTATCCCTGGGCTCTGAAATTTTCAGCATCTTAGAGTATGCAATACAATCAAGACTTCACCATTGCATCTTTATGCAATAGCATCTTAGGCCTCCATGCAATACATTCCCATGTATTTTACTTCAGTAAGTTTCATTCACTGTAGAGAAACATTCCATAAACCCTTTTCTTTATCCATCTTAAATTAAGAACCAATTGGATAAAGCAGCCAAGTTCTTCTGCTTTCTTTGACTGATTTAATTACATTTCAAATGTTATCCCCTTTCCCAGTTTCCCCTCCTCAAACCCCCATCCCATTCCTCATGTTCCACTATTTCTATGAGAGTGCTCCTGCACCCACCTACCCACCCACTCCCTCCTGCTTCCCTGCTCTGGCAATCCCCTAAACTGGGGGATCTAGCCTTCACAAGACCAAGAACATCTCCTCATGTTGATGCCCAACAAGAGCATCCTCTTATACATATGCTGCTGGAGCCTTAGGTCACTCCATATGTACCCTTTGGTTGGTGGTTTAGTCCCTGGGAGCTCTGGTTGGTGTGGCTGGTTTATGTAGTTTCTTTTCCTATGGGGTTGCCAACCCTTTCAGCTCCTTCAGCCTTTTCTCTAATTCCACTATTGGGGATTCCCCTTCTCAGTCCAATGGTTGACAGCAAGCATTAACATCTGTATTAGTCAGGCTTTGGAAGAGCATCTCAGAAGACAGCTATATCAGGCTCTTGTCAGCATGCACTTCTTGGCATCTCCAATATTGTCTTGGTTTTGTGTCTGCATGCAGGATAGATCCATAGCTGGGGCAGTCCCTAAATAGCCTTTCCTTCATTATCTGTGCCACATCTTGTCTCTCCATTTCTTGCTCTGAGTATTTTGTTCCAAAATTTGTTCTTCTTTTTTCTTCAGCTACATGTAGTTTGTGAACTGTATTGTGTGTATTCAGAGGTTTTGGTGTGATATCTCCTTATCAGTGAGTTCACTTCATGTGTGTCCTCTTGCGATTGTGGTACTTCACTCAAGATGATATTTTATAGTTCCATCCATTTGCCTAATATTTTCTTGAAGTCATTGATTTTAATAGATGAGTAGTACTCCATTGTGTAAATGTACTACAGTTGTATTATCTGGGGATCCCCATTTAAATATATGAGCCTATGGGGGCTATTTTCATTCAAGCTATCATAGGGAATTTATTATAATTAATAGCATTCTACATTTTACAAAACCAAAGGGCATCACAAAAAATGGTTTATATATTCAGTGGGGACTCACTGATAACTCTACCTCAAACACTATAACATCCAAAACAAGAAAATAGGACCAGGGGTTACTAGGCATCTTCCAATTTCCTACATCCATCATATAATTTAGTTAAAGATACCTTCATGAAAACTCACTTCCTTTTATCCAAATGTAGAATTTATATGGATTAAAAAGATGAGACCTCTATGAATAATATAACTTTTGAGAAATTTTGCATTTCAGTTTACTTACTACACATTTGCCAGTTAAATTCTATGAAATTACAAACTATTTTTTGCTAATCAAATGTTACTTGTTGCAGAAACCAGCTAAATAAATTTCATGCCTAAGATTTGTTGTCCACTACAAAATAGACAATATGCTTTTTGTGTGCTATTTTTGTTTTGTTTTCTACTATTAGGGTATTTATTGTTTGACTTTTATTTTTCAGAGTTGGTGGGAAGAGAGATGGGAGGAGTATGGAAAAAGCTGTGATAAGAGAAAATATGATCAAAATATATCATATACACAAAAGTGGAAAAAGAACATAAGTAGCAAAGTCATATTAAAATGGGCAATAGTAAAGAAGGTTTATATTTAAGACCAGATTCACATTAGAGCAGATTAACACATAAAACATCTAATAATGTTTATTCTAGATTCAACAGATTTGGGGTTTCTTAAAATTTTTAAATTTTATAATAATCGATTGGAATCTTTATAATGGTAGACACTAAGTGTGATTTCACTGATAGGTGTCACTTTGCTCTGATTAAGTGAGATCACACATTGTGTGTTATAGTATTTTGTTGGAAAAGCTAATGACACTTTTGCTAATGTGTGACTTCAATCGAAGCCTTATCTAGGCTGACACCTCACCTTGCACACTGCTGAGTCTTTAACACTGCAGCCTTGTTATCTGTGGGCGATTTAACTACTTGCAAGCCCATTGATTTTGGAGTTGTTTGTCCAGCTGGATGGATATCCTCATCTTGGAGGCAATACAAGTGTGAAATGCTCTTTTCAAGTCAGAGTGTAGAAATATATATATTTGGCTTGTAGGTTTTTCAAACAACTTCTTAAAATCTATATTATAAGTTTATTTAATAGTTTTTTGGCTTTTACAAAACAGTTATGCTATTTATATAAAATGTTATCATAGTTTGTACCTAATAAGTATTAAAATTATCTCCATTTTGGAGATTCAGGTTTGTTTGTTTGTTTGTTTGTTTTAGTAATTATGTGAAATATAACTAATTACATTTTATGCTCTGACATATCTGAATATTTTAACTCAATATTTACCTAAAAGAAATTTGGATCTTTAACAAACAATCCAATTTTCAAAATGTTCTAGTAATTACTACTGATCTTTGAAGTAAAATATTGCATATTTTATATGACATATATAAATTGGGTTTTTATTGCCATTTTGCTAATTTTTGCTTGAAATTTTGAAAAATGTCATCTTATTGTGATAAACTAGTCATATGTTATATATATGAATATATATTTATATATATGTCTGTGTGCATGTGTACATATATAATATATAGATTACATTGCACATCTTTATATACTACATATACATACACACACTCATACACACACACTCACACTGCTGTGAAAAATAAGAGCTTTCAACTACTTTAATGTTTTTAAATGTAGAAATTATAATTAATAATTAGGAAACTAACCATATTGTCTTTGTTATATTATTTCTACATTAGTGTGGAGTAACAGTGGTTTGAAATCCTCTGCAGAAATTATTACATCCTGCTGTGTTCTGTGAATATATTTCATTGTGTCCTCAATTTCATCTTTGTCCTCCTTCTCCTTGTCCTTAATGTTTCCTTCTCCTACCCTGCTGCTCCTCCTCCCCCTCTTCTTCCTTTTCTTCTTCCCACCATGTTTTCCTTTAGCCACCATTTCTCTGTACTCTTTCTACCAAGACCAGAAAAAAAATGAAATAATATGACTAGGTTCATATGGACTAAAACTGTACAAGCAAAAACCAATGCAAACAAACAAACAAAAAATAAAGAAAAATCACCACCAACAACAAAAACAAAAAGAAACATTTCTGCTTTATCGAGTACAGCACTAGAACAGTGAATAACAAATTAACAGAAGGCAGTATAAAATTTAAAAATTAATGTACCTGAAAAACAATAGGATTCTTATTCCATTTAAGATCTAACTTCAATCCTTTACCTATTCAACTGTGCATGTGTTAACATCGTCAAATTTTTTTCACATCTTGTGGACATTAAACAACATTTGTCTCACTTTATTTTACCTATGTATCATTGTTCATTTTCCTTCCTAGGTTCTGAAATATGTTTATTAGCATCAAAAAGATTACCATTATCAGTTGTTTTGGTTGCACTGTTTACAAAACCTTTTCTTTTATTTTTCCATTTATCAAGAAACATTTTTCAAATGTCCTTTGTGTCTTTCTTAGAGTTTTACTGCTATAAAGAGACACCATGACTAAGACAACTCTTAACAGGGCAACATTTAATTGAGGTTGACTTTAAAGTTTAGAAGTTCAGTCCATTATCATCAAGGCAAGAACATTGCAGAGTACAGAACAGAAATGGTTCAGGAGGAGTGAACGTTCTAAATCTTTATTTGTGTGCTAAAGACTGGCTTATAGGCAGCCAAGATGGGGGGATTTAAAACCTATATTGACAGTGAGAGCACTTTCTCTAACAATGTCAGACCACCAAATAATGCCATATACTGGGCCAAGCATTTTCAAGCTACCACATACTGAAAGCTAATTATTGTCCCCTACAGAAAAACTGTTCCATAAAATGCATATGTATGTGATCTGCAGCTGTTTTAGAATCTCCTAGTACTTCTATGTTTTAGATTGATTGCTTAGAATGAGCCTCACCAGACTCAAAGTTCTGTGGCTTATGTGCTAGTGATATGTTGTCACCTCAAACACTGCTCTACATGGTGTTTTAATTTTATCAAAAGTCTGCTAACATTTTTTATTATATGTTTTCAAGTATTTGGGAAGTCATTTCCTAGTTCTGGGATCTAATAAACATTTCAAAATTAATTCTTTGCATTACAATGTGGAGTAAAGGGAGATCCAGGGACACAGGCATAGTGAGAAGGCTTGCCAAGTAGCCAGGGGGAAGAGAGATCTCTACCAAGTGCAAGTAAAGTGAGCCCCTGCCCTGCTTGATCCAGGGAACCAGGAACCTGGCATTGGGCCCCCTATTTCCAGCTGGTGGCTTTTGAGTGCAGAACAGGCATTTGGACCATCCGCCACCAGGAACAGCAGAGATCCAGGGACAAAGGCCTGGTGCAAAGACTTGCCTATTAGCCAGGGGGCAGAAAGATCTCTGTCCAGGAGATCCAGGATACAATGAGAAGACCAAACCTAAGGATAATAGAAATAGAAGCAGGCAAAGAATATCAATTAAGAGGCACAGTAAATATCTTCAAGAAAATCGTAGAAGCAAACTTCCCTACCCTTAAGAATGAGATGACCATGAGCATAAAAGAAGCCTTTAGAACTCCAAATAGGTTGAAACAGTAAAGAAATTCCTCCTGACACATAATAGTCAAATCACCCAGTACCCAAAAAAAAAAAGAAAAAAATACTAAAAGCAGTGAGGGAAAGGGTCATGTAACATACAAAGGTAGACCAAACAGAATCACACCCAATTTCTCAACAGAGACAATGAAAGCTAAAAGAACCTGGACAGACATGCAGATTTTAAGAGAGCACAAGTGCCAGCTCAACCTGCCATATGAAGAAAAACTATCAATCACCATAGATGGAGAGACTAAGATATTCCAAGACAAAATTTAATTTACACAATATCTGAACACAAACCCAGCACTACAAAGAATTATAAGTGGAAAACCCAATACAATGAGGGGAAGTGCATCCTAGTAAACACAAGAAAACTCCAAGCAAGAAAACTAAAAGAAGAAAGACACACAGGCAAATTTCAACCTACAAATGAAACAGCAACCATTATTTCTTAATATTTGGTAATGTAAATGGACTCAACTCCACAATAAAAAGATATAGGCTATTAGACTGGATACATAATCAAAACCCAGCATTTTGATGCATACAGAAAATTCATCTCAGAGACAGAGACACACACTATCTCACACTAAAAGTTTGGGGAAAAAAACTTCCAAGAAAATGGCCCAAAGAAGCAAGCTGGAGTGGCCATTCTATTATCAAATAAAGTAAATTTTCAAGTAAAAGTTATCAAAATAGATAAGGAAGGACACTTGTTACACATTACAGGGGAAATCTGTCAGGAGGAACTCTCAATCCTTAACATATATGCTCCAAATACAAAAGCACCCACATTCATAAAAGAAACCCTACTGAAGCTCAAAAAATACATTTTACCCCACACAATAATAGTGGGAGACCTTAATACCCCACTCTCTCCAATGGACAGATCATGGAACAGAAACTGAACAAGGACACTGTAAAACTAGCAGAGATTATGAACCAACTGGAATTAATAGATATCTACAGAACATACCATCCTAAATGAAAAGAATACACTTTATCTCAGCACCTCACAGCACCTTTTCAGAAATTGACTGCATAATTGGTAACAAAACAAGCCTCAATTGATATAAGAAGATTGAAATACTCGCATGCATCCTTTCAGATCACAACGGTCTAAGTCTCTTCTTTAATAACAATAAAGAAAACAAAAATCTCATATACACATGGAAACTAGACAATACTCTATTAGACGATAGCAAGGTCAAAAAAGAAATAAAGAAAGAAATTAAGGATTTTCTAGAATTCAATGAAAATGAAAACACTACATACCCAAACCTATGGGAAGTAATGAAAGCAGTATGGAGAGGAAAACTCAAAGCTGTGAGTGCTTCCAAAAGGAGACTGGAGAGAGCATACACTAGCATCCTGACAACACAGTTGAAATGTCTAGAACAAAAGGAAGCAGATACACCCAAGAGGAGTAGACAGCAAGAAAAAATAAAACTTCAAACCTCGAAAGAAGGAAATTGAGGAAGATCTCTTAAAATGGAAAGATTTCCAATGCTCATGGATTGGAAGGATCAATATTTTAAAAATGGTCATCTTACCAAAAGCAATATACAGATTCAATGCAATCCCCATCAAAATTCCAACTCAATTCTCCTTTGAGTTGAAAAGAACAATGTGCAATTTCATCTGGAATAACAAAAGACCTAGAATAGTGAAATCCAACCTCAACAACAAGGATACGTCTTCAGGAATCACTATCCCTTACCTCAAACTATATTACAAGGCAATTGTACTAAAAACTGCATGGTACTGGTACAGAAATAGGCATGCAAATCAATGGAATAGAATAGAAGATCCAGAAATGTGGCCTCACATATATAGTCATCTGATTTTTCACAAAGGAGATGTAAATATTCAACGGAAAAAGGACAACCTATTCAACCATGGTGTTGGTCCAACTGGCACTCAGTATGCAGAAGAATGAAAATAGATCCTTTCTTATCTCCTTGTACAAACCTCAAGTGCAAGTGGATCAATGATCTCCACATTAAACCAGGTAGGTACACTGAAACTATTAGATGAGAAAGTAGGGAAAACCTTAGAACATATAGGCACAGAAGAAAATTTCCTGAACACACCATTGGCCCATGTTCTAAGGTCAAAATTGACAAATGGGACTTAATGAAATTGCAAAGTTTCTGGAAGGCTAAGGACACTGTCAAGAAAACACAACGGCAGCCAACAGAGAGTGAAAAGATCTTTACCAACCCCACATCAGATACAGTTCTAATATCCAAGTTATACAAAGAATTAAAAAGCCAGATTCCAGAGAATCAAACAACCCTATTAGAAATGGGTACAGAGCTAAACAAAAAGTATGTTACATGACCTTTTCCCCTTACTGCTTTTAGTATTCTTTCTTTGCTTAGGGCACTTGGCATTATGACTATTATGTGTTGGTAGGAATTTATTCTCTGGTCCAACCTTTTTGGAGTTCTGTTGGCTTGTTTTATGCTCATGGTCATCTCATTCTTAAGGGTAGGAAAGTTGTCTTCTACTATTTTGAAGATATTTACTGTGCCTCTTAGATGATATTCTTTGCCTCTTCTATTACTATTATCCTTTGGTTTGGTCTTCTCTTCGTTTCCTGGATCTCCAGGGCATTTTGGGTTAGGAACTTTTTGGTTTTTGCATCTTCTCTGACTGTTTTCTCTATGTTTTCCATGTTGTGTTCAGCCCCTAAGATTCTCTCTTCCATCTCTTGTAGTATGTTGGAAATGCTTCATTGACTCCTGATTTCTTTTTTAGGTTTACTATGTCTAGGGTTGTCTCTTTTAATGTTTCTTTATTCTGTCTATTTCTGTTTTAAATTCTTTCTTCTATTCCTTTATCTCTTTGGTTCTGTTTTCCTCTAGTTCTTTGAGTTCTTTGAGTGCTTTCATTGTTTCTTTGTTAAAAGCTTCTAATTCTTTATGTGTTTCCTCTTGTTCTTGCTTAAGAATCTTTACCATCATCTTGAGGTATGATTTTAGATCTGAGTCTTCTTTTTTCTGGAGTGTTTACAATTCTGCTGTTTGCAGATGGGAGAGCTGGGTTCTGGTGTTGCCGGGTTGTCTTGGTTTTCCTGGAGTACGTTCTTTTGCTTTCCTATTGCCATTATGTTGTCTGGGTTTATACATGTTCTTGTTGTCAGTGATTGGTTCTCACCTCTCCCTTGTACCTGGCCTATGTCCCTGGATCTCAGAGTGTTCCTGGTGGCAGATGCCCTGAATTTCTATTCTGTATGCATGAGCTGCTGGCTGATAACAGACAGCCCAAAGCAGGGTTCCTGCTTCCCTGAACCAAGCAGGGGTTTAGAGGATGCACTTTCTGAGAACTCAGCAGAGATCTCTCTGCTCCCTGACCACTTGGAGTGCCTTCTCACAAGGCCTGTGTCCCTGGATCTCCACTGTTCCTGGTGGTGGGTGGTACCTGTTATTAGTTATTGTTTTAAACCTTCAGTGAACCTGTGGAGCAAGGACTGGTGATGGATGTCTAGCCAGATAATTACTTATATTGAGTATGCATGTAAACATTCTCTGTTGTAAACTTCTATTTCAATTTATGATTTGACTTTTGGTGTGAACTTGAGATGCACTTTGTAACATGTGATCATGTATTCTGAAAGATGTATAATTACTGAGGACAAAAAAAAATTCTCTCTCTCTCCCTCACTTCTCACACACACATACTCTCTCACTATCTCTATTTCTCTCTCTCTCTCTCTCTCTCTCTCTCTCTCTCTCTCTCTCTCTCTCTCTCTCTTTCTCTCTCTCTCTCTCTCTTTATCTATCTCTCTCCCTCCCTCCCTCCCTCCCTCCCTTCCTCTCTCTCTCCTTCTGCTTTAGATAGCTTTCATAGGACATTTTACTACTTAATAATAAACATTATAATCACTTCTCTAAGTGTCTGAGACTTCCTACTAGCAGATTAAAAGTTAGAGTCCCGGAGTTTCAGCTGAGATAGTAAAAAATCTATTTACTTAATTCCTTGCTGTTTGAGGAAGAGGTGCCAAATGCCAGAGTCTGCAGTCTCTGGCCTTAGAAGATCACAGACGGCAGGTCAGCTATAGTAGCATAGTAACTTATACTTACATAGTAAACTTTTATTATACTGCAACCCTAAATATCTCATAAGATTAATTCTTACCCCTTAATCACATAAGACCAAGTCCAGTCAGCTAGAGGAAGGCAAGATAATATGAGAGATAAACAGCTAGCAAGAGGCAAGCACAAGAACATAAGCAACAGAAACCAAACTGACTTGGAAACATCAGAACTCATTCTCTCACCAAAGCAAACCCTGGATACCCCAACACACATAAATCCCTTAAAGAAATACTGAACCCAATTAAAACAGATGAAGGAATTGAACAAAACAATCCAGGATCTAAAAATGAAAATAGAAACATTAAAGAACACAAAGGGAGACAGCCCTGGAGATAGAAAACATGGGAAATAGAACAGAAGTTACAAATATAAGTATCACAAACAATATACAAGAGAGAATATCAGATAAGAAGAAACCCTAGAAGACATTGACACAACAGTGAAACAAAATACATAAAGCAAAAATCTCCTAATGGAAAACATTTAAGAAATCTAGAACACAAAGAAAAGACCACACCTAAGAATAATATGTATCAAAGAGAGTGAAGATTTAAACTCAAAAAGCCAGTAAATATCTTCAAAAATTATAGAAGAAAACTTCTCTAACTTAAAATAGAAATGACAACAAACATACAAGAAGCATACAGAACAACAAAAAACAAATGAGACCTGAAAAAAATGTCTCTAGTCACATAATCATTAAAACACAAAATGCACAGAGCAAAGAAAGTATAAAGAAAGTAGAGAATAAAGGTGAAGTAACATATAAAGGCAGGTCTATCAGAATTCCACCAGCCTTCTCAAAAGTGACTCTAAAGACAAAAGATCATGGGCACCTGTCATATAGTCCCGAAAAGAACAAAAAACTTAGTCCAGGCTATTATAGTCAGAAAAACTTGCAATTATATAAAAGGAGAAACCAAGATATTCCATGAAAAAACTAAATTTAAACAATATCTTTGCACAAATCCAGCTCTACAAAGGATAATAGAAGAAAAAGTCAAAAACAACAAGAGAAATTACACACAAGAAAAAGAAAAATTATTCTATTCACCAAAAACCCAAAAGAAAAAAATCACAAAACATAATTCTATATCTAACAACAAAAATAACAGAAACCAACAATCATTGTTCCCTAATATCTCTCAACATTAATGGATTCAATTCCTCAATAAAACGGCATGGGGTAACAACCTGGATACATAAATAGGATCCCACATTTGCTGCAAATAGGAAACATACCTCAGTAAAAATGACAGATATCACCTCAAAGTAGAATGTGAAAACTTTGTTCAAGCAAATGTTACTAAGAAACAAGTCGAAGTAGCCATTGTAATACCCAAAATATAATAGACTTTCAACCAAAAGTTATCAAAAAATATGGGCAAGGACATTATATACATACGAGAAACAATCCATAAAGATGAACTCTTAATTCTGAACATTCATGGCCCAAATGAAAGAAAACCCATATTTGTAATAGAAATGTTATGGAATCTCAAAGTATACATTAAAACACACACAATAGTGCTTCCAGCTTAACAGTTAATCTGAAAACTCTATAAAACAGAAAGAAACAAATACACCCAAAAATCCACAGAAAATAACCAAACTCAGGGCTGGAATCAACCAAGAAGAAACAATGAGACTATATAGGGAATCAACAAAACTAGGAGCTGCTTCTTTGTAAAAGTCAACAAGATAGATACAACTTTAACCAGACTAACCAGAGGGCACAATGACAATACAAAAATTAAACGTAATCAACAACAAAAAGTGAGACAGAAATTAAAGAATTTTAAAAAAATATTTAAATCATTCTACGAAAGTCTATACTAAAAAAAAAAAAAAAAAAAAACTTGAAGTTCTGGATGAAATGTATGATTTTCAAGACAGATAACAGGGACCAAAGTTAATTCAGGATTAAATAAAACATCTAAACATCCCTATAATTACCAAGGAACTAGAAGTAGCCATTAGAAGTCTCTCATCCAAAAATAAAAGTCAATGTACAAATGGTTTTATTGTAGAATTCTACCAGATCTTCAAAGATGATCTAATTCTAATACTTCTCAAACTATTTCATAAAATAGAAAAAAAAAAAAAAAAAAAAAAAGGAACACTATCTGATTCTTTCTATGAATGTATAGTTTCACTGATACCTAAACCACAAAAAGACCCAACAAAGAAAGAGAATGTCAGACCAAATTTCTTTATGTGTATCTATGGAAAAATACTCAATAAAACTCTTTCAAACTGAATATAAGAACACATCAAAACAGTTATCGACCAGGATTATGTAGACTTCATCCCAGGAAGGCAGGGATTTTTCACTGTATGAAAATCAATTAACATAATCTGTTATGTAAACAAACTAAAAGAAACACGCATATGATCATTTTATTAGATGCTGAAAAAGCCTTTGACAAAATATAAAACCCATTCATGTCAAAATATTGGAGAAATCAGAAATTCAAGGGTCATATGTAAATGTAGTAGACACAGAAAACAAAAAATTAATAGCCAAAACAAAACTAGATGGAAAAAAAAAAAACAGAATGTAATCCCATTAAAATTGTGAACAAGATAACTCAGTCTGCTCTCTTTATACCTATTCAAGATAGCATTGGAATTTCTAGCCAGAGTAATTAAAGAACAAAAGGAGATTAAGGAGATACAAACTGGGAGGTATGAAGTAAAGAAATCACTATTTGCTGATATAATGGTATAAATACAAACCAAAAAAAAAAAAAAAAAAAAAATTCTACCAGAGAGCTCCTAGAGGTGAAAAAACAATTTCAACAAAGTCATTTGCTATAAAATTAACTCAAACAAATTAGTTACCTTCCATTTCTCAAATGATAAAAGGGCTGAGAGGGAATTAGGAAAACAATATGTTCAGAATGGTCAAGATAATGAAAAATATTTGGTGCAACTCTAACCAAGAAAAGAAAGAGATGCATGAGGGAAACTTGTGCTTTGATTAAGAAGATAAAGTCCTCCAGTTAAAAAACATACAGCATTTTCAATTAATGGTACTGGTTCAACTGGAAGTCTGCATGTAGAAATATGTAAATTGATCCATTATTATCTCCCTGTACAATGCCCACATCCAAGTGAATGAAGTAACTTCACCTAAACGCAGATATCCTGACTCTAATAAGAAAGAAATTGGAGAAGAGACTCAAATCTTTGGGCACAGGGAAAATCTTCCTGAACAGAACACTATTGGCTTAAGTTTTAAGATAAACAATATTTTAATGGGACCTCATGAACTTGAAAACCTTCTGTTAGGCAAAGAATACTATTGATAGGAATAAATAGCAACCCACACATTGGGAAAAGATCTTTACTAACTCTACATATGACAAACATGTAGCATCCAATATCTACAAATATTTCAAGAGGGTAGACTTTAGAAAACCAAATAACCCTATTCAAATGGGGTACACAGCTACACAGAGACTTATCAACTGAGGAATCTCAAATGGCTTAAAGAAATATTCAATATTCTTAGTCATTAGAGAAATGCAAATCAAAACAATCCTGATATTGACATTCATACCAGTCAGAATGGCTAAGATTCAAAACTTAGGTGACAACAGATGCTGAAAAAAAAAGTAGAGAAAGAAAAACACTCCTCCATTGTTGATGTAATTGAAAGGTGATACAACCACTCTGAAAATCAATCTGGCAGTTCCTCAAAAAATTGGGCATAACACTACATGAAGATCCAGATAAAACACGTCTGTGCATATATCCAAAAAATACTGCATTATATAACATGGACACATGATCCATTATGTACATAGTACCTTTTATATAATAGTGAGAAAATGGAAAGAACAAAGATGCCCCTTAACAGAGGAATGAATATAGTAAATGTGGACATTTACACAATGGTGTAACACTTAGCCATTAAAAACAATAAATTTATGAAATTCACAGGCAAATTGATGCATCTAGGAAATATCCTGCAAGAAGTAATACAGTTACAAAAGGACCCTCATGGTATAGAATCTCTGATAATAGATATTAGGAATAAAAGGTCAAAATACCTATGGTTCAAATTACATTCTGTATAAAGGTGGGGAACTAGGTTTAGCCATCAGAAAAAGCCAGATGCTAGAAAAACAAGAGTTTCCCTGAACCAAAAAAGGATGACATTACCTTGAATTCCCAGCCAAGATGAGATAATCTGTAATGACCACATCCAGTGATTAGTTATGGCATTGGTTGAGAGATTGGGCCACATAACTTTCACAAAAATTTATCCCAGAATTGCTCTTTTTAAGAAGAAATACATGGACAAAGGTTGGAGCAAAGACTGAAGAAAAAACCATCTATAGTCTTCCACACCTGGGAAACCCATCAAACCATAGCCACAAAACCCAGAAACTTGCTGATGCCAAGAAGTTCTTGATATTAGGAGCCTGATATGGACGTCTCTTGTGAGTCTCTGACAAAGCTGATACAGATATTTTACCTGCAGCCATCCACCAGACTGAGCACAGAGAGCCCAATGGAGGAGTTAGGGGAAGATCTGTAGGAACTGAAGGGCTTTGCAACCCTATATGAAGAACAATATTAACCAACAGACCTCCTAAACCTCCCAGAGACTAAAGCCCCCACCAAAGAATATACATGGAGAGACCCATACCTTTATCTGCATATGTAGCAGAGTATGTCTGTTTGGCATCAATGCAAGGGGAATCCCTTGTTCCTACCCAGGCTTGATGCCCTAGAGTAGAGGAATGCTAGGGCAGTGGGATGGGAGTAGGTGTGTAGATGGGAGAGCCCCCCTCATTGTTGTTGGGGTTCTCAGAGGATAAACCAGACCAGAGGATAACATTTAAAATATAAATAAAGCAACCAAAAAAATTTTAAAACGTTAAAGGAAAAATGAGTGATACATATATTTTTATATTTTGAGAATTCTCAATGATATACTTGAAATCATATACAGGAAAAATTAGGTAATCCTAGGAATGGGATACTTCATTGAGTACCTCTCTAACTTGGGAGAAACTATGATTTAATCACCAGAAATAAATATCAAATGAAAGAGTAAAAATGTTGGTTAGACATAAGAGTCCTATTTATGTAACACAAATATTCTAAAACCAGATGTTTCCAAGTACTCTAAAGCATAACAAAACATTGAGAAACAAGAGATTGAGAAAATGAGTATAAGTGAAATTGATAGGATTATATGAGCCAACTACATGTCATCTTATTAGGTCAGTTGCTTATGTTCATATAGAACAAGGCGTTTCAGACCTTACTTGTGATTTTCATACAGAACCAAAGGAATTAAGCACTAAAGAACATAAATATTCTTATAGGATATTTTGACTAGAAGCTATGCAAAAATTAAATAAAACACACATTTCTCAAAACTATTTGTGTGTAATAAGTACATAAAACTAATATTTTATTCATTTGAATTTGCCTTTATTTGTTGCATTCCAATATTATTCTTAAGAAATGTAACAGTTAAATTTTAGGATGGCTACATAATTTGTAAAATCCATTTATAAATTAGAAATTACTACTCAGAAAACTTATATTTTTAAAAATACGATTGATCTGATTAAGTAATACATGATGGTATTTAAGACCAACTTCTGTTTTTTAAAATAGTTAAAATACAAGCACATTTATAAATAATTTTTATAGAAGTTTCAGAATATTATAAAAATGAGAAAATCCAAATTTTGTAACTTGCATTGAAAAAATTTCAGCATAAAAATTGGAATTTTTTTGAGGTAAATCATTGAACTTTGGCATTTTAGTGACTGGATAAAGTATTTTTTAGGCATTGAAGTCATTTCAGAAGGAGTTGAACAAGAGTAAATAGATTAGCTTATTAGGTTGAGTCAGTTCTAGGCAATCCCTGTTTTACAATAAAAAGAAAACACTGTGATTTTTTTTACTTAAGTGGGTATTGACTTCTTTGAAGGTGAGGATCAAGATTTATTATCTCAAATGATAGTTAACAGACTAGCTGATAGTTATTGACTTAGGGAAATCACAGCAAGGCACTGAACTACTTTTGACCCAAAAGAAAGAAAGATACAGCACAACAGGATAAGACAAATGTTACATTAAAGTGATGGGCCATGAAAGAAATTAGTACCACTAAAATCTTTTCTTTTACATTTCTTTGGATTGTGATATTCCTCTCTTATCTGACCACTGCAAGACATAGAGCAGTTAAGTGTAGCATTGGAGCCAAAATAGTTTTACTGATGTGTGTCTTAATTTCTTAGAACAATAGTTAATGGGTCATTAAAACAGCTCTTTTTAATACTGCTGTAAGGTTAGAGGCAATTAGATCTTATGCTAAAGTTATAAAAGCAGTTATGTAGCTCTTTAGAGCATTTAGCTTCATAAATACCGTAGAGAGAAAATTATTAGAATATAAAAATTAATTTAAAAGGTGGGACAAGTCAGTAATATTTATTTATACATATATTTTATAATGATTTTTGATGGATTAAAGCAGACACATACTTAGGTCCATTTTTCTTTTTTTTGCTGGTCTTGCATCTTTAAGACACAAACCTAACAAAATCTTCATGCAGAAGTTATGTCTTAGTTTTACTTTTGTTTATATGTGTACATAGTAATATTATTGTGAAAAAGGAAGTAAGAGATAACTGGTTATTAGTAGGCAATACCACAAAGATTATGTGGCAAAATATGTAAAATGAGTGTAGAAAGGAAGACAGTAATTTTCTGCACATGATATATTAAGATGGCTGCAAATTCTTCAATATCTACTCTAGAGTTAACTTTTCCAAATCATTAAGTGTATGATACTAGGAAATTCTTATGATTTCTTTGTGTGTGTGTGTGTGTGTGTGTGTGTGTGTGTGTGTGTGTGTGTGTCTGTGTCTGTGTCTGTGTCACCTCACTCAGAATGATTGCTTCTAGTTACATCCATTTGCCTAATAATTTCATGTTGCCATTGTATTTAATAACAGAGTAGTACTCTGTTGTGTAAATGTACCACATTTCCTTATTCATTCCTCTGTTGGAGGATAAGAAGCTACTTAAGAGCAGTGTAGCAGAGTGCATCATGGGGGAGGGCAGTTCACTGTGTGAAGTTCAATTGAACTGAGTTCAGTGAGTTAGCTCAGGAGGCAGTGCAGTGACATTGAGATCAGATCCATTCAGTTTGTGCAGCAGAGGCAGGTGAAACAGAGAATAAGAAAAACAAAACAGCAAACAGACAAACCCAGAAGATTAGAACCAATTGCTAGAGTTAGTGTGAGGCCAAAGAGATGACTTCAATGAGAAGCCAAGAGAAGCCACATTAAATCAGTAGGGTTGGAGAGCAGTTTGAACCCAGACAGCTGGGTAGAAAGAGGGTTCAGAAAGAGATAGAGAGGGCAGATAATTTGGCAATAAGCTTCCAAGACTACAATTGCATTTGTAAATACAAGTAATTTTCAGAGAAACATCTTAATTTTGCTTGTTCTTTCTTGTTTTGCCTTAACTTCATGTAAGCAAGTTCATTTACCCTGCCCATGTCTTCCTTCACTGGAAGCCTCACAGCTCATAGACTGCTTTTATTACTGCATCAAATTCTACATCCATCCTTAAAACATGCACTGAGGACCAGTTATTCTCTATGAATACTCTAAGTCATTACAGTCACATTGGGAATACTGAGACATCCAGCAACATCAACTGAGCAGCTACAGGGGTCTCAGCTTCTACAATATGAAAGTACCTATTGTTAAACTACCCATGAAGTAGCCCATAAGCCAGTGTAATAAATTATCTGTGCTGTGTATTCACTCTGTGGGATCTGTTCCTCTGGAGAACTCCAACAAATATGGCACATGAATAACTACCAGAAAGTAATGAATGTAAACTTAAATGTTAGAATTAACATCACAAATTATACAACCAAATATAAAAAACTAAAGAGAACTGATACCATGTAGAAAACATTTTAACTATATATAATATAATACAAAAATCAAACAAATGGAAAATGTCTTATCACATAAAATCTACAAAAACTGTCATCAATATGAGTCAAATATTTTTAAAAAAATGAATATTTTAAGATTTATTACTTAATCAGACTAAGCACCCAAGAGAAGAATAATGTTTTTATTTCTGAAATGAAATCAGATTTTTTGGTGTTCATCTATAGAATCAGATTGAGTCAGATAGTAAGTCTACATACACTTTGTGAATATGTGCATAGACACAAGAAGGGAATCATTTTCCATTGTTGTGGTATTCAGTATAATTGGTATATTTATTCAATATTCTGCTACTTTTGTATCCATGATAGATAGTTTTGCTAATTATACATGAATATAATTATATTCACTTCTTCAACTAGTAGCTCAGTCCACATATCACTCATAAATCAAAATTATGATAATCATTGACCAATACATGTATTTAATAAGAAAAGAACAGTGCATGATTTTCCTCACATTTTAATTTGTTATTCAGTAATTGACAATTCCATGCCATGTATCATTCTGATAATTTGGTATTCAAAAAAGACTTTTATTTAATCTTCTTTAAGTCTTCAACAAATACATTTTAAGTGATAGTGTTAGTTATGTCATTCAAATCAAATGTGGAAAAACAATGCAAGAAATGATTGACCAACAATGAGTATTCTGAAGTATTCAGATATAAAAATAACGCTTAGGATAGGTCATCCTCCACACCTGCCTACAACATATGCTGAGGTAATGGTGGTGCAGAACTTGTGAATGTGGTCAGCCAATGACGGTGAACATGAGGACCATATTGTGAGAGGAAGTTCATGGCTGACCCCGAATAAATGGCCAGCAACCAGAGGTTGAATTGCACAGTGAAATAGAATAGAACCTAACAGAATTGTTCATAAACAACAACAAGAACAACAAAAAGTCAATGATACGATGCCTACTGATTTTCACCACACACTCAGATACCAGTGCCCTGTCCACTCTTTATGAGACTTCACCCAGCAACTGATAGAAGCCATTTCAGATGCCAAAGCCACTATGATGGAAATGGGGAACAAAATTCAGAATATATGACATCTATCTATATTGTGTCTTCTGTAAGAGGACCGTAGTCCTAAGGTGACCTATTAAAATTTAGGCAAATGTGCCATACTGAGGTATATTGTCAGCATTAGTCCCTGAATTAAGTCTCTTGAAGCAGTTACACATATTTGACTACTAGTGCATTTGAGTTAGTAAATTTAGTAATTTGTTGTGTGTACTTCTCCTCAAAGTAACTTAAATTTCCATATCCATAGTATATGGCATATCCATTATCCTTACTATATTTTTGATTTGTATGTGCTGCACTGTGGTTTTATTGCTTCCTTATGAATTCTAGTACTTTAGATAAGTTATTTCTTTTAACATGTTAGTGTTTAAGAAAATCGGTACTATATGTTTTAATTTGTCTTTTGTTCATAATTATTTCTAAATATTTCATAATGAGCAGTCTATATCATTATATCATTTCTACTCCTTCTCCATAACTCCTTCTTAAATATATTGCACCACTGATTTTTTTATTAATCAGTATATTCATTTACACAATGATTTACTGTAATATTCTACTTCCCGGTACCCCCTCCAAGAATTCCCTCAAACATTCTTAATCATCAGGAAAATGAAAATCAAAATGACGCTGAGATTCTATCTCACACCAGTCAGAATGGCTAAGCTCAAAATCTCAGGTGACAGCAGATGCTGGCTAGGATATGGAGAAAGAAAAAAACTCCTATATTGCTGGTGCGTCTGCAAGCTGGTGAAACCTATTTGGAAACCAATCTGGTGGTTCCTCAAATATTTGAAATAGATCTGCGTGAAGACCCAGCTATATCACTCTTGGGCATATATACCCAAAAGATGCTCCAACATATAACTGGACACATGTTCCACTATCTTTATAATAGCCTTACTAGAAAATATTGTCCTGAGCAAAGCAATCCATCTTGAATTTATAATTTCTTCTTTTTAAATTATCAGTAATATATATGTATATGTATTTATACATATATGCTTATGTTTACATATGTGCGTGCATGAGTGTGTGTGTGTGTGTGCATGTGCACACGTGCATAATGTAGAGATAATAATTTCCTTTGAAAAAAACTAATTATTTGTTTATTCATGGCTATTAATTGTCTGTACATTTTTTAAAAGGGATGGGACCCATTGGAATTACCCATCTCTCTTAAGATTCCAACTGAATATATAGTTACACACATCTTGTTTAGGCATCTCTGTTGGCAAAATATCATAGCTGTGGATTCATTATTGGGGGTATCATTCCTTTTGAATATATGGTATTTCTATCATTTCGTTTGATGTTCTCTGAGCTTCAGATGTCTGGACTCTGTTGTGGATAAGCCATTTAGAGTTGTATATTAAGTGGTAACTTATTCTCTGTATTTAAAACAGTTGTGTAATTGTACACTAGTCACCATCTGCTGAATATTCTTTTATGAGAATGAAAGCTATAATTGTCTATGTATATAAAGTGGGATATTTACAAGAGAGTTAGAAGCTACAGTCGTTAAGAAAATTGGAGTTGTTGTCTCATTTCTAGCATTTATGATCTCTCCAGCCATGCATAGTTGGTGCAGATAACAGCACTAAGCATGAATGCCGTCTTATTGCTTAGAAATTAAATCCAGATAGACAGCTGGTGGTCACCTCTAAAATAATAACACCACTAATGCACCATTCTGTATATATTTTCAGGCCCGTGTTTCTAATTTATAGAATTTAGAGATGGCTAATAATATTGATTTTGCTCATTGACAGCTTATGTAGCACCTTCTAATGCAGGAGTAGAGAGTTTTAGAGAGAACATATTCAGGTCAGTTTATGCTAGACTTTTCCAACACCCTTGTCTGAAAAGCATGCTAATTTTTCAAGGGGATTCTTATCTTAAAGTTCAGGAGAAAAATTGAGGGTACAAAGAACAGCACATGATATTTCAGAGTCTCTTGGAATCCTTTAAACAGTAACTAGAGGGGAAAATTCCTATATTAGGGTTTTTGTTCCTCTATGGATTTTGGGCATCATTGATTTCACTATTGTTTATTACTCTTATTATCACCTTGCCTTTTAAGTTCATTTTTTTGAGATTGGATTTAATTACAACATTTTCCCCTTTCTTTTTCTTCCTTTAAATTCTCCATCATTCTCCTCCTCATCCTTCTTCAAACACATGTCCTCTTACTTTCATCAGGTACTATTACATGAACATGTGTATTTGTATTTGTTCACACACAAACACACAGTGGAGAGAGAGAGAGAGAGAGAGAGAGAGAGAGAGAGAGAGAGAGAGAGAGAGAGAGAGAGAGAGAGAGAGAGAGAAACAGACACACACACACACACACAGACACACACACAAACACATGTTCTCCAAAATGACAAATTGAGTCCATATATTGTCATTTTATGTATGTTTTTAGAGATGATTATTTGGCACTGAAAAACCAATTTATGTGCATTTTTCTAAAGAAGGCCATGTCTCCCACTCCTATCTTTACTCACTTGCCTGTAGTTCTTTGTGTGTGATTGATGCTTCATGGGCTTTTCCCAATAAAATCTGGCATTTTATTTGTGTTCTCCTTATCCAGCACATGTTTAGTGTTCATATTGATGTGACCTAGATTTTGATGATCATGCATAACAAAATCTCATGGCATTGTCCTTGATCCTTTGGCTCTTACCATCATTCTGTGCCATCTTCTGCAATGTTTACTGTGTCTTAAGTGCCAGATTGTTCTGCATATATATCCATTAGGATTGTGCTCAATATTTTTTCATATTGATTGGCTGTGTTTTCTATAGTGGCTTATCTTTGTTACAAAAAGCAATTTTATTTTAATGAGTAGTGATGATTTATACCTTTTTTATTAATGAGGACTGAAGACTATAGTTATCTGTGGATATAAGAACACATGTTTATAGATTATTTTTAGATATTATGCAAGTTTAGTGAATTATTGATAGCAGGGTCTCCTCCAATAATCATGACTTCACTAATTGATTAGTTATCTAAGTTCTGAGTACCTTGTATCAATGTTCAGGGATGTTGGCTTATGGTCTCTCTCCTATTCAATGTGGAAAATCTACTAAATCTTCCTGATCAGTTTAGGTTTAGGCACTCATGTCAGCGGGGTGTAGCTTCTGATACCACAGTGAACACTCTGATCACCTGTCTCTAACAGCCTTTAAGATCTTCCCTCTTTGAACATGTGTGCTGAGCCTTAGATTTGGGTGTTAGCTTGTAAATACATATAAAATAGCAATAATAATTTGATTTAGAATGGACATAGAAAGCTTTATACAAAGAAGGAAAAGAGGATAATTAATAAAATGTTGATGAGTAGTACAGTTATTGCTAAAGAGTATATGAGATTTCAAAAATATTATTTAAAAAGGAACAAAAATATTATAACATATTGTTTTTTAAAGCTAAAATCAGTCTAAGGATACAATCACTGCACATTTTTTTTTGTAAAAGCCACACATGATTAGAAACTAGTAAAGGCAGTTTGGATGAGTAACTTCACAAAACACTGGATTACTTATTGCTGACTGCTAAATAAAATGGAAATAACATAGCTTCTGAGCATACGTGTTAGAAATTACTCTGATTAGATTATCTGGGTAAGAAGCCCTAACCTAATAGTGGATAATACGATTCCTTGCTCTAGGTGGGGTCCTTGACTAAACGAGACAGCTAATGGAGACTCAGCACCTGTTGTCTAAGTCTTTTCTCTATGATTCCTGACTGTGGAGATACTTAGTCTGTGATGTCTTCAATTCCTGATGTCATGCCTCCCTTCAGTGATAGACTGTGTCCTACTTTGTGAATCAAATAAATACTTCCTTACTTCCTAAGTTTCATTTTTTCCTGTATTTTTCAAGAGCAATGCAGAAAATTATAAACCTTACATTTTAAAATATTTAATTTTTTTCTATTTTAGACTTAATGTAGGTAAGTTATAAAATTAACACATTTTTTGTAAGTTCTAATTTTTCCTAGATTACATGAAACCTGACCCAAAAAAAAACAAAACAGACACAAAAACAAAGTAAAAAACCATGTGATTGGATCTTCAGGAGTCTCCTTGAAGATCATTTTCCTGGATCTACAAGATGAAAAATTAATAAAAGATTACCTACTTTGGGCATGCATTATTTTGCACCCAAATGCTTTACACAGTCTGGCTCAAATACTCTGCTTTGAAAAATTAATTAATGACCCAAAACATGGCCAGCTTAACATTATGCAATGTGTGAAGACCAGATGTCATGCAGAGGTTAAATTGGGCCCTTAGAAAGGATGTTATTTTCAGAAGCAATCCTCATGTGTTTTGATAAGCCACATGTGCAGAAAGTAAAGTTTCTTCCTTTTGAATTATTTCTTTTTTTGTCAGCTACTTCTCTCTCTAAATAAAAATTGTCCATTACATAAATCAATCAGTTTCCCCCTTTATTACTCTAGTATGTGATTAGCTGGGATTAAATCATGTACAAATAATAACCAGTTTTATTGCAATAATAAAATCTTAAATGCTAAAAAAGTCCAAATTTTAACTATTCCTTTTAAAATGTTCAATGTTTTGTCTTTTCCATGAATAAACACATAAATTTAAAGAATATGTCAGACACTCAAAAGGATAAACATACATTTTAATGTATGATAATTACATTAATTATAAACTACTTCTACTTCAGCTGGGGAAAAAGGGACACTGTAATAGCTTATACAAATTACTGGGAAATTATAGAGACCCTGTAGATAAAAAAGTAACATTTATTCTCTGACTAAATGAACTTATACTCACAAACAAATTTGAAAAGAATAGAGAAGATGGTAGAAATTTAGAGAAAACACATGTCCTGGATATATAATTGTATATATAATTGTGTGTATATATATATATATTTGTGTGTAGTGCGTGATATATATGCATATATATATATATATAAAACAAATGTAATATTGAATGTCTTATATTGACCTAACACAGGAACTTAAGAATTATCTAAACAAATTTTAGAACTAGAGTTTAGTATATTTAGAAATTTGACTATGCACATTAGGAGGATAACTAGGAAGACTTTATTTGGTACTATGATACTGCAGATTTAATGACATTAAAAAATAGTTGCCGGCTGGATTGTATAGGAATCAATCATTAGTTGTGGAAGATGAAGGGATATAATGCACAAGAATATGTTTTCATGTCTCTTAGTTGATTTCTAGAAACATGGATGTACAAATCATGGGGATAAAAAGTCTTAGTGGAATATTATTTCTGAGAAGTCTTCATAAATGTCTGTGTATCATTTAGAACTTTTAATATCATGTTGAAAAGGTTTTCAGTGTACAAGTGTGGAGTGTAATATCCATGTCATAAGTGTAGGTGCTGAAAGGTATGGGACTAGTGAGGAAAAAGATATCAAAGGGGAAAGACAATACAAGCCTCCAAACAAGAATACAAAAGCAATTTCATATAAAAAGATAATTGGAAAAGCCCAACAAGGGTGAATACTGCCACATCTTTTGCACATCTTAGGTACTAGCAATTGGGAGGTAGAGACAGGCAGAGATCTGCAAGATGATTCAAGCCTGATCCAAGTAATGAGTTCCAGGACAACCAGAGGTACATAATAGGATACTGCCTCAAAAATGGAAACAAAAGAAGTGATTAGTAGAATGTTAAGCATTCTGGTGTATAAGTTAAGTATCAGAGTCAAGGTAGGCATGGTAGTGTATTCTTTTTTAATACTAACATTTGGAAGGTATAGGCCAGCAGATTTCTGTGAGTTCTGCTAATGCCGGCTCTATATTGTGAACTCTTGACTCAAGTAAATAAATGAATGAATAAATAAATAAAGAAAGAAAGAAACATTGAGTACTAAAAGATATGTCATGTTGATTCACTTAAATAGATAAAAAAAAAAAAAAAAAAAAAAAAAACGTGAAAAAAGCCCATAAGTATGCTGGGCTTGAGAGTCACTTCAGGGTTCTGATGAGGATAGTATCCAGCATACAATAAATCTGCAAGGATTTGATAATGAAATTAAAAGAATAAGAAACCAAACAACTGAATAATTATTAGAAAATATATATGAATATTATCTTAAAAAGAGACAAGCAACAGCAAATCCCAGTGTATCTTTATACAGACTTTACTGTTGCTGAGCATTGAATTTTCTATATCAGTATATAGAAAAGGTGTGGCTTGAATTTTTTCCTTCTTTTTCCATCTTCAAAGGAGTAGTATTACAAGCATAAATGTTATACTACGAAGTGTCTCAGCCAATGTTCTGAACTCTGAAGAGACACACCTAATCCCTGTCAATTAACACCACTTCCTAATAACCGAGCATTTAATTATAGGGTTCTATGGGGGACATTCCTAGGTAAACCATTATGAGGGGGCTTTTGCTTAAACTTTTTCCTCTGTTCTGTTTGAAAACAAAACAAAAAAATAATTTTATACTGTAGGTAATCAATTTTAAAGTATAAGGCTGGTTATCAACATCAGTGATAGAGTTCATGATCTAATATGTTCAATTATCTTAATCTATACTATGGATTATTAAATGAATATTCAGATAGAATATATCAATATTATAAGACATTTGTGAATATCATAACCAACAAAGTAGGGGACATTGTTTCATAGTACGTATTAATAAGTACATATTAACAGAAAAAATTCAAGGCATCTGGAAAGAATACCTTGAAATTTTTGGAAAAATATTACCCACAGATACCACAAATATGAAAGGCAGATATATAGTAAACTTTAATCACAATAATTTAAATAAGCAAATCACTAAAATAAAACCAAATGTATTTAATTTGGTTCTTTTAGTAACTTCTATTTCGTTCTTAGAGACTGGGTCTAGACCTAAATATTAGAGAATTCTAACACAATAATAGTCTTAGAAATCAACCTGTCTCCACCTCTTATATGCTTATCATCTTAAAGCCTGTGCTTCCCAGTTGAGCACTGAGGACTAGATTCGAGTTTTAATGCTTCTATGATAAGGGTTTTCTGATTATTATATCTTCTGAGCCATTATATGGAATTTATAATACATTTTTTAAATATTTTATCATTTCTCACTTTATCTACAAAGTAGCTAGTATACTACTTAATTTCTGAATATACATATATATTGTTTATGTCTTTGTTCATAGCATAATTATTTTAATTTTTGGAAAAATAGCTAAAAATAGATAAAATATAGTAGTCATTTCAGCCCTTGAAAATTATAAGACCAGCATATGCTATCACTTGTTACATTTTACATATAATTTTATATATAGCATTTTACATATAATATGTAGAAATACTTGTTGATTCCTTTGTAATGTAAAGCTTAAGACTTGTATAATTTGTCAAATTTTTCTGTGTTTATGTGGTGAATTTAGATTGAAACAATTACTCTATGGTGTGGCATTTCCTTCCAAAGCCTGTCCTTTACTGTGTCTCACCAGGGGACTCAATCATGCTTCTGCACTTTGGCTGAACCATAAATCTAACTGTCCCCTGTCTGCATACCTTTTCTCACCCTATCCATCTTCCAGTTTTGCAGCAGGTTACCTTTATGAAACATTTTGGAATTAAAATCCAAGCATAAAGAAATCCTCGCTTTGTTATCTACCTTGGATACCTGCATAGTGTGACAATTTTCAGGCAACATTAGAACAATTGTCCTGAAGATAGCTGGCAAATTAATATTTATCACCATTCTATGTAAGAAGTGTATACTAGTTCTTCTTGGCTCCATTCAGGCTTTGCCTGTAGAATGTATGTATGTATGTATGTATGTATGTATGTATGTATGTATGTATGTGTGTATGTGTGTATGTACACATGTATGTATGTATGCATTTGAATATTCTCTGTATTTACATTGCTTTATTTTTCTTTTACTGGATAGTCTCTGTATTTACCTTTCAGATGTTATCCTCTTTCCCCCAGTGACGTCTCTCTCTCCCTCTCATTTCCTCCATAAAGGTCCTTCCATTTCAAGACTACTACAGACATAATATGCAGTCACTGATAATGGGATTCTAATCCCAGAGGCTCACACTCCCCCAGAAACAACTCACAGACTGTATGAAGTCCAAGAAATAAAGAAAACAAAACAAAACAAAACAAAAAATCTTTATACAACAAGAAAACTTTGACTATTTCCATGTTACATTTTGATTTACATGTACTTTATGCTCATTGTAACTATTAAGTTTTCAATGCATACTATCAAACCTTTAAAAAAATCGAGTACTGACTAACAAATATATTCATACAGTTTTATGTAAAAATTATTTTAAAATCTGAAAAAAAGTACTGACAAAAATGTATTGTATAATTTTATGCAAAAAATGCTTAAAATCTGTACATTTATCTTTGTTTTGTAAAATAAAGTTGTCAAAAAAAAAGAAATAGCTACGAACTCACAGTCCTCTACCTTAAAAAAAACTATAATCAGAAAATTTTAAATAAAAAAATATTTTCAATAGAAGGGGAGAGATTGAGAGAGGGAAAGAAGGGGCAGGTGTGGGGGGAAATCCCAGGCTGACCTCTAGTCAACTTAGCTTTCTTGTCCTTATAGGAGCCTAGCCCAAGACAGGTCTTAGTATCCTAATGAAGTAACTGCAAGATGGTGCTGCAACATTAATGAACCAGAACAAGCTTTAAGTTGTGATAATAAAAAGCTATCACAAATAAAAATGGTACAAAAATTGTGATTTTAAGAATAGTGTCTTGGATCACACTGTAATATGTTCTAATCTGGCACCTACTCATTCTCTGGCTTGCTCTGTCTTCACCTGTGTGGCTAGCTTGTCTTTGCAACATGAAAACTGCCTTTGCTAAAAGTACCTATTATTAACTCCACTAACTAAACTGCCATGACTACTAATCTATGGTGCTGCCTTTCAACTGACTGACTCAATGTAATTGTCCCCTCAGTGTTGGGACTAACAGCATGTACTGACATCCCTGGACCTAAGTAACTTGGTATCTGGAACTTGCTCTATACTTGAACTCAGATATCTGCTTGCCTCTGTCTCCTGGAATTTAAGGATTTAAGGAGTGTCTCTATTCCAGCTAAAGTACCCATGTTGCTAAATTAAATTCTCTCTACAGATGATAGATAGAGGGATGAGTGAATAGATAGATAGATTATAAATAGATAGATAGATAGATAGATAGATAGATAGATAGATAGATAGATAGATAGATAGAAGATAGATAGGCAGATAGAAGAAAAGGCAGACATACTGACAAAAACTGTGTCATGGGAGAGTGATCCTAGAGACAATATCCACAGTTATAAAGTTTGTACCATTTTTTGTGTGATAGCTTTTCAACATAAAGACTCATATCTTGAATCTGGTTCACTAATATATCAAGACCATCTTGAAGTTCTCTAAATATAATGTTATATTTAACATTTTAGGGCTGACCAATAGATTTTGGATAACTAAAGGGAGCCAATATTTGCTGAGTATCCTAAATGAAGCATAGTTATTCTATCATCTCCAGGAAAGTAGTTCTAGTGTAAAACATTGAAAAATTACTCCAAAAGTGAAGACTGAGTAGTTGTGTTTATTTTTAATGTTCTTACGAAACAGCTTAGGAGATGAAATATTCTAACATCATAGAAGTCTTACTCCCCATGTAGTCCTTTTTTAAACCATTGTTTTCTCAAAATATGTTCATCAATTTAAATAATTTAGTATTAAAATCAGAAAATAAGAATCAGATGCCGATAATCAAATGAATAAAAAGAATATCTATCAAACACCACAAAATCATCAACCTTCTAGAATGTATACTATTATGGAACAAGTCCTGAAACTAAGGTTCAACTCACCTCTATAAAAATGAATATTAGTTAAAGTATGACTTTTTTAAGTACCTTTTTGTGAAAAACTGAATGTCTTCTCATTTTAATTAGAAGAACTGGATGCAAACTAAACAGGAGTATTTTTTACCCTTATTATCCAAGGAAAGTCAGAGATCTACCTTTTTTATGTATGATCACGCTTATATGAGTGTGCCACATATGAAATGAATACCCTGAGGTGAAAGATTACAATCCCTGAAACAGATTTGTCACAGCTTTCATATAGCCTTTACAATTAATAATATTGTAAAAATTAGTTAGTACAATGCATTATTCTCATAATAGAGATGTATAATAAGACTGTTGGCTAACTTTGAAATACTTCATGCCAAGCAGGAATGTTTTTTTTTTTTTTTATTTTTACTATACACTCATGATTTGTAGGCTGATTAGCAACTGTATTGGCTTTTAAGAATTCTAATAATTTAACCAACTTTGTTGCCAAACAATGCTATGTGGCAAATGCTAATGTGAGGATAAAAGAGAGAATTTTAAATGCCATTTTAAAGACAGTCATCATGCTCATATATTCAGTCTTCTTTTCCTTAAGAGCTTTTTATTATGTCTATAACTCCCATCATACACATGATGGCATTGAGAAGGTTTATATAATGCCAGAGAGTCTGCTATATACTCAAACCCATACATGCTACACACAAAAAGAGCCACGGGGAAAAGTCCAACTAAACCAGAAGGAACAGAGATTGAAAATATAGATTTACAGTGTCACATATAAGAGCTTTACAATGCAAAAGCATTTGGAAAATGTAGTACTTCAGTAATGACAATTTTAAAAAGAATACTCTCTCATTCTTTGCAGTTCCTTATAGCAACAGACACCTTAGCTCACAGCTCTTATTCAGTAAGTTGGGTTTTGACCGTACTGACAGAAAAATGATCAAAAAACAAAAATTCAAATTATGATTTCTCAAGTATTTGGAAAATACACATGAACCTAGATTTTATAAATTTTCTCAATCTGGAAGACCAGCCTGGAATTAATGAGCTTCTTTTATTTTTTATAACAAGTCTACATATTTTTCTTATGAGAATACCCAAGCTTCAACATCTATCTATACAAGTGTTGTATTTCTCACTGAGTACTCTTTTAGATTTCTTCTTTGCCTATCAGTAGTCCACAAGTATCTTTCTGAAATTGTTCTTGGTAAGTTCAAATAACCACACTAACTTATAATTGTGGCTAGGTTTTATAATTATTTTGTTTCTTCTAATTAAAAATTATAACAAAGAATGTTCTTGAAAACTGCCAGTAGCTTATATTTTTAGAATCTCCAACACCTGTATTTGTTCATATTTTTATTAGATACTCTGTATTTACATTTCTGATGTTAACTCTTTCCCCATCCCACTCCCATCCCCCTCCTCTTCCATTTGCCTTCACAGAGGTGTACTCCCTCCTAATCACCCTCTCCACCCCATTGCCTTGTCATTCATATACATTGAGAAAACATGCTGTCACTACACCAGAAGCCTATTTTCACATTCGGGCAAGACACTGCTATCTTCAGCTACATATACAACTGGATAAATAGGTCTCTCAATATGTGCAAAAAAGGTCAGTGTTTTACTCCATGGGAGTTTTGGAACATTTGGTTGGTTGACAATGTTGTTATTTCCACAAGGTTGCAACCCCTTTCAGCTCTTTAGGTCCTTTCTTCAGCACCCTCATTTGGGTCCCCGAGTTCATTCTGATTCTTAGCTGCAAGTGTGCCTAGCTGTATCTGAATGACTCTAACATAGTCCCTGAGGAGGCATCTCTGTCTGGTTCTAGCCAGTAAGTACTTCATGGGATCAGCTATAGTGTTTGGATTTAGTGGCTTTATATATGGTGGATTCTAAGGTAAGGTGGCTTCTGAGTGATCTTTTCTTCAATCCCTGTTCCTCTATCTGACCTTGTATTTGCTCAAGTGAATGTTTGGTTTTTCTCTTCTAAGAAGAACTGAAGCATTTCTATTTTAGAGTCCTATCTTTTTGAACTTTGTAATGTCTGCAAATTATTTCTTGGGTATTCAGAGCTTTCAGGGGCTAGTAATTGTGTATCAGTGAGTGCATACTACATGTGGTTTTTTGTAACTGGGTTACCTCACTTAGGATGATAGTTTCTAGTTCCATCGATTTGTCTAAGCATTTCATGAAGTCATTGATTCTAATATCTGAGTAGTACCCTATTGTGTAAATGTTCCACACTTTCTATATTTATTCCTATTTTGAAGGAAATCTGGGTTCTTTCCAGACTCTGCCTATTATAAATAAGGCTGCTATAAACATGGTGGAGCATGTGTCCTAGTTGGATCCTCTTTGGGGAATATGCCCAGTAGTGGAAGAGCTTGGTTTTCAGGTAGTACTGTGTCCAATTTTCCAAGGATCTGCCAGACTGATTTCCAAAGTGGTTGTAAAAGCTTACAACCCCACCAAAAGTGGAGGAGTGTTCCTCTTTCTCCACATCCTCACTGCCATCTGCTGTCACCTGAGTTTTTGATCTTAGCCATTCTGGATGGTGTGAGGTAGAATCTCAGGTTTGTTTTGATTTACATTTCCGTGATGACTAGGGATGCTGAGCATTTCTTTAGGTACTTCTCAATCATTCGATTGAGAATTCTTTGTATAGCTCTGTACCACATTTTTAATAGGATTATTTGATTCTCTAGAGTCTAGATTCCTGAGTTCATTGTATATATTAGATACTAGACCTCTATCAGATGTAGGATTAGTAAAGATCTTTTCCCAATCTGTTGGTTTCCCTTTTTGTCTTCTTAACAGTGTCCTTAACAGGCCACATTTGTTGATTTTTTTTCTTAGAACATAAGCCTAAGAACAAGTGTTCTCTCCAGGAAAATCTCCACTGTGCCTATGTGTTCTAAGCTCTTCCCCAGTTTCTCTTC
The DNA here is from genome assembly GCF_963924665.1 of Micromys minutus. NCBI lineage: Eukaryota > Metazoa > Chordata > Mammalia > Rodentia > Muridae > Micromys > Micromys minutus. Next base: position 9,839,509 of record NC_137973.1, read on the forward strand.
TAACAGTTTCAGTGTACCTGGTTTAATGTGGAGATCTTTGATCCACTTGGACTTCAGTTTTGTACAAGAAGATTGGAAAGAATTGACTTGCTTTCTTCTGCATCCTGAGTGTCAGTTGAATTAAAGCCATTTGTTGAAGAGGGTACCCTTTTACCATTGAATGTTTGTAGCACTTTTGTCAAAGAACAAGTGACCATAGATATGTGTTCATTTCTGGTTCTCAATTCTGTTCCATTGATCTGCCTGCCCATGTCTGTACCAATACCACACAGTTTTTATTATAACTGATTTAAAATATAGCCTAGGATCAGGGATGGTAATTCCCTAAGACCTGTTCTTATTCTGGTGAATAGATTTAGCTATTCTGGGCTTTTTGTTATTCCAGATGAATTTGCAAAATGCTGTTTCCAACTCTATGAAGTGAGTGAAATTTTGATAGAAATTACATTGAATCTGGAGATTGCTATTGGCAAGATGGCCGTTTTTTAAAAAATTGATCCTTCTTTTTTTTTTTTTTTTTTTTTTCTTTTCTTTCTTTTTTTTTTTTTTTGTCTTCAAAACAAGATTTATTTTTTTTTAACATGAAAATACATGGAAAATACATTGGTCTCTTATCTGTTACATATAAGACTCAAATTATTAATCATAACAAGAAGTGTTTCTTGAGATATTTCCATCTACACAAAAGACTAACAGCTTATTATTTTTTTAAAGATTTTAAACATTTTTTGCTTAAAATTATACATTTTTGTCAGTACTGTTTTTTCAGAAATTAAAATAAATTTTACATAAAACCATGTGAATATGTTTTTTAGTCAGTACTTGATTTTTTACAAGGGCTTGACAGTATGCATTGAAAACGTACTAGTTGCAATAAGCGTAAAGTACATGCAAAACAAAACGCAACATGGAAATAGTCAAAGTCTTCTTGTTTTGTGAATATATGTATAGTTTTTGTTTTCTTTATTTCTTGGACTTCATACAGTCTTTGAGTTGTTTCTGGGAGAGTGCAAGCCTCTGGGGTTAGCATCCCACTATCAGTGACAGCATATTATGTCTGTTCTTTTGTGACTGGGTTATCTCACTCAGGATGATCTTCTCTAGATGCAGCCATTTTCTTAAGAATTTGGTTAAGTCATTGTTTCTGGTGGCTGAGTAGTATTCCATTGTGTATATGTACCACAATTTTTGTATCCATTCATCTTCTGAAGGACATCTGGGTTCCTTCCAGCTTCTGGCTATTATAAATAGAGCCGCTATGAACATTGTGGTGCATATATCTTTGTTGTGTATTCAAGTGTCTCTGGGGTATATGCCCAGAAGTGGAATAGCTGGGTCTTCAGGTAGTACTATATCCAATTTTCTGAGGTATCGCCAGACAGATTTCCAGAGTGGTTGTATTAGCTTGCAACCCCACCAACAGTGAAGAAGTGTTCCTATTTCTCCGCAGCCTCGCCAGCATCTGCTGTCATCTGAGTATTTGATCTTGGCCAATCTGACTGGTGTGAGGTAGAATCTTAGGGTTGTTTTGATTTGCATTTCCCTGATGGCTAAGGATGTCGAGCACTTCCTCAGATGTTTCTCGGCCATTCGGTGTTCCTCAACTGAAAATGATTTGTTTAGCTCTGTACCCCATTTTTTAATAGGGTTATTTGATTCTCTGGTGTCTAGCTTTTTGAGTTCCTTTTACACCTTGGATATTAGGCCTCTATCTGATGTGGTGTTGGTAAAGACCTTTTCCCATTCTGTTGGTTGCCGTTTTGTTTTCTTGACGATGTCTTTAGCCTTACAGAAACTTTGCAATCTCATTAAGTCCCATTTGTTAATCTTTGACCTTAGAGCTTGAGCCATTGGTGTTTTGTTCAGGAAATTTTCTCCTGTGCCTATGTGTTCTAAGGTTTTCCCTACTTTCTCATCTAATAGTTCCAGTGTATCTGGTTTAATGTGGAGATCTTTAATCCACTTACACTTGAGCTTTGTACAAGGAGATAAGAACGGGTCTATTTTCATTCTTTTGCATGTTGAGTGCCAGTTGGACCAGCACCATTTGTTGAATAGGCTGTCCTTTTTCCATTGAATGTTTACTGCTCCTTTGTCAAAAATCAGGTGACCATATACATGAGGGCTCATTTCTGGATCTTCTATTCTATTCCATTGATCCACTTGCCTATTTCTGTACCAGTACCATGCAGTTTTCAGCACAATTGCCTTGTAATATAGCTTGAGGTCAGGGATAGTGATTCCCGCAGATTTTTTTTGTTGTTGAGGATGGATTTCGCTATTCTAGGTCTTTTGTTATTCCATATGAAATTGCACATTGATCTTTCCAATTCCATGAAGAACTGGGTTGGAATTTTGATGGGGATTGCATTGAATCTGTAGATTGCTTTTTGTAGGATGGCCATTTTTAAGATGTGATCTTTCCAATCCATGAGCATGGGAGATCTTTCCATTTTCTGAGATCCTCCTCCATGACCTTGGGGGATCTTTCATCTTTTGAGGTCTTCTTCAATTTCCTTCTTTAGAGTCTTGAAGTGCATGTCGTACAAATCCTTCACTTGCTTAGTTAAAGTCACCCCAATGTATTTTGTAATCTTTGTGAATATTGTAAAGGGTGTCAATTCTCAAACTTATTTCTCAGCCTGTTTATACTTTGAGAAGAGGAAGGCAGGTGATTTGTTTGAGTTAATTTTATATCCAGCCACTTGGCTGAAGTTGTTTATTAGCTGTACCAGTTTTCTGGTGGAATTTTTGGAGTCACTTAAGTATACTCTCATATCTTCTATGATATTTTTAATTCTTCCATACTAATGTGATTTTTTTTACTTCTTTTTGTTTAATTGCTGTGGCTAAGACTTCCAGTACTATATTGAAAAGGTAGAGAGAGATTGAGCAGCATTGTCTAGGCCCTGATGTTAATGGGATTGATTAAAGATTCTCTCCATTTAGTATTGTGTTGGCTACTGGTTTGCCCTATATTACTTTTACTATGTTTATGTATGGTACTTGGATGCCTGTTCTTTCTAAGTCTTTTATCATGAAGGGGTATTGCATTTTACAAAATTCTTTCTCAGCATCTAGTGAGAGGATCATGTGTTTTAGTTTGTTTGTTTTTGTTTTTTTTTTTTTCTTTTGACTTTGTTATATGGTGGATTATGTTGATGGATTTCCATATGTTGAACTATCCCTGCATTCCTGGGAAAAAGCCTACTTGATCATGGTGACTGATTGTTTTGACATCAAAAACAATACATTTGGTTTGCAAAAATATTATTGAGCTTTTTTGCTTAGATGTTCATGAGAGAAATTGATCAGAAGTTTCTCTCTCTCTCTCTCTCTCTCTCTCTCTCTCTCTCTCTCTCTCTCTCTCTCTCTCTCTCTCTCTTTCTCTTTCTCTCTCTCTCTTTAGTGTCTTTCTGTGGTTTAGGTCTGAGTGTAATTGTGACTTTGAAGAATGGGTTGGGTAGTGTTTATTCTGTTTCTATTTTGTGGAATAATTTGGAGAGTATAGGTATTAGGTCTTCTATAACAAATCTGATAGAATTCTCCAATAAACCTATCTGGTCATGGGCTTTTTTGGTTAAGAGGCTTTTGATGACTTATTCTATTTCTTTAGGTGTTATGGAACTGTTTAGATGGTTTATCTGATCCTTACTTAACATTGGTATCTGATATCTATCTGGAAATTTATCAATTTTCTTCAGATTTTCAGTTTTGTTGAGTATAAGAATTTTAGTAGGATCTGATTATTTCTTGAATTTTTCTAAGTTTCTGTTGTTTTGTCTCCCCTTTCATTTCTGGTTTTGTTAATTTGGAAACTCTCTCTGTCTCTCTAATTATTCTGGCTAAGGGTTTACTGATCATATTGATTTTCTCAATGAACCAGCTCTTGGTTTTTTGATTCTTTGTATAGTTCTTTTTGTCTGTATTTGGTTGATTTCTGCTTTGAGTTTGATTATTTTCTGATGTCTACTCCTCTTGGGTATATCTGCTTCTTTTTTTTTTTCTAGAACTCTAGTGTAGGCACTCTCCAGTTTCTTTTTGCAGGGACTCAGAGCTATAAGTTTTCCTTTTAGTACTGTTTTCATTGCATATCACAAGTTTGGGTATGTTATGCTATCATTTTCGTTAAAATCTAAAATATTCTTAATTTCTTTCTTTGTTTCTTCTTTGATCATGTTATCATTGAGCAGAGCCTTGTTCAGCTTCCATGTGTATGTGGATATTTTTTTTCATTGTTATTAAATACAAGCCAATGTCCATGGTGATCTGACAGGATGCATGGGAGTATTTCGATCTTCTTGTATGTGTTGGGGCCTACTTTGTGATCAACCATATGCTCAATTTTGGAGAAGGTACCATGACCTGCTGAGAAGAAATTATATTCTTTTGGTTTGAGCTGAAATGTCTTGTAGATATCTGTTAATTCCAGTTTGTTCATAATCTTTGCTAGTTTTGCTGTTTCTCTGTTCATTTTCTTTCTCCATTGTTGATTGTGAGATGATAAACTCTCACTATAATTCTGTGTGGTGTAAAATATACTTTGAACTTTAGTAGGATTTCTTTTATAAATATGGGTGCACTTTTATTTGGAGCATAGACACTCAAGACTGAGAGTTCATTTTGATAGATTTTTTTCTGTGATGATTAAAAAGTGTTTTTCCTTATCTTTTTTGATAACTTTTGTTTGAAAGTCTATTTTATTTGATATTAAAATATATACTACAGCTTGTTTTCTGGGACCATTTGCTTAGAATGTATTTCCCAGGTTTGTACTCTGAGGTATTGTTTGTCTTTTTCTCTGAGATGAGTTCCCTATATGCAGCAAAATGCTGAATCCTGTTTATGTATCCAGTCTGTGTTTATTCTATGTTGTTTTGTTGGGAAATTGAGTCTATTGATGTTAAGAGAAATTATAGAATAGTGATTGCTGTTTTCTGTTCTTTTGATTGTTAGAGGTAGACTTATGTTTGTTTGTTTTTCTTCTTATAGTTTCTGTTTAATTTTTTTTTTTTTTTTTTTTGCTTTTACTTTGGTGTAGTTTTCTTCCTTGTGTTGGATTTCTCATCTATCCTCCTTTGTACAGTTATACTTGTGGATTGAAATTGTGTAAATTTGTATTTGTCCTGGAATATCTTAGTTTCTCCATCTATGCTGATTGAGAGTTTTACTGGATATAGTGACCTGGGCTTGCATGTGTGTTCTCTTAGGGTTTAAATGACATCTGTCCAGAATTTTCTAGCTTTCATAGTCTCTGCTGAAAAGTCTGGTGTCATTCTGATTGGTCAGCCTTTATATATTACTTGTATTTTTTGACTTACAGCTTTTAGGATTCTTTCTTTGCTTCAAATATTTAGTGTTCTGACTATTATGTGTTGGGTATTTTTTTTTTCTGGTCCAATTTATTTGGTGTTCTGTAGGCTTTCTGTATGTTCAAGGTCATTTCATTCTTAATGGCAAGGAAGTTGTGTTGAAAGTATTTACTGTTTCTTTTAGTTGATATTCTTCACCCTCTTTTACACCTATTATCCTTAGGTTTGGTCTGCAAGTTCTCTGTGTGTTTTGTCTATGTTTTCTATGTTGTTTTCGGGTCCCTGAGATGCTCTCTTCCATTTCTTGTAGTCTGTTGGTGATGCTTGCAACTGTGACTCCTGTTTATTTATTTATTTATTTATTTATTTTTTTAGGATTTCTATCTCAAGGGTTGTCTATTTTTGTGTTTGTGGGCTCTGAGACTTGATGGTGGCCCTCTTGCTGGCCGCAAGGCCTGTATTTGTCATTGCTTGAAAGTATAATTATATAAAAATGATGCCTCAACTTGAGCCTCAGTAAATGGTGCTTTTAACTTGTTCTTTTAAATTTTGAGATGCTGTAAAATAAAGTTATCTTAATTTTAATATTATGAACTGTTATTTTTTATGAAAAGATCTATGTATATATTATATATGGTAAGGTTATGTGAGTTTTTAGGCCAGGATGGCTCTAAGCTTAGAGAATAATGGATATACAGTCATAACTTACATGAAGGGCAGTTAGATAAAGCCATGCAAACCTTCTACTATAAATGTTTCCTAAAATATATATATATATATATATATATGTACATATATATAAACACTTTCAAAAGAAGTTAAAATGAAACTCCTTTATAGTGGAATAAAAACACATCCACTACACAACACAAATTTAAAAACAAATGTCTAATACCAGAAATCATTTCCCTCATAATCATTTCATTTGTTTGCAGTTGTTGGCCAGTGAGAGCCAATCAAGCTCCAAACATTATATTCCTTAACTAATTGTATTGGCTAATCTCAGAATTTGGCCATAAGAAATTTTTGCCAAAAAATAACACACACTTGAAACACAGAAAATGGAAAAATAAAACTAGTACTCATCTAGAAGCTGCATCCATGCTTCCTAGTTCTTATAACAGTGGAGGTTGCTATGCACACTATAAGAAAAGAAAAATAATAATGACACATAGCCAGCTGAGTATCAGGTGACATGTACTAATAAGTATCTTGGTAAATCAGGTCAAGAGGTACATTCTTCAGAAGAAAATAATGCAAGAAAGCATGTACTTATTGTATGTAATGCCTACTCCATAAGTTGAGGCTCATATCTAGCACCTTTAAATGGGGCAAAAGCATAGATAGCACTGGGCAGGTCCTAGGTGCCAAGCAAGAATATATGTCTATGGTCACACTAAATAGACATAACATTAAACCAATTTCTAATTATTTAAAATTAATTAATTATAGTTAAAATGTCTGCCAATTCTTCTCAGAGAAGGTTTTTGTTTTTACACAAGTAGATGTTGTTTAACAAAGATACTCACACCGGTGAACATGAAAAGCTAAGTGACTGTAGAATGCTCAGTCCTAAGTGCAACATGTATGCCAAACACTTTTCCTCCAAGACACAAGTGCTCATTATAGAAACTAAGGAGATAATGTCAGAGGCAGAGATACACAGCTGGAAAATGTAAATAAAATGGAATTTTTGGAACATTCAGTCCCAAATGGGATGTCTTCATCAAAACAATCACCTCTGGGTTCAGGGAGCTTTATGGAAGAGGAAACAGAGGATTATAAGTGGCAGAAGTAAGAGATGACATTAAGAACAGCATCTTCCAAATACAACAGAAATGATACAGGCAGAAACTCAACAGAGACTTGGCAATAGAAGCAGGGAATACACAGGCTAGAGCTATTCAAAATCCCTATATTCAAAGAGGAGAAGCAGACTTGGGCTCTAACACTCCCTAACAAAATAATTATCCCAAATTGATATCCTCTTGTAATGGAAGAATTAATGGAGAATTTTTTTGTCACCAATAGAATGTCTCAGAGTACATTAAGTTTACTCAAGAGCAGACCCTGTGCCTAGAAGTAGGTGGCCAACACAAAACAAACACAATGATATTTTTATATACATTTTGTCTTGTATTGCTTTGTTTGGACCTTTTTAATTTTTTTTTTTTTTTTTTTTTTTTTTTTTTTACCATTTGGTATATGTTTTTTTTTTTTTTTTAAACGATTTTATTTTTCAAAACAAAGATAGATGTAAAGATTTTAAACATTTTTTGCTTAAAATTATACATTTTTGTCAGTACTGTTTTTTCAGACATTAAAATAAATTTTACATAAAACCATGTGAATATGTTTTTTAGTCGGTACTTGATTTTCTTCAAGGGTTTGACAGTATGCATTAAAAACGTACTAGTTGCAATAAGCGTACAGTACATGCAGAACAAAACGCAACATGGAAATAGTCAAAGTCTTCTTGTTTTGTGAATATATGTATAGTTTTTGTTTTCTTTATTTCTTGGACTTCATACAGTCTGATAGTTGTTTCTGGGAAAGTGCAAGCCTCTGGGGTTAGCATCCCACTATCAGTGACTGCATATTATGTCTGTTCTTTTGTGACTGGGTTATCTCACTCAGGATTATCTTCTCTAGATGCAGCCATTTTCTTAAGAATTTGGTAAAGTCATTGTTTCTGGTGGCTGAGTAGTATTCCATTGTGTATATGTACCACAATTTTTGTATCCATTCGTCTTCTGAAGGACATCTGGGTTCCTTCCAGCTTCTGGCTATTATAAATAGAGCCGCTATGAACATTGTGGTGCATATATCTTTGTTGTGTATTAAAGTGTCTCTGGGGTATATGCCCAGAAGTGGAATAGCTGGGTCTTCAGGTAGTACTATATCCAATTTTCTGAGGTATCGCCAGACCGATTTCCAGAGTGGTTGTATTAGCTTGCAACCCCACCAACAGTGGAGAAGTGTTCCTATTTCTCCGCAGCCTCGCCAGCATCTGCTGTCATCTGAGTTTTGGATCTTGGCCAATCTGACTGGAGTGAGGTGGAATCTTAGGGTTGTTTTGATTTGCATTTCCCTGATGGCTAAGGATGTCGAGCACTTCCTCAGATGTTTTTCGGCCATTCGGAGTTCCTCAACTGAAAAAGATTTGTTTAGCTCTGTACCCCATTTTTTAATAGGGTTATTTGATTCTCTGGTTGGACCTTTTTAATTTTTTTGTCTTAAATTGTTCATTACTTGCTTGTTATAGTCATAGTGTTCTAATTATATATGGTGTGTGTGTGTGTGTGTGTGTGTGTGTGTGTGTAAATATATATTTTTGTAAATTTTTCATATGTTATTTCTTTCTTTATTTTTTCCCATTTTTTTTTTCTAAAGAGAGACAGATAAAGACAGGGCATGGAGTTTAGAAAGTTGGGAAGTGGGGATGATCTTGGAGGAATGGAGCTAGGGGAAATGCTAATCAGAATATATTGGATAAACTTTAATTTTTATTTTAAAACAAAGGAAAGAAAGAGGCATAAGCAACTCCATAGATGTACAAGAAAATAGCAATTTCCAGAAACAAAAGAATCATGGAACACCTGATTCCACACTCACTGCTTGCACAAGACCTGTATAAGCTCAATACCCTCACCCCATTTCCAGCATGGGTAAGGGTGAAGATAATCCAACTTCTAACTGAAGAAGTACTGGCAAAGGATAACAGCAGAGAAAATTGTTAGATAATTTTCTTTAAAGATTCAGCTCTTGGTCAGCTGGGCATAGTTCTTTAGATAGTCACCTTAAAGAATGTATGTGCAGTAGGAATCACACTTGATGAGAAAATTAGTCTGAAACAGCAATTAATGAGATCATCAAATTTGTTGAATTGCGAATAGAGTATAGTTATCATAGGAGGTGGGGTTTAAAAAGGACCAAAACATACTGTATAGATTCCTCAAAGGACTAATTAATCAAATAAGAAAAAGATAAAATTAACCTAAAACACAGCAAATAAGTGATTTGTAAAAGAAAATCAATTTTTTAATAGAGAATCAACTTTAATTTTCTATGACTTTTTTTCTTATTTTTAATTTTTATTTTGCACATTTCTGTCATAAGAGAACACAGGAGGAACAAACACAAAGACAAGACCTTGAAAAGACATGGCCTTTAAAACACAGTCAGCTGATGGGAGCTCTCAGAGTCTGATCCACCACCTGAAGAACATACATGGCCTGAACAGAGGTCCTAGTTCCTGCAGAAGACTGCCTTGTCTGTTTACAAGTGAAAGAGGATTTCCTTACTCTTGCATAGACTTGATGCACAGTGTGGGGAGATACCCAGAGGGAGCCCCACCTTCTCAGAAGTGAAAGGGAGAAGGAGTTGGAGGGATAGCATTTGGGATGTGAATAAATTGATTTATTAAAAAAGAAAAAAAGGAAATTAGCCTTCTGATCCTTTTCACTTATGTATATTAGCTTTAAGTGCTATATAGTTTATTGAATTTTATTGACAACATATCTACCTTAAAATATTTTGTTATTTCTGTACACAGTCACACACACACACACACACACACTGAGAGAAAGCGAGAGAGAGAGAGAGAGAGAGAGAGAGAGAGAGAGAGAGAGAGAGAGAGAGAGAGAGAGAGAGAGAGAGAGAGAATTGCAGAAATCATTACTAATAAAATCAGGAGTCTTTACAATAGCAAAAGCCAAAATCATATAAATCCTCTTTGGAGTTAGAGATGAGTAGTGAGTGCTTTTAGATGTTACAAGGGTGTCGAGGTAAGGGAAATAGGGACCAGTCTCTCAGCTGATGAGACTGTGCAAGACTGCTGCTCCTCACTGCTCTAACTTCTTCAGGGGGATCTTCATCCTCTACCTGCATCTGTACTCTTTGAAACAGGTACATAAAAACATATAAAATACATTTTTTAAAGCTAATATTGCTGAGGACAAAATATTTTAGTGATAGCAAAGAGGAGAAATAATCTAGAAAAACCCATATATGTTTGCAAGTTATCTAAATAGTTGTAAGCAAAATATTTTCAATGATATGAAAATTCAAACACAATCCTAGAAATAAAAGACAGTATTGCAGAGGAGATAATAAACCACTTTTGTTATGTATGTGTCAAATCATGATTTCCTGAATGTTTTTCAGGTTATATTCCCTTTTTTGCCTTTAAAACATTTGTTTGGTTTTACAGTATCACCAAATTGTCATCTCAAATGTTAACTTTTATTTGTATGTATAAATATGCAATATATATGTATATAAATATATGTTACATTATAGAATCTGAAAACATACTTAGATATATAAACGTCTATACATATTTTATACAAATACATGCACACATATATGTTTATATTCCTAAATATTTCTATATTTATACATCTATATAATCTATATATATATATATATATATATATATATATATATACATATGACAGTTTTGAACTGGAGCGTTTGGCAGAAGAAAAACATTCTAACCAATTTATGGATGCTGGGAAATAGAATCTTTTGACACTTAATAAGCAAAACATCAAGAAAAGCACATAAATAAATAAATAAATAAATAAATAAATAAATTAAATAAATAAGGAATTTATTTAATATAATTATATAAAATTTATATAATTTATATAATTATAGTAAATGGAATTTAAATATGAAATGATGTATACCTAAAGTAGTCAGAAAATGTCTTCTGTCAATGATGTAACTAAGGAACCATTACATTTAGGTCACAACCTCAGGCTAAATAACCAGTTTCTGAGGGATTTTAGTGCACAAAAGTAAATTATATATTGTCTATAAAGAACAAAGGGAAATAAGTCCAAATTGTGTTGAAGTTTCTCTAGTTCACCCTTCAAATCACAGGCTGCGTGTGTCAAGTCTCGTGAGTCAAGTACTATGTATGAATCCTATGTGTTTTCAGCCCTTAATAGTTCTGGGCAATGTCTGGCTCTGTGTTTTAATTCTGTGTATCTTCTCTGTCCAAGCAAACAGGACAGTATGATTTTTAACAGTCACTTTCCTAAGTGTACAAGCCTCCACATTGGCTACTTTCTCTGTGAGAACATAATCATTGTTCTAAGACATTGCTACCTCCACCTGGATTGTCAAACAATCCCCAGAGAGCTTCTGGAATTGGGCATTGAGTGCTACAGCTGTGGACCTCTTTCACAGATTATTTTGTAGGAAAAAAAATGTCTAGTGAAGCTGTGGGGCAAGTTAACAATCAAGGTTTTAAAACTACAAGTAAATTATGTGTGACAGCATCCTCTGTGGAGCTTTAGGGAAATGATTACAACATGTGAGGACTAGTGTATGACGTAAGAACTATACTAAGAGTGGAGAGTTCTCCAGGGTTCTGGGATCCAATTACCACACTTATGCAAATGAAAGTGGGCATACTGAGGCAAAATCTTTTCTTAGGATTCAAGGTTTAATACAATATGCCTTCTTGAGTTTTGGTTTACACAGAACAGGGCCTGCTATTACTTTCTCTGTGATTGAGTTTTTTTCCATTTAAAATTAAAATACATATCCTGGTTATGACATTGGTATCATATATCTTGTTTAACTTGAGATGTCCAAAACAACAACGTATAACATTCCCAGGGGAAAAAAAAAAACCTTTAGAATTACTCATATGATACTTCCTATAGAAGTAACTTAAACAAGGTTTTGGACTTACACTAAAATTGACAAAAGAATGAGCTAACACTTTGAATATTACTGGTACTGAATAAATGCATTTTCTGTGTGAGGATATTAATTGTAAGTCTCTACCAATGAAATTCTTGATTTGAATGGATTTTTCACTATAAATTTCATCTGCTATGACTTAAGCAGCAAGAAAATTCTATTAGACAGCCCTAAAATGATGAGGTCTTGAGTGTCCTGTGCTTTTGAACAGGGTTAATGAGGTTAATGGCTTGTAAAAGAGATTTCAGAGTTCTGAGATCATCCTTTGAGCCATGTGAGCATGTAGCATTAGCCTTTTTGTCCAACATGTGATGAGGGAAGAATAGGCCAATTGGACTTCTTTCAAGGACAGAGTGAGGTTCTTCCCCAAGCTGACTCTGGTGGACATATGTTCATGATTTTCATCTTCTCCTCCCAAGTCTTAACTTTTCCTAGTACACACACACACACACACACACACACACACACACACACACACACACATACACCACAAACATACATGCACACACACATAGTGGTTGGGGGTGGGGGAAGTATATATAAGCAGACAGGTAGAAAAAAAATTTCTTTGCTTACTCTCAAAAAAGTCTTTAAATTTGCTGAGAATAAAAAATAAGAATCAGGTATAACCTTGTGCATTTCATTCTATCAACTGCAATGTGTTACTTACAACTGCAGCCATATTCTTCTTACAACATTTATGTTTTGGTCATCCAAAAAGATTGTCACAGACTGGAGAGAGGATGATTCTCTAGCACTAAATAAAATAAACTTCAATTAGTTATAGATTAGTCACATTTTGTTATATCAATAGAAATAAAATAAGATGTAGATATTTTATTTGCTTTTAAAACTAATTTAAAAAATCTAACCAACTGTGAGATACAACAGGGACATTTTGAATAATTCAATCTTTTTTCTTCATAAATTAGTGTCTTTTAAATTTTACATTTTTATAAAATATTAATATGACATTGACTTCCTTCACTTACATAGAAATAAAACTTTAATTCACAAAACTTCCAGTTCATCAGATGTAATGCTTTTTAATACAGACCCATAGTAGATTGATAGGGATACCAATCCACCTACAAAACTTTTGACACAAAATTTTTCTAGCCTAAAATATATGCTGGAAAAAAAAAACAGTGCAGACCCTGAAAGAATGGCTGACCAGTGAGTGACTCAACTTGGAATTCATCCCATGAATGGGCATTAATTTTTGATAATATTAAGGTGGTATGTTATGCTTGCATACAGGAGCTTAGCAGGGCTGTCCTCTAAGTGGCTCTACCCATCAGCTGATTGATGTAGATACACACAGACAAGCATTGGATAGAATCCTGTGGAAGAGTTAAGACTGGAGTACTGAAGGAAATGGCAACCAAACAGGAAGGCCAATAATGTCAACTAATTTGCACCTCTGGGATCATGCAGAGAATGAACCACCAACTAAAGAAATCCTTTCTGTAAAAGTAAAAGAAGGTATCCTTGCCTAGAATCAGTTGGGAGAGGATGCATCTAATTCTGTAGATACTTGATGCCCAAAAGGGGCAAAGCTAGAGGAAGGGGTATTCAGCATGTTTTCAGATGTATAGGGTAGTGAGAATGGGAGGAAGAACCTTGTGGGGGGATATAAAAGGGGGTGGCATTTGGAATATAGACAAATAAAATGAACAATTAAGTACAAAATAAGAAGCAAATTCTTAGAAGTTCACATGAATATTCAAAATCCCAAATTAATTCAAAGTTGGAATCCATTTTTCTCAAAATCAAGAAGGAAAATATGTAACAAGCATGCTAACAATACTTATTCTCAGCTTCTCTGAGTTTGAGAACTCTGAGAAAGATCAATATACTCTCTGAGATTACATTAATGTCAGTGTGTTTCCTAGATGGCTTCCCTCTGTAATGCCATTGATGGCTCTTTTGGAGGTAAGAAGAGTTTTTTAAACTTTAAGTAGTAGACATAAGGAATAAAGACTTCATAGTGAGCTAAAATGACTTTATTACTTTCAGTTCTGGAATATTGATTCTGTATACTTGAAAAACGGCATATTGAAGAAGAGATATGACAGTTTTAATATATAGCTAGACATGGCACATGAGTTCACAGCAATAGGTCAATGTGGGGTATGCTGACATGCCAGCATAATGCAGATGTGTGAAAGAAGAATAAGCTGATTTATTTTCACCTCCAAGAAGTATAGTTTATAAGGCATAAGAAAAATAATTGATCTAATTCTCAGTGATTTCATTAATTTTATAGAAAATACTTTTTTTTCTTTTTTTAAAAAATTAGATACTCTGTGTTTACATCTGCAAAGTTATCCCCTTCGCCCACCTCACTCCCATCCTCCCTCCCCCTCTACTTGTGGAACCATCAACAATGGCTTTTTTCTACTGCTGTTCTTACCCACCACTATGTCCCCCACTCTTTCTGCCTCCTCATCTACAAGTCTATAAAGCACTTAGGGAAGAATTTGAGGCATCTCGTTTGTAGCTATGTTTTGCATAGCTCTTTCTGCATAATGTCTAGCTATGAACCTCTTTATTTGTTCACAGCTACAAAATCTTCTTTGATGAAGACTACGTAGGGCACTGATCTATGAATATAGCTAAACATCATTAGCAATCATTTTGCTATTCTTTTATACAAGTAGTATTTGTCTTTTCCCCTGGTCTCTGGTCTACCTATACTCTGCTTCTTGGTAACTCAAGTAGTATCAGGCATGGGCTCTAAGCCATGGAGTAGTGCCTCAGATATTGGTAGGTTACAACAAAAGTATTGTGCCTCCATTGCCATAATATATTTTGTGGGCAATACAGATTGTAAGGTTTTGGTTGGGCTGGTGTTTATTTCTATGTCATAAACAGTAGAACCTAGGGGTAAAGTTTCTATGTAGGAAATGCTTGACTTCTCCATATTAAATGACTTGTGTAAGTGTTGTTTTCAACAATATCAAGGATATATTTTATAGATAGAACATTTAACATTAAATTCTTTAATAGGTAACAAATTCCTTGTAGGTATTAATTTTATGTATGCATACATATGTACATGGACTCACACATATAATCATATAAATGTACTGAATCCTTAAGTATTTTAATAAATCAAAGAGCCTGATGATTTTCAAATTGAATTTTCAATAACTTCTAAAATGTTTTTATTAATTAAATGTAGTTTGTTTTTAAAATAATTTCTGTTATCTTTTAATGTCTTAAGTAATAGAAACGTTTTATCTTCATCTTGAAGACTTAAGTACTTCTCTTTTGCCTAGATTTGATTGAGAAAAATTGTAATAGGTAATCATTAGTTAATTTAGAATTATTCATATAAAATACTTGTAATTTTTATCTTTTGTGACAGAATTTAACTTTGTACTGGAGACCACCAGAATGACCTCAAATTTCAAATGTCTTTACCTTCTGAATTCTGACGTTATAGTCACTATTCTGAAATATCTATCAATTATTTCCTAGTATTTTAAGTACTCACTTAAAAATGTTATGTTTTACTCAAGTTCAAGGCTTAAATGTACACAGTATCCAGTTTGTCTACTTGATTTGACATTTCTAAGTATTAAATATTGCACCCAGTGTTTGGCTATTTCACATTAAAATGGATGTGATATACTAAAGCGTTTAAGGCTTTTTGTCAGGCTTGATAAATCTAACTGACAAGTTTCCTTGTAAAATCTCTAAATACTCAGTATATCTACTTCTACCTCTAGTCAGATCGCACCAAGACACATTTGTTAGTCACAAAATATTATAACTAAGTTTTTAATTAATAACAAAAAAGCAAAACATTTGAAAATAATCACTATATTATATCCATGTAAGTTCTGTTTGAGTGAATCATTGATATTTGAAAACCAATTAAAACAAAAATAAATATAATTCCTTTAGATTATGATTTCACAATAACTATCTGCTGTGGACAAAGCAAGAATAGCACTTGGAGTTTTTGTACCTTAACTGGATACTTTTGTTATATAACTGTACGTATGTGTGTGTGTATATATATATATATATATATATATATATATATATGTATATATATATGTGTGTGTGTGTGTGTGTGTGTGTGTGTGTATGTGTGTGTGTGTGTGTATACATATATATATATATATATATATATATATATATATATATATATATGCAAGACCTTATGGCAAACAATAAAAAAGATTCATTGTAACTGTTTTAAATCAAAAGAAAAAGGAAATCAAAGCCACAAAAAAACGTTAATTAATTCACAGACACAAAAATCAAGCCTCACACATTCCAAATTCTTTATTTTGACAAAACATCAATAAATTTGGTCGGTTAAGATCAAGAGTTAAATTATGTTGCTCTTGAATATTTCTGCCTTTTGAAGAACATTTACTACAAAAATGATAGAAGGGAGCAGGTAACTTAGTAACTCTCTTGTTCTAACACATAATTTTATCCTAGCTGTATTCTTCAGTTTCCCTAATACCTGAAAGCTCAGTAGCAAAATAGATTTTTTTGTAATATACTTTTTTTAATTGAACAACTTTATTTTAAAAAACAAAAATAAATCTACAGATTTTAAAAGCATAATTGCATAAAAGTATATGGATAAATTTTTGTCAGTACTTAATTTTTTTAAAGTTTTGAGAGTATACCTTAAAATCTTACTAGTTACAATGAGCATAAAGTACATATAAAACAAGATGTAACCTTAAATTAGTCAAAGGTTTTTTGGTCTGTAAAGATTGAGCATAATGATTTTTCTTTCTATTATTTTGGCCTTTGTTTTTCTTGAACATCATATAGACTGTAAATATATTCTGGAGTATTCAGAGCTTTCTGGGGTTAGTATACAATTATGAGTGACTGCATATTATGTCTATTCTTTTGTGACTGGGTTATCTCACTCAGAATGATTTACTCTGGATGCATTGATTTTCTTAAGAATTTCATAAACTCATTGTTTCTGATAGCTGAGTAGTATTCTTTGTGTAAATATACCACAATTTTTGTATGTATTCATCTACTGAAGGACATCTGGGTTCTTTCCAGCTTTTGGCAATTATAAATAGGGCTGCTATGAACATTGTGTTAAATGTGACTTTATTGTATGTGGGAATGTCTTTAAGTTATATGCCCAGAAGTAGAATAGCTGGATGTTCAGGTAGTACTATGTCCAATTTTTTGAGGAAACACCAGATTAATTTCCAGAGTGGTTCTACCAGTTTACAACCCCACCAACAGTGAAGAAGTGTTCCTCATTCTCCTGATCCTTGGCAGCATCTCCTGTCATCTGAATTTTTGATCTTGGCCAATCTGACTGGTGTGAGGTAGAATCTCAGGGTTGTTTTGATTCAAATTTCCCTGATGGCTAAGGATTTTGAGCACTTCCTTGGATGTTTCTATGCTATTTTATATTCCTCAATTGATAGTAGTTTGTTTAGCTCTGAACCCATTTTTAATAGCGTTGTTTAATTTTCTGGTGTCTAACTTCTTGAGTTCTTTGTATACCTTGGATATTAGGACTCTATAAGATGTGAGAATGGTAAAGACCTTTTATCAATCTTTTGGCTGCCATTTTTTTATTCGTGACAGTATCCTTACCCTTACAGAAACTTTACAATCTCGTTAAGTCTCATTTGTCCATATTTGCCCTAAGAGCATGAGCCACTGGGTTTCTGTTCAGGAAATATTTTCTTGTCCCTATGTGTTCTAAGGTTTTCCCCACTTTCTCTTCTAATTGTTTCAGTGTACCTGGTTTAATGTGGAGATCTTTGATCCACTTGCACTTGAGCTTTGTACAAGAAGATAAGAAAGGGTTGATTTCCATTCTTCTGCATGCTGAGTGCCAGTTGGACCAACACCATTTGTTGAAGAGGCTGTCCTTTTTCCATTGAACTTTTATAGCTCCTTTGTCAAAAATCAGGTGACCATATATGTGAGGGCTCATTTCTGAATCTTCTATTATATTCCATTAATCCATGTTCCTATCTTTGTACTAGTACCATGCAGTTTTTACCACAATTGTTTTGTAATATAGCTTAAGGTGAAGAATAGTGATTTCCAAAGATGTTTTCTTTTGTTGAGGATGGATTTCGCTCTTATAGATCTTTTGTTATTCCAGATGAAATTTCACATTGCTCTTTCCAACTCTATGAAGAAATGGGTTGGAATTTTGAAGGGCATTTCATTGAATATGTAGATTGCTTTTGGTAGGATGGCCATTTTTACAATGTTGATCCTTCCAATTCATGAGCATGGAAGATATTTCCATTTTCTGAGATCTACCCTGATTTTCTTCTTTAGAGGTTTGAAGTTCTTGTCAAATAGTTTCTTCACTTGCTTAGAGTCACACCAAGGTATTTGATATTTTTTGTGACTACTGTGAAGGGTATCTTTTCCCTAATTTCTTTCTCAGCATGTTTGTCGATTGAGTAGAGGAAGGCTACTGATTTGTTTGAGGTAATTTTATATCCAGCCACTTTGCTCAACTTGTTTATCAGCTGTAGGAGTTTTCTGGTGGAGATTTTGGGGTCACTTATATACACTATCATGTCATCAGCAAATAGTGATGCTTTTACTTCTTTCCAGTTTGTATTCCTTTGATTTCCTATTGCTGCCTTATCGCTCCTGTCAGGACTTCCAGTACTATGTTGAATAGGTAGGGGAAGAGTGGGCAGCCTTGTTGAGTTCCTGATTTTATTTGGATTGCTTCAAGTTTCCCAATGTTAAGTTTGATGTTGGCTGTTGGTTTGCTGTATATTGCATTTATTATGTTTAGATATGGGCCTTAGATTCCTGTTCTTTCTAGGACTTTTAACAGTAAGGTGTGTTAAATTTTGTCAAATGCTTTCTCAGCATCTAGTGAAATAACCCTGTGTTTTTTTTTTTTTTTCTTTGAGTTTGTTTCTGTGTCGATTACATTAATGGATTTCCATATTTTAAACCATCCCTGCATCCCAGGAATGAAGCCTACTTGATCATGGTGAATGATCGTTTTGATGTGTTCTTGGATTCGGTTTGCAAGAATTTTGTTGAGAATTTTTGCATCAATATTCATAAGTGAGATTGGTCTGAAGTTCTCTTTCCTTGTAGGGTCGTTGTGTGGTTAAGAAACAAGGTCTTTTGTAGCTTCAGAAAATGACTTAGGTAGTGTTCCATCTGATTCTATTTTGTGGAATACTTTAGAGACTATTGGTATTATGTTATCAATAAATGTCTGATAAAATTCTGCACTGAACCCATCTGGACCTGGACTTTTTTTGTTGGGAGGCTTTTGATGACTGCTTCTATTTCTTTAGGTGTTAAGGGATTATTTAGATGGTTTACCTTGTCCTGGTTTAACTTTAGTATCTTGTATCTGTCTAGAGATACATCCATTTACTCCAGATTTTCCAGCTTTGTTGAGTATAGGCTTTTGCAGTAGATTCTGATGATTTCTTGAATTTCCTCAGTTTCATTTGTTATGCCTCCATGTTCCTTTCTGATTTTGTTAATTTGGATAGTCTCTATTTGCCCTATAGTTATTCTGGCTAAGGGTATATCAATCTTTTTATTTTTTTCACAGAACCAGCTATTGGTTTTGTGGATTCTTTGAATGGTTCTTTTTTTTCTTTTGACAATTTCTTTTCTGAGTTTGATTAATTCTGGCCATTACTCCTTTTGTGTATATCTGCTTCATTTTTTTTCTATAGCTTTCAGTGGTCCTGTCAAGTTGCTAGTGTATGCTCTCACCAGTTTCTTTCAGACGCACTCAGAACTATTAGTTTTCCCCTCATTGCTGCTTTCTTTGAATCCCATAGGTTTGGGTATGTTGTGTTTTCATTTTTTTAATTCTAAAAAATCCTTAATTTCTTTCTTTATTTCTTCTTTGACTAGGCTACTGGTTAATAAAGAATTGTTTAGTTTATATGTGTACATGGGTTTTTTTGTTGCTTTTGTTGTTATAGGGCTGTTTGCTGGGAAGGTTTTCTCCCAGCCTTGTACTCTGAGATAGTGTCTGTCTTTGTCTCGGGTGAGTGTCCTGTATGCAGCAAAATGATGGATTCTGCTTATGTATTCAGTCTGATAGCCTATGTCTTTTTACTGGTTAATTGAGTCCATTTATGTTAACAGGTGTTAAGGAATACTGGTTACTGTTTCCTGCTATTTTTGCTTTTAGAAGTAGAATTGTGCCTGTGTGTCTTTCTTCTTTTGGTTTTCCTGCTTAGGTATTTTCTTGTATTTACCAGAATGTAGTTTCCCTCCTTGCACTGTATTTTTTACCTATAATTCATTTTAGTGCTGTGTTTGTGGTCAGATATTGTGTAAAGTTAGTTTTGTCCTGAAATATCTTGGTCTCTCCATCTATGGTAATAGGGATTTGCTGGGTATTGCAGCTTGGGATAACACTTTTGTTTTCTTAGGGTCTGCATGATTTCTGTCCAGGATCTTCTAGCTTTCATAGTCTCTGTTGAGAAGTCCAATGTGATTCTGATTGGTCTGCCTTTATATATTAGATGACTTTTTTCCTTACTGCTTTTAGTAATTTTTTTTTTTTTTTTTTTTTTTTTTTTTTTTTTTGCTTTGGGCACTTGGAATTTTGACTATTAATTTTCAGGAGTAATTTCTTTCTGGTCTAATCTATTTGGAGTTCTGTAGGCTTCGTTTATTCTCATGGTCACCTCATCCTTAAGGGTAAGGAAGTTTTCTTCTACAATTTTGTTGAAGATATTTTCTGTGCACCTTAGCTGATATTCTTTGCCACTTCTATTCCTATTATCCTTAGGTTTGGACTTCTTATTGTGTCCTGGATATCCAGGATATTTTGGGTTAGAAGCTTTTTTGGCTTTTGCATCTTCTCTGACTGTTTTCTCTATGTTTTCTATGTTGTCTTCAGCCCCTGAGATTCTTTCTTTTATCTCTTATAGTCTTTTGGAGATGCTTGCATCTGTTACTACTGATTTCTTTTTTTAGGATATCTACCTCCAGGGTTGTCTATATTAGTGTTTTCTTTATTGTTTCCATTTCCATTTTAAATTCCTTCTTCAATTCCTACATCTCTTTGTTTCTGTTTTCCTCTAGCTGTTTGATTTCTTTGAGTGTTTTTCTTATTTCCTTCTTAAAAGCTTCTATTTCTTTATGCTTCTCCTCCCATCTTGTTTAAGGATCTCTATCATCATCTTGAGGTATGATTTTGGGTCTGAGTTTTCTTTTCCTGGAGTGTTTGTCATTCCTCTATTTGCTGTTATGGGCCTACAAAATTCCAAATTGATTGGACCAGAAAACAAATCCTCCTGACACGTAATAGCCAAAACACCAAATCTTCAAAACAAATTATATACTAAGAGCAGTAACGGAAAAAAGATAAGTAACACAAAAGTCAGACTGATCCGAATTACACCATACTTCTCACCAAAACTATGAAAGCCAGAAATCTTGGACAGATGTCATACAGACCCTAAGAGAACACAAATTCTAGCTAGCTCAGGTTACTATATTCTGAAAAACTCTCAATTACTAAACATGAAGAAACCAAGATTCCAGAAAAATGATCAAATTTACACAATATCCAGTTCTACAAAGGACAATAGATGGCAAACTTCAAACAAAGAAAGAAACTACATCTGAGGAAAAGCAAGAAAATGATTCCTTTGTAACAAAACCAAAAGAAGAATGGCATAAAACATAATTCTACCTCTAACAACAAAAAATAACAGAAAACAACAATCATTCTATAGTATCTCATAATATCAATGGACTCAATTCCGCAATTAAAAGATATAGACTCTCAGAATGGATATGAAAAGAGTACCCAGAATTTTGCTGCATAAAGGAAACTCATCTCAGCAAGAAAGACAGGCACTACCTAAGAGCTGAAGTTTGGGAAAAACTATCCAGGCAAATGGTCCCAAGAAACAAGCCGGAGTCACATTTCTAATATGGAATCAAATAGTTTTTCAACCAAAAGTCATCTAAAAGATAAGGAGATTTTTTTTCTCATGAAAGAAACTATCAAGATGAAGATCATAATCCTGAACATCTATGCTCCAAGTACAAAGGTAACCACATTCATAAAAGAAACTCTACTAAAGCTCAAAGCATATATTGAACCACAAATAATAATAGTGGGAGACTTCCAATACCTAATTCTCATCAAAGAACAGATCATTGAAGCAGAAACTGAACAGAGATGCAATAAAAAAAGCACACAGAAGCTATGAAGCAAATGAATTTAACAGACAACTATAAAATATAACAGATACAAGAACATTGAAATAATCTATGTATTCTAGCAGATCAACATGTACTAAGGCTGGTCTTCAATAAAACAAAAACAACAAAAAGCCCATATATACATGGAAGCTGAACAATGCTCTACTAATGATAGCTTAGTCAAGGTAGGATAAATACAGAAATTAGAGACTTTCAGAATTTAACAAAAATCAAGCCACAGCATACCCAAACTTAGGTGATACAACGAAAGCAGTGCTAAGAAGAAAACTCAGCTCTGAGCACATCCAAAAGGTAACTGAAGAAAGCATACAGTAACAACTTGACAGAACACCTGAAATCTCAAGAACAAAAAGAAACAGACACACCCAAGAGGATTAGATGGCAGGAAATAATCAAACTCAGAACTGAAATCAACCAAATGGACACAAAAAGTTCTATACAAAGAAGCAACAAAACCAGGAGTTGGTTCTATGAGAAAATCAACTAGATTAGTAAACACTTAGTCAGACTAACAGGAAGGCACACAGGGAGTATACAAATTAAGAAAATCAGAAATGAGAGGGGAGACAAATCTGAAACAGAAGTAATTCAGGAAGACATCAGATCCTACTACAAAAACCTATACTCAACAAAACTGGAAAACATAGATGAAGTAGACACTTCTCTAGACAGATATCAAGTACCAAATTTAAATCAGGATCAGATGAACCACCTAAATAGCCCCAAAATTCCTAAAAAAAATAGAAGCAGTCATCAAAACCCTCCCAGGCATAACAAGCCCAGCACCAGAAGGGATAGTGCAGAATTCCATCATAACTTCATGGAAGACTTGATACCAATACTCTCCAAACTGTTCCACAAAATAGAGACAGGAAACACTTTGCCACTCATTTTTCAAAGCCAAAATTATGCTAGTTGCTAAAGTACACAAAGACCCTACAAAGAAAGAAAACTTCAGACTGATTTCCCTCATGAACATTGATGTAAAATACTCAATGAAATTTTTTCAGACTGAATTCAAGTCTATATCAAAATGATCATTCACCATTATCAAGTAAGCTTCATTCCACGGATGCAAGGATGGTTCAATATACAGAAATCTGTCAAAATAATCTATTCTATAAACAAACTCATGCATAAAAACAACACGGTCATCTCTTAAGATGCTGGAAAAACATTTGACAAAATTCAACACCCCTTTATGTTAAATGTTGTGGAAAAATCAGAAACTCATTGCCTATGCTTAAACATAGTAAAAGAAATATACGGCAAACCAATACCCATTATTAAACTAAATGATGATAAACTAGAAGCAAACCACTAAATTTAGGAACTAGATGATGCTTCCCACTCTCCCTATCAATTCAATATAGTACAGGAAATACCAGTCAGAGCAGTAAGACAATGGCTTCATAAAATTGTGAGCTAAATGGCTGAAATTTGTAGGCATCATGCTGAGTGAGTTAATCCAGTCACAAAAGAACACTCATGGTGTGTATTCACTTATAAGAGGATACTAGCCCTAAAGCCTCAGAATACCCATGAAGCAATTCACAGAAATTACAAAGCTCAAAGTGAAGAAATGCCAGAATGTGGATGCCGCAGTCTCTCTTAAAAGGAAGAACAAAACACTCATCGGAGGAAATAGGAAATAGTGGGACAAATAGAGGAGCAGAGATTGGAGAAAAGATCATTCAGAGACTGCCTCATCTGGGAATCTGTCCCATATGCAGCCACTAAAGCCACACACTATTGCTGATGTCAAGTAGTGCTTACTGGCAAAAATCTAATTTTTGATGCCTCCTCAGAGGCCCTGCCAGAACTATACTGGTACAGAGATGGATGCTTTCAGATAGCCATTGGAATGAACATAGGGACAACAATGAAGGAGCTAGAGGAAGGACTGAAAGAGCTGAACAGTCTGAAACCCCCATGGAAAGAACAAAATTATCAACTAACCAAGCCCACCACAGCTCCCAGGGAGTAAAACACTAACCAATGAGTTTGCATGGAGAGACACATGTCTGCAGGTATATATAAAGCACAAGATAGCATTCTCTGGCATTGGTGGGAGGAGAGGACTTTGGTCCAGTGAAGTCCTGTTTCCCCAGTGGAGGATAATACCAAGGAATTGAGAGGGGAGAGAGTGGTTAGGAGATAGAGAACCTTCATGGGGGTAATGGGAGGGAATAGGAGAAGGAATTGAGGAAAGGGGATAACATCTGAAATGTGAATACTGAGAATATCCAATAAAAATTCTTTCAGTTTACAAAACTTTTTCAATTGTTATTACCCAATATTAACTCTCACAAACATGTTTGTGAAAGTTAGAGTACACCCCAAACATCACTGGCCAAGATTTTCAAACAAACTCAATCTAAAGAGATTTACGGATATAAAAATTTAAAGTTATGTAACTATCTCTTTATAGCTGGAAGTTATGATAAATACTAGTAAATTATATTGTAACAGTTACCCTAGCATTGTGGAAACTCAAAAAAAAAATTGTAAATTAGAAATCAGCATCATCTTTAGTGAGCTCTTATTTGAAACACAAAAAGGCAAATCCACAGAATAAAATCATTATTTTTGGTAAAACTCATTATAACAAACAATAAACTTTTGAGCCACATGCCAGATCTATTATGAATGAATTACTGATTTCTTGGTTATAAATAACCACCTTCATTCAGGTAGATGGCTATGTATATTGTGTTAATCATTTTGAACTACTGCTTGGCACACACTGAAAGAGGCATTAAACAATTCCATTGCTTAGGCCAATATTCTGTACTTTTATTTATGACAACTTTATTCTATATTTTCATAAATATTGTTGCATTTCTCATATTTCTTATATCTCTCTTTAAACTCATTGTATTTTACTGTGTGCAGAAAGATTAATTTGTTGTTCTTAGAGGATTTTTTTAAATTTTTCCCCAAACACAGTAATACTTATGAACTCACCACAATTTTTATGGCTTAGCTAAGTTACTTCAAATTGTTTCCTATTAATAGCTTCTAAGTGATTTAAATTTTTGTTTTTATTACTAGAATGACAATTTTGTTTCTTAGCAGCTTCAATTTCTGGGCTACTTTTTATTCTCTTCTCTTGCATCCCCTACATTTATTGAGTTTCTACATTTTACTCATTAAATTTATATTTTATTTCCTTTCTATGTTTACCATAATTTCATTTCACCCTTCTAGTTTATAGCTCATAACTACATTTAGATAGACAACATGTTTATCTTCTCTGCTCTCTGCATCAATTATTTATGACTACCAGATTATCAGATTAATATTTCAACAAGAAATTTAGCTACAATGGTCCCAGTCTCACCCAAGACCTAGAACAAAGCAAATGTATTCTGAATGAGAGGATTGTATAGAAATATTTTTATTTTCTAATGTTTAATGTTTTAACATGTTGTTAATGAAGCAAAGAATATGCCCATCTTAAGTTGTGTAGTCTTGTGTTCCTGAAAAAGACTCAGCCCAAAATATACTAGGGTGAAGTAAAACTATAACATAAAAGTTGGGCATGTGGACTCAACAGAAGGAAATGATTGTTAATAGGCTAATAAGCATAGGCTAAGGAGACAGTGACCCATTTATTCTGCAAATAAACAGTCCCTGAAATACTAAACTACTAGCTATAATGTATATGCAGAGGACTTGGTGTAGAGCCATGTGTGCCCTATGTCTGATGCTTCAATCCTTATGTGTGTGTGGCTTGTGCCTTATTCCCCTGGTATCTTTCACTTCTTCTGGTTCCTAAAATCTTTTCATCTCCTCTTACAAGCTATTCCCTGAGCACTGAGAGGGGCGATTTGATGGAGACCTCCTATTTATACACTCTTTCCCTGTAATATCTGGCGTGGGTTTATGTGTCTGTTTTTATGTGCTGCAGGAGGAAGCCTCTCTGATGAGGATGGAATAAGCACTGATCTCCAAACTCCAAATATAAAAGAATATCATTAGGAGTCATTTTATAGTTGTTGTTGTTGTTGTTTTTCTTTTTGGCTGGTGGCTTTTGTGGTTCTTGTTGTTTATTATTTTATAGACAACTAGTGTTTTGTTTTACCTTAGGATATCTGGGCTTACTAGAGTCTGGTTATTGGTTGCAAAAACAGTGTTAAATGTGTGTTTTGATTTGTTTTGTTTCTCTGTTTTGTTTTGTTCTGTGTTGACTTGGCCTTAAATCAAATCAGACATTTAATTGACTATAAACGTAAGTTCTGTACCACTATTGCCCTAACATATTTTACAACCAGGACAGATTGCAGATTTAAGGTTTTGATGGTGGATTAGCTTTTATATTTCTCTTTCATTAGCTGCACAGTACCATATCTCACCAAAGAGAATAGGATGTAGTTGTAAAGGCTCCACGTAAGCATCAGGTCAACTTCTTCATATTTAAAGGCTTGTTTGGGTGTGGTTGGATTTTGTCTTAATTTGATGTTTATTTCATTACAGCTTTTGCTTTATAGTAGACGTAATTCGTGATATGCTACATGATTCTCTCCAATCAGAGTTTTTATATGGTACTATATCACCCCAGTATATATGCTAGGTTATAAGGGCTAAGACTACTCTAGTTTATGTACACATGTAGGCTTTTACACCACTAACTTTAAATTAAATTATGAGTAGATAATACAAAGCTAATTTGCTGTTTTACTAGTTTTATGTCCAAATCAATTTTCTGAATGTTGAATGTCCTGAAAAATTATTATTTTATGTCCTATAACATAAAAATATTCTAAAATATTGATCAAAGCCACATTTTATAATCATTCCTTATATAGAATGGGTCTATATTGAAGCTTTACATCACCACCAGGGCAGAGAGAATATATGATAAAGAGCAAAAACAAGTGAGAGGGGAGAGGAAAGGGAGGAAAAGGGGGGTAGGAGGAAGAGCAGGAGGAGAAGAAGAAGAAGAAGAAGAAGAAGAAGAAGAAGAAGAAGAAGAAGAAGAAGAAGAAGAAGAAGAAGAAGAAGAAGAAGAGGAAGAAGAAGAAGAAGAAGAAGAAGAAGAAGAAGAAGAAGAAGAAGAAGAAGAAGAAGAAGAAGAAGAAGAAGAAGAAGAAGAAGAAGAAGAACCATTAGGATCATTGGTAGGTTTGAAATATCAAATAGTGAATTGGGCTGTAACAGGTGTTATTTAAGATGTAGCAAAGGAGTGCCAAGACTGTCAAAAAAATGAGGATATCTGAGAGTTATAAGGATACCAAATTACTTATTATTTAATATGGACATATATCTATTTGTATATAATTTTTTATTTATAAGTTTCTCACCTATCATTTAACTCTATATCTAATAAT
Source organism: Micromys minutus (assembly GCF_963924665.1). Classification (NCBI taxonomy): domain Eukaryota; kingdom Metazoa; phylum Chordata; class Mammalia; order Rodentia; family Muridae; genus Micromys; species Micromys minutus. The sequence continues at coordinate 9,867,092 of NC_137973.1, forward strand.
CATGTATTCATCTAGATATGTAGAGAGATATATTTTTCTGTTCTTCTAAACCTTTCGTCATTGATATATCTATATATCATATATATATGTATAGATATAGATATTTATTAAGCTATTGCTATATCTGCATACACACAAACAGAGACACACATAGATACACATTTAGAAAGACAGAGAATCTCATATAGTTAAGTGTGGGTTTTATTTCACTCTATGTATGATATTGAATTGAACTTCTGACCTTCATGTTCCTACCTCTAAAGTTTTACAATTGTAGAATTTCCCACTATGTTGGGATTCCTTTTAAGACTGAATTTTGCTACTGAAAATAATGCTTTTTTTATACTAATAAAAAAACACTGACTTGGGGCTTTTAAAGGATTAAAACAATAAAAGAAATTTTTATTAAATAATGAATTATTATATTAGACAAGTATGGAAGGTCAAGGTAATATGGTACCTAAAGAAAAGAGCAATAAGACAAAAATTTCAAGGAATTGAATGAGTCAGCAACTGGAGAGATGATATTATTCTAAAGCGTTCTTACATATTGCACATTCTCATTTGCTTTATACAAATGGGGTTGGGGAATAGAAAGTACATGGCTGTCCTGTATTATCTCAAAATCAGCAAAAAGATTTGTCATTTCTTACTCCAATTACAGGAACTGCATAAAATGCATAAAATGCCCATAACTGAAGCACATTTTCCCTCTCTGAGTCACATTTATCATTATCTCTTCTTTCTACATTAGAACAAAAAGAAATACAGACTTTTGTAAGGGAAACACACATCACAAAAATATCTTCCCATACCTCTGTTTCCTGAAAATGAAGTGAAGGGAAGCCAGTGGTTGCTTTCATAAATAATGTGTACATTTGTATCTACCTTAATGTTAGTCATAGTCTGATACAGTGAATCAAAGAGGTAGTGAAGAAATTTCCATTTATTTTTTCCTATGACTTTTAAATTTTGAATCAAAATTATACAATCTTGTGTTTGCTACAGGACTGCTTTTATACTTTTTATTTTTGTTTTCCAAATTTATTATTTTTATTTTATTTTATTTTATTTTATTTTTTAACAACTTTATTTTACAAAACAAAGATAAATGTACAGATATTAAGCATTTTTGCATAAAATTATACAATACATTTTTGTCAGTACTTTTTATTTTAAAAGATTGATGGTATGATAAAGATTCCACCAGTAACAATGAACATAAAGTACATGTAAAACAGGATGCAACCTGAAAATTGTCAAAGTTTTCTCGGTGTGTAAAGATTTTTTTTTTTTTTTTTTTTTTTTACAATGAGCAGACAGTACATGTAATACAGGGTACAACCAGGAATTTTTCAATGTGTTCTTGGTGGGTAAGAATTGAGCATGACTATTTTGTTTTGTTTTGTTTTCTTTATTTCTTGGACTTTATAGAGTCTGTGAGTTGTTTCTGGGGCAGTGTGAGTCTCTGGGGTTAGCATCCCACTATCAGTGACTGCATATTATGTCTGTTCTTTTGTGACTGGGTTATCTCACTCAGAATGATATTCTCTAAATGCAGCCATTTTCTTAAGAATTTGGTCAAGTCATTGTTTCTGGTGGCTGAGTAGTATTCCATTGTGTAAATGTACCGCAATTTTTGTATCCATTCATCTTCTGAAGGACATCTCGGTTCTTTCCAGCTTCTGGCTATTATAAATAGAGCTGCTATGAACATTGTGGTGCATATATCTTTGTTGTGTACTAAAGTGTCTTTGGGGTATATGCTCAGAAGTGGAATAGCTGGGTCTTCAGGTAGTATTATGTCCAATTTTCTGAGATATTGTCAGACTGATTTCCAGAGTGGTTGTATTAGTTTGCAACCCCACCAACAGTGGAGAAGTGTTCCTCTTTCTCCACAACCTCACCAGCATGTGTTGTCATCTGAGTTTTGGATCTTGGCCAATCTGACTGGTGTGAGGTGGAATCTCAGGGTTGTTTTGATTTGCATTTCCCTGATGGCTAAGGATGTTGAGCACTTCCTCAGATATTTCTCAGCCATTCAATATTCCTCAACTGAGAACGTTTTGTATAGCTCTGTACCCCATTTTTAATAGGGTTATTTGATTCTCTGGTGTGTAGCTTTTTGAGTTCATTGTATAGCTTGGATATTAGGCCTCTATCTTATGTGGAGTTGGTAAAGATCTTTTCCCATTCTGTTGGTTGCTGTTTTGTTTTCCTGACAATGTCCTTAGCCTTACAGAAACTTTGAAATCTCATTAAGTACCATTTGTTAATCTTTGAAATTAGAGATTGAGCCATTGGTGTTTTGTTCAGAAATTTTCTCCTGTACCTATGTGTTCTATGGTTTTCCTTATTTCTCATCTAATAGTTTTAGTGTACCTGGTTTAATGTGGAGATTTTTGATTCACTTGCACTTGAGCTTTGTACAAGGAGATAATAAAGGGTCTAGTTTCATTCTTCTGCATGCTGAGTGCCAGTTGGACCAGCACCATTTGTTGAATAGGCTGTCCTTTTTCCATTGAATGTTTACAGCTCCTTTGTCAAATATCAGGTGACCATATACATGAGGGCTCATTTCTGGATCTTCTATTCTATTCCATTGATCCACATGCCTATTTTTGTACCAGTACCAAGCAGTTTTCAGCACAATTGCCTTGTAATATAGCTTGAGGACAGGGATAGTGACTCCCGCAGAATTTTTTTTGTTGTTGAGGATGGATTTCGCTATTCTAGGTCTTTTGTTATTCCATATGAAATTGCACATTGATCTTTCCAATTCCATGAAGAACTGGGTTGGAATTTTGATGGGGATTGCATTGAATCTGTAGATTGCTTTTGGTAAGATGGCCATTTTTAAAATGTTGATCTTTACAATCCATGAGCATGGGAGATCTTTCCATTTTCCGAGATCCTCATCAATTTCCTTCTTTAGAGGTTTGAAGTTCTTGTCGTGTAGGTCCTTCACTTGCTTAGTTAGAGTCACACCAAGGTATTTCATAGTTTTTGTGATGATTGTGATGGGTACCTTTTCCCTAATTTCTTTCTCCACATGTTTGTCCTTTGAGTATAGGAAGGCTACTGATTTGTTAGAGTTAATTTTGTATCCAGCCACTTTGCTGAACTTGTTTATCAGCTGTAGGAGTTCTCTGGTGGAATTTTTGGGGTTACTTAATTACACTATCATGTCATCGGAAAAGAGTGATGTTTTTATCTCTTCCTTTCTGATTTGTATCCCCTTGATCTCCTTTTGCTGTGTAATTGCTCCAACCAGGACTTCCAGTACTATGTTGAATAGGTAGGGGCAGAGTGGGCAGCCTTGTGGAGTCCCTGATTTTAGTGGGATTGCTTCAAGTTTCTCGCCATTAAGTTTGATGTTGGCTCTTGGTTTGCTGTATAATGCTTTTATTATGTTTAAGTATGGACCTTGAATTTCTGTTCTTTCCAGGACTTTTAACATGAAAGGGTGTTGAATGTTATCAAATGCTTTCTCAGCATCTAGTGAGATGACCATGTGATTTTGGTCTTTGAGTTTGTTTATATGGTGGATTACGTTGATGGATTTCCTTATATTAAACCATCCCTGCATCCCAGAGATGAAGCCTACTTGGTCATGATGAATGATCTGCTCTTATACTCTTTACTGAAAGGTTGTAGCATGCCTTGCCAAGTTTCGGTGTATAAGGCTGAGAGGTTCCTCAGACTCCATTAATTTTTGGGTGAAATGGAGTGAATTAGAAATGGTTTCTAAATTTTGATTGCATTAAATATGTCAAATAGCACATGTTAATATCAGTGAAGAGATAATTGGATGGAAATAATTTATGCAGAACATATAGAAATCCAGTCCTCTCTATTCTTGTGATAAGGTAGGTGAGAATATCTAAATTTTCTTTTTTAAATACAATTGTATATGTAAACTATACCTAAAGTTTCACTGTGGCATTTTTGTTTATGTACATTTTTATTGTATTTATCAACCTTTTATGTCTTACTTCCAGTGACTCATTTTGATCATTTCTTCTTTTTTTTTTTTTTTTTTTTGAACAATGTTATTTTAAAAAACAAAGATAAATGCACAAATTTTAAGCCCTTTTGCATTAAAGTATACGAATATATTTTTTTCAGTTCTTGGGTTTTTTTTAAAGGTTTGATAGTGCGCATTAAGGTCTTACTAGTTACAATGTGCATAAAGTATATGTAAAACATGATCATTTCAATGTCTATCTCTTCTGCTTCCTGTTCTTTTGCTCATTTGGGGAAGTGTTACTGGTTAATAGGACAGTTATTTACCTGATTATAAGTGAAATATTATAACTGAAGATGAAGATCTATTAGTGATTATAGCACTGAAGTAAACAAACTTCGTAAAACTATGACCTGCACTGCTACCTGGGAAGCATTTGAAATAAAATATTCAATGAATTTCTTTCAAAAAAATTCTATGAATTTTTTTCAAGCAAAATGTGGCCATAGTTAGGCCAAAATTTGGAATATTTATTCTTAATTTTATTTTGATATTCATGATCATCAATATTTTAGTGAAATGGAAGAGTGCTTTTCTAATGTGTATCAAGCTTTGAACTTGATATTTGGGTATTCTCTAATATTATCACCAAAAATGTTATATATATTTTCAAGTCACTGAGATTATTTCTCTCATGTAGTGATCTTGTTTCTGTCTCTGAGCTTTTGCAGTGTGAAGAAATGACGGCACATAAGTTCAGCACATAAACTGGACTGCCCTGGAATGAAGCTTCAAGAGTTTCTTGTTTCTGTCTCCCCAATACTATGAGATTACAAAATTATACCTTTATGTCCAGATATTTATCCCTGAGTTCTATGTCCTTATACTTGTAAGGGAAACACACTAATAATTATTTTGTTGTCCCTCTAATTATTAATTTGGGTGGAGAATATACAATTTATTTTCCCATTCTCATTATTTTTAAGACAGACCTTCATTTCCCATTAAATATCAAAACTCATCACTGGTTTTTGTTTCATTTCACTTTTTATTGTGTTATCTTTTCTGGTCCCCTGTACTGCTTTCTCCTTCAGAATGTTCAGATTCTGCTGCACACCAATGTAAAAGAATGAATTGGAGCCTGTAATGGGTGCGGTCTGGAACAGTTTGGGAGTGTGGGTGCAGGCAAGGATGGATTTCTCAGAGAACTTTAGTGTTACATCTCCTTTAGACAGTACTCAGTGAAACAGCTCTCTTAGATTAGCTTCAGTAAAAGAGCTTGTGTGCATACACATTATTGCAGTGATGAAGGGCTATAGATGAACTTTGGAGAATGGAAGGCATTTTCAGAGAAAGTAAATTATTGGTTGGAGATTACAGTACTGGGCATTCGTAATTTGCATGTAGAAGTATTCCAGGACACCAAGTACTTGCTTTGCAGCTTCTTATCAGAATAAAGGAAAATGAGATTTAAGGTTCGCAAAGACTATGCGACCTTCCTTGAGTACCTTGGTATGGTGGTCAGGCTCCCCTAGATAAGGTCAGTTAGAGAAGAAGCTCTGCTAGAACAGGGAGTCCAACATTTTGCACAGAGCTCAGAGAAGCTATCTGGACCTAACAGACTGTGACCTTAAATAGGTGAGTTCTTCCAGAGTCTTCATGTTTGATTTAAGGAAATCCATTTTCTTCTTATGATTCTCCTTCCTACCTAGGTTCTCTGATGACCTGTAATTCGCTACTCTTGCTTTATATCTCTGTTCCATATTTAGATCCTGCGGAATGCATTAAGATTTCTTAGATATTATGTTAGTAAGATTTGCATTAATGTAACCATGCTAACAGAGGAAACATTAATGGCAGAGAATGCACAACAAGGCTGCCAAGCACCTGGTAGGGTCTGGTCATGCCATGCAAAAACAAGAATCAGAAAACAAAAAAAAACTACTAGTACTGGGTTGTCCCTTTCTAAAGACTATTTTGTGAGAACTTCTGCTGGACCAATTCTGCCTTCTAAAGGTCCCATATCTTACCCCTCCACATGTCTCCAGGAAGGTATATGCTCTTCCAATCACCCTCTCCACCTCACTGCCTAGGCATTCCCCTACATTGGGGAAACCTCTCTCACTGGACCAATGTCCTCTTCTCACGTGGATACTAGACATTGCTATCTTCTGCTAAATATGCAACTGAAGCCAGGGTTCTCTTCATGTGTGCTCAATGATTGGTGTTTTAGCCCATGGGAGTTGTGGAGGGGTTGATTAGTTGATAATCTTGTTCTTCCCATGAGGTTGCAAAGTCATTGGGCACTTTCAGTCCTTTCTTTAGCATGTTCATCAGGGTCCCCATGTTCAGTCTGATAGTTAGCCGCAACCATCCTCAACTGTATCTGTATGACTCTGGCAGAACTCCTGAGGAGGCATCCATATATGATTCCTGACAGTTAGTTCTTGGTATCAGCAATATTGGAGTTTTCTAAATTTTTTTTTTATTATTCTTGGAATTAAGAAAAGTCCAAATTTATTTTTCTACAGTGTTCAAACATAAGATTTATTTTATCTGTTCTTACAAAGGTTTTAAAACAAAAAAAACATAAAACTTCATTTTACATACTGTTAAAAATCTTCTATAAATTTACAATATTTTTGCTTTAAATGTTCTGAAAAGATTTCTGGTATCCCCATAAATCTTCTTCTCAGTTATCATCTTGGAATCCCATTGTGAGTTGAATATCAGGCATTAATATCCCCTAATAGTTTCTTCATGTTTTCATATATTACTTATCATAAAAACTTCTAATTTTACGTTTATTTTGCCAACAAAATTTCCATCTTTAAGAATTTTCAATGATTGTTACTAGACCAGTTTGAGACTCATACCATTGGGAAACACCAATCCCATACACTATTAATGATACTCTATTATGCTTTTGACAGAAGCATGCTGTCCTCTGAGAGGCTGCATGTATCAGTTGAATATGACATATACAGTCACCCACAGGCAACCAGCACCAAGATATTAGCCCCTTTTATGCAATATAATGGAGGATTATAGGCCCCAAAGGGAATAGGAACTCCACTGAAGACCAACAGAATCACCTAACATGGACCCTTAGGGCTCTCAGAGTCTGATCCATCAACCAAAGAACATATATGGGTTGGATCTAGACCTTTCTAGAGGTCTGTACGTATGTAGCAGATGTGCAGCTTGGTCTTCATGTGGTTCCAGAACAATTGGAATTGGAGCTATCCCCAAAGCTGTTGCTTATTCATGGCATGCTCTTCTAGCTGGGCTGCCTATTCTGGCCTTAGTAGAAGAAAAAAATTCCTATCCTTACAAATATTGGTGTGCCAGAATCGGGAATACCCAGTGGGGCCCCACCCTCTCAGAGGAGAAGGGGATGGGGGAATGAGGGAAGGATTATGGGGTGGGAAGATGACTGGGAAAAGAGCAGTGAGCAGAATGTAAAGTGAATAAGTGAAAAATTAAGTTAAGATGCTTCTGTGATTAGTGATTTTATTTTTTATTTCAATTGTCCCATTCTAATATTCTCCTTTTTTCTGTTCATGTTCCACAGAACAATTATAAACCACACAAACGTGATCCACAGGTTTCAGTAAGTGAGGCAAAGGCTACCAGAAGTCTTGATGTTCAAAACTTAGTAGGGAAGAAGAAATCACTGGCACTTGGATTAAATATTTTAACATAGAGTATATGATATAAAATTGTATCTATTCTTCCCCTCTTCTCTTTTTCCTCTTTCTATAACCCTGGCAGCTCTTACTAGCCCCAATCAACATTTTTTCTATAGCTTTATAGATCTATTGTAATGATACCATGAATTCATATACTTTTCTATTCCTAAAATTCCTGTAGGGATGATATATAATTAAGCACATTTTAATGAGATATTATGTATTTTTTGCTCTTTAATAAGATTTGTAACTACTGTTGGCTGCAACAAATTTGAGTTGCTAGTGAAGAATTTTATAGATTTGAATAGGACAGAAACCGCTGGCTCCTGTGGTTGAATTAGTTAAAAGATGGAAGAAACTGAGGAAGAGGGGCACACTGTAGGATGACCATCATTCTCACATAACCTGGATCCCCAAGATCTCTCAGCACAGGACCACCAACCAGGCAGCATACACTAGCTGACATGAGTCGACCTACACATATACAGGAGAGGACTGCAAGGGGGCTGGGTTTAGTTGGAGAAGATACATCTAAACCAAGAGACTGGAGGCCCCAGGGAATGGAGAGTTCTGGTGGAAGCTGGGGGATTCTAATTACTAGTGGAAAAGGGGTCAGGAAGAGAAGAAACAGGATATGGAACAGTCCAAAAGTGGACCAGGACCAGAAGAGGGATAAAATCTGAAATATATATATATATATGATTAACTAAAAAAATACTTTGAATTGTTTTTTTTTTTTTTTTTTAATACACAGCCTTTTGGGATGTAAACAAATGGTAGGTGTACCCTTTACAAGAGTCAAGTGACATACAAGGCAGCATGATAGTTCACAGAAATTCACTAATGTGTGACTGTTAATTAATTCAGCTCATTGTCTAGATTCCAGAAACTAATTAACTCCACCATGAGGGAGTGTTTAGGAAAATGTGTCAAGTCCCATTTCTCAATGCTCAGAAACCCACCAATAAATACACTGAAATTTATTTTGTAAGACTGTCATTTAGTTGGAGAAGAAAAAGATTCTTCTCTGCAATTTACAACTTACTTTTAAGTTGTGAATGCACTGCAAGTCTCGAACCAAAAATTAAGATGTTCCACTAAGAAAATTTCTGTTTTCCATTGTAAAACATTATGAGTTATATTAACTTTTCAAAGATAATGAAGAAAACATTTCTGTGCTTCATTTAAATTAAGTTAATATATTATAATATAATCCTGATAGGTTATTTCTCTGCTGATGGTGAAATGAGCAAATTGAAGCCATATTATATTATGTTAAAGGCAGGTTTATTGGGAAACTGCTCAATGGCAAGTTGACCGATCCCAAGGATGGAGGCCCGGAGATTCCCCATAGTATTGTGGAGAAAGAAGAGGAAAAGAGAAGTGGCAGCCTCACAGAGAGAAGAGGAAAAGATGGAGAGATCAAAATTTCTGGATTATATAGGGAAGAAGTTCTGGGGAAAGGGTAGCTTAGTCCTTGAGCTGGAAAGTTCAAGGGTGAAGAGAGAATAAGACAAGTAGGTACTGAAAGAGGGTGTGAGAACCAGGAGGACAGTTCTGCTTTGAATATGTAAAATATCCGTCTCAACACTTGCCTTCATCCAAAACCAAACATATCCTATCATTTATAGGGTAAGTTAAATACTCCTGAAAAATAAAATATGTTGTAATCGCTCTGACAAAATGCATAACCAAAGCAATGAATGGATGGGATTTTGTCGTGGCTTTTGGCTGGGTAATGCATCATGAGCAGGAAACACAGCTGTGAGACTGGCTGTCTGTCTCAGCAATAACAAAGGAGAGGACTGCACTGTGTCTATAGTCAAGGAGCAGGGGGTGGTGGAGGGTGCTCAGCCTTCTTCTTTCCTTTCTCATTTAGTTAGGAGCTCTAATCTTTTGGGTGATAACATAAAAATTGATCGTTCTAAAATCTGTAGGTTAACCTTATAGGAAATGATCTCAAGGAGTATTCCAGAGGCATAACTCCTGGACAATCTAAATCTAGTTAAAGGGCAGTAATAATAATTCATTATATTAATTATAACAGACTATGAAAAAAAGTCATAGAATACTTCTATGTTTTTGATATGAAATTCTATAAGAGGTAGTTACAAAATTCTTGTACTTTAAGTAATTGCTATATTTTAGAGAAAATAAGTTTGCTTTATTAGTTAGTAACCAACAATATAATTACTATATTAAACTTTCATATAAGAGAAGTATATATTTATCAGCTTGTATATTCCCTGTTTCCTTTTATTGAATATTTTCTGCATTGACTTTTCAAATGTTATCCCCTTTCCCTCCACACCCATCTCCTCTCCCCCTCCAATTACTTCCATGAAGTTGTGTGTCCTCTCCCAAACACCCTCTCCACCTCATTGCTTTGGCATTCTCATACACTGAGAAAACACATCTTCACTGTACCAAAAGCCCATTCTCCTACTGATGGTAGACAATGCTATTTTCTGCTACAAATGCAACTGGAGCCATAGATCTCTCCATGTGTACTCTTGGTTGGTGTTATAGTCCCTGGGAGCTCTGGAGGGTTTGGTTGGTTGATCATGTTGTTCTTCCCATCCGGTTGAAAACCACTTAGAGCTCCTTCAGTCCTTTCTCTAGCTCTTTCACTGGAGTTTCCCATTCAGTCTGATGGTTAGCTGCAAGCATCCTCAACTGTATCTGTATAAATATGACAGATCCTCTGCAGGGGCATGTAGGTTGTCTTGCAGCTTGTATTTTGATATTAATTCTACTTCCCTAAGAAGAGCTGCCTAGTCACATACTCAGGTGACTTCATCAAAGCCTTCCCATTTTAATTAGTAGAATAAATGTGACAACCAGTGATTGGGTAAGAGAAGGGAAGAGAGAATCAGAGTTGCAATTACTCCATTTCTATTGTGAGGTCCCACTTTTCATTTTTTATTTTGTTAATTTGGATACACTCTATTCACTCTAGTTAGTGTGGCTAAGGGCTTACCAAACTTGTGGATTTTCTCAAAGAATCAGCTCCTGGTTATGTTGATACTTTGTAGAGATTTTTTTTTTCCTGTTTCTACTTGGTTGCTTTCAGCTCTGTGTTTGATTATTTCCTACAGTCTACCCCTTTTGGGTATATTTGCTCATTTAAGTTCTAGAGTGTTCAGGTATGCTATGAAGCTATTAAGTATGCTAGCTCCAGTTTTCTACTGGAAGCAATCAGACCTATGAACTTTTCTCTTAGTACTGCTTACATTGTATCCCATAAGTTTGAGTATGTTGTTCTTTCACTTTTGGTAAATTCTATAAATTCTCTAATGTATTTATTTATTTGTTTCTTGACCAAGTTATCATTGAATATAGCATTGTTTATCTTCCATGTTTATGGGGGCTTATTGTTGTTTTTGTTTTTATTAAAGAACAGCCTTAGTGCATGGTGATTTGATGTGATGCATGGGACTACTTTGATGTTCTTATATCTTTTGTGGCCTGTTTTGTGACCAACTATATAATCAATTATAAAAAAGGTGCCATGAGTTGCTGAGAAGATGGTATAATCTATTGGGTTTTTGGATAAATATTCTATAGAGGTTTATTAAATCCATTTAGTGCAAAACTTGTGTTAGTTCCCTGTGTCTCTGCACAGTTTCTACTTCCATGATGAGAGTGGACTGTAGAATTCTCCCATTTTTATTGTGTATGGTGCAATATATTCTTTTATTTTTTACACTTTCTTTTAGGAATGTGGTTGCCCTTGTATTTGGAGCATAGATGTTCAGAGTTGAGAGTTTATCTTGATATTTTTTTTCTTTGATGAGTAAAAAGTGTCCTTGCTTATTTTTGATAACTTTTAGTTAAAATTTAATTTTATTCGAGATTAGAATGGCTACTCCCACTTATTTCTGAGGACCATTTACTAAAATCAATTTTCCAGCCTTTTACTCCGAGTTAGCATCTGTCATTGTCACTGAGATGTGTCTCCTGTATGCAGCAAAAATCTAGATCCTGTTTACATATCCAGTCTGATATTTTATTTGTTTTTATGGGAGAAATTGAGTCCATTAATGTTTAAAAATATTAGGGAATAATGATTGTTGTGTCCTATTATTTTTGTAGTGAGAAGTGTAATTGTGTTTGTGTGCCTTTCTTCTTCTAGTTTTGATGGAAAATAATTATTCTCTTGTTTCTCTTAGGGTATACTTTACCTCCTGGTATTGGAGTTCTCCATATGTTATCCTTTGTATGATTGGGTTTGTGGACAAATATTCTGTAAATTTAGATTGTACTGGAATATCTTGGATTCTCTATCTATGGTAATTGAGCATTTTTGCTGGAAATAGTAACCTGGCTGGCATTTGTTTTCCATTGGGTTCTATATAATGTCTGTCTACTATTTTCGAGCTTTCATAGTCTCTGTTGAGAAGTCTGTCTGATCATTCTGCCTTTATATGTTACTTGTCCTTTTCCCCTTACTGCTTTTAGTATATATTTTATTTTGAACATTTGGTCTTTTGACTAATAAGTTTCGGGAAGAATTTCTCTTTTCCTGTCCAATTTATTTCTAATTCTATAGGTTTCTTGTATGTTTATCGCCATTTCTTTCTTAAGGTTATAGAAGGTTTTGCTTATAATTTTGTTGAAGATATTTACTGGGCCTTTTATTTGGGAGTCTTCACTCTCTTCTACACCTATTATCCTTATGTTTGGTCTTTTGTATTGAGTTCTGGATGTTTTGGCTTAGAAATTTTTTTACTTTTTTTCATTTTCTCTAACTGTTGGGTCAATGTTTTCTATTGTATCTCTTCCCTGATATTTTTTCTTCTACCTCTTACATTTTGTTGCTTATGCTTACATCTATAAATCCTAATCTTTTCCTTAAGTTTTCTATCTCCAGGGTTGTCTCTCTTTAAGTGTTTCTACTAGTTTATGTCTCTTTTGTTATATTTTCAAGTTAATTATTCATGTGATTCTCAAGGTCCTCTACCATCAACACAAAGTATGATTTTAAATCCAAATCTTATTTTTCTCTGACGTTAGGATATCCACTACTTGCTCTGGTGGGAGAACTAAATTTGATGTTGCCAGGTTTTGTTTTTTTCTTTCTTTCTTTCTTTCTTTCTTTCTTTCTTTCTTTCTTTCTTTCTTTTTCTTTTCTTTTTTTTTTTTTTTTTTTTTTTTTTTTTTTTTTTTTTTTTTTTTTTTTTTTGAGTATCTTGCTCCTGCCTTTTGCTAACTTGTAATCTCTAATGCTCCATGATCTTGTTGTTTCTGACTGGAGCTTGTCTCTCCTGTGGGTCTGTGAGCCTATGGGCTCAGCAGGCTGTTTGCTACTAGGTGTTTATCTCTCTATTTGCTGGATGTAATTTCTGAGGGCATTGCTCTGGCTCTGGTTCTAGCTCTACCTCTGGCTCTGGCTCTGGCTCTGGCCACAGATGTTGTCCAGGCATCCCATTGTCATGCAGCACTGTGCTACCTGTGGTCTGAGAGTTTCTAGTGGTCTCTCCCTGGACATTCAGTAGAGAGAAAGTGAGGCCTCACCCATGGGCTCAGGAGGGAAATCTCTCCTGTGGATTCTCTGGGTGTTCAGCAACCTGCAGGCAGGCTGTGAGTCCTGATAGCAGTGGGCCAGCTTTTGGACTATTTTTCTGAGAGGATCACTTTTACAAAAACATGATTTTTTATGCTTGCCATAATATATTCATGTAAAATTTGATTTCATATTAGTCACTGAAAATACCACTGTGTCTCACACTTGGTAAAATGTTTATGTAATTGATTAATTGTCACTATAATAAAAACAAAATACTTGTAGAGTTCATGATAGTTATTAAAATAATAAAACCTATTTTACCTTTTAAAGCCATTGTAACATATAGACGTTAAGGGATAGATCAGTAAGATTTAGAATTTAAAATCTGGCAGACGAATACAAATATAAACTGAAACAAATGAGTATATATTGTCCATGGAGGTATAAAATGTGGGTGACATAATAATTAAACATTTAGAATTTCTGTAAAATATCTTCTTGAAGATTGTATAAATAACTCATATTGAAAATTAAACCAATAGAAGCTTAAATATTTCCCGATTCATTAAGATACTTACTTGTTAAGGGATTTTTTTTTAATCAGAGAAATTATAATGAGGTGCTTTGGGCTAAAGTACATTTCTAGGTATGTAGGCTCTGGTTTGACATCATATGTGTTCTATCAATGCCCCTTCTTTACAAATTTATCCTACAAACATTCAGTGGAAAAAGGAGAGCCACTTCAACAAATGTTGTTGGTTCAAATGGAAGTCAGTATGTGGAGGAATGCAAATCAATTCTTTGTTATCTCCTGTTACAAAGATCAAGTCCAAGTGGATCGAAGATTTTCACATAAAACCAGGTATGCTGAAACTAATAGAACAAAAGGTGGAGAAGAGCTTAGAACACATATGCACAGGGGAAATTTTCTGAATAGAACACCAGTGTCTTATACTCTAAAATCAAGAATCTACAAATGGGACCTCATGAAATTTCAAAGCTTCTGTGAGGCAAAGGACACTGTCAAAAGGACAAAATGGTAACCAAAATATTGGGAAAAGATACTTAAATTCTACATCTGATAGAGGACTAATATCTAATACATACAAAGAACTCAAGTAGTTAGACTCCAGAGATCAAATAATAATATTAAAATATGGGATAAGAGCTAAACAAAGAATTCTCATCTGATAAATATCAAATGGCTTAGAAACACCTAAAAAAATATTCAACATCCTTAGCCATTAGAGAAATGTAAATCAAAACAACCCTAAGAGTCCACTTCACACAAATCAGAATGGCTAAGATAAAAAAATCTCAGGTGAAATGAGATGCTGGCAAGAATGCAGAGAAAGAGGAACACTCCTCCATTGTTGGTGGGACTGTAAACTGTTACAACCACTCTGGAAATCAGTCTGGTGGTTCCTCAGAAAATTAGACATAGTACTACTCGAGGACCCAGATATACCACTCCTGGGCGTATACCCTAGACGAACTCCAACATCTAACAAAAACACATGTATAACCATGTTCATGGCAGCTTTATTTATAATAGCCAGGAGCTGGAAAGAAGCCAGATGTCCTTCAATAGAGAAATGGATATAGAAATTGTGGTACATATGTGCAATGGTGTACTACTCAGCTATCAAAAACAATGCCTTCCTGAAATTTCTAAGTAAATAGATAGAACTTCACGGTATCATCCTGAGTGAGGTAACCCAGTCACAAAAAACACTCATGGCATGCACTCACTTATTAGTGGATAGAAGCCCAAAAAGCTCGGTATGCATAGGAAACCATTCACAGAAATTATGAAGCTCGAACAGAAGGAAGGCCAGAAAGTAGATGCCTCAGTCTTTCTTAGAAGAAACTTTCATGGGAGGAAATAAAAAGATAAGAAGAGGAACAGGGATTGGAGAAAAAATCATCTAGAGGCTCCCTTACTTGGAGATCCATCTCATATGCAGTCACTAAACTCACGCACTATTGCTGATGCCATGTAGTGTTTACTGGCAGGAATCTGTTATGGATGACTGTGAGTAGCCTGTGCCAGAATCATACTGATACAGAGGAGGATGCTTGCAGCTAACCATGGAACTGAACACAGCAACCCCAGTGAAGGCACTAGAAAAAGGACCAAAGGAGTTTTGAAAAGTCTGCAACCTTATGGTAAGAATAAATTTTTCAACCAAGCAAACACACCACAGCTTCCAAGGATTAAAACACCAAATAATGAGTTCACATGGAAAAACCCATGGGTCCAGGTGCATAAGCAGCAGAGGACTGCATTTCCTCACATCAATGTGAGGAGAGGCCTTTGGTCCAGCAAAGGCTCATTTTCCCAGCGTAGGGCAATGCCAAGGAGCTGAGGTGCCAGAGGGTGGTTGGAATAGGGAGAACCTCAATGGATTCAATGTGAGGGGGAGAGGAGATGGAATTGTGGGAAAGGAATAACATCTGAAATATAAATGCAGAGAATTTCCAAAAAAAAAAAAAAATGGGGAGAAGATACAGTGTAAATTAGGACAGATATATTGCTCAAAATTTTCTAAGTATTGGGAGTCAGTAGGAAAAACTGGCAAAAACAGTTGTAGAAAAGTATAAGCTTCAACTAGGGCATTTGTTCTTGAAATGAAGACAATATCTGAGTGCTAGAGAGACTGGTTGTAAGACCACATCCTTCAAACAGAGGAGTGCATGGAGGTAGTCCAATGTATTTTGAGGTCTTAGGAATGCAGTTGTGTTTTGTTTTCTTTCTTTGTTCTGAAAATCCTGCTCCATTTCTAGTGGAGTATACTCAAGAGTATTTTGATTTTGATCTGTTCAATGAAGATTGATATTTATCAAATAGAGTTTGAATATGTAGAACTCTTTCATGGATTGTGTCAGCAAAGATATCTTCTTATGGCATACATATGCTATATATAAACTTAATGAAAAGAAGAAAAATGTACCTTCATGTTTGAGATTTTTTTTAAAGAATTATCTGATAAAAGGTATACTAGAAAGCATGACAATACATTCAGATGAAGGTTGGCAGAGCACCATAGTGTCCTTGCTTTAGGTCACCAGAGGAACTCTCTTAATAAAAGTAAAACAGAAAAAAAGTATTGTCACTGTAGAAAATTGTGTCTATTTGTATTATGAAACAGCTCAGAAGGAAACAAAGATTACAGCATCACGACAATTGTCAATTTTAGTAGAAAAAACAAGCTGAAAGATAAAATTCTGTTAGTGGTATCTAATGTCTAGTCTTCACTAAACAAAGAATAAATGCTTTAGATAGGAATACAGAACTCCAATTATCTATGCACCAATAAAAGCAAGCATATATTGTATCGCTGGAAGACTTCAGTAGGTTTTTATAGTCAGATGCACAGGTCATCCGACAGTGACTGTTTTTTGTTTACTTTGTTCTTCCCACTGTTTAGATCAGACTTTGAATGCTCTAAAGGATAACTAATTTGACATCCACTTACAGGAAAGCTAGAGAACTATGTGCTTTGACCGCAATACCTATAAGTTGATTGAATTTGAGCTGAAGCTAATATCAAAAGAGAGGACAAATATGCATTGCTAGGTACTTCTTATGATCTGAACTGGCCCTTTATAAAGACTGAATTATGACATGGTTGTCAAATCTTTGGATATTTGTTACCTGCTACACATTTTTATATGGCTCACAGGATATTGACTATGGAATACAAGCAGAATACCACAGATTGTTTGACTCCTGTTTTGTTAATGTTATTTTATTTGAAAATTATGTGTGCATGTTATGTTCATTATTCATAGAAGAAAACATGCCTTTTCCCCATTGTTCTCACATAGATGCCAGTGGTTTTTACAATAAGTATATCAACAATGAAGCAATTTCTAAATTAAAGCAGGGAAGAGACATCCACCACCAGGAAAGGTGGAGAACCAGACAACACATGACTGGCGAGAACTGGGTGAGAACAGATACGGACTAGCCAGGGGGCAGAGAGATCCCAGCAGAGCACAGGGAAAGTGTGTGCCTGCCCACCCAGCTTGATCCTGGGATCCAGGAACCCAGCATTATCAGGCCCTCAGTTCCCAGCCAGCGGCTTCCAGGGTGCACAAAAGGCACTCAGAACATCTGCCACCAGGAACAGCAGAGATCCAGGGACACATGCCAGGTACAAGGGAAAGGTGAGAACCAATCACTGACAACAAGATGGCAAAAGAAAAGCAAAAGAACGTACCTCAGGGAAACCAAGACAACCTAGTAACACTAGAACCCAGCTTTACTTTCACAAAAAAAAAAAAAAAAAAAAAAAAAAAAAAAAAAAAAAAAACAGCAGAATGCCAAACACTCCAGAAAAAGAAGACTCAGAAACAAAATTCTACCTCAAGAGGATGACAGAGATCCTGAAACAAGAACTGGAGGAAAGAATAAAGAATTAGAAGCTTTTAAAGAAGAAACAAGAAAAACACTCAAAGAACTAGAAGAAAACAGAATCAAAGAGATGAAGGAATGGAAGAAGGAATTTAAAATGGAAATAGACACAATAAAGAAAACACGAAAAGAGACAAACCTAGAGGTAGAAATCTTACAAAAGAAATCAGGACTCAAAGATGCAAGCATTTCCAACAGACTACAAGAGATGGAAAGACAATCTAGGGGGCCGAAGACAACATTGAAAACATAGACAAAACAGTAAGAGAAGATGCAAAAACCAAAATGCTCCTAACCCAAAATGTGCAGGAGATCCAGGACACAATGAGAAGACCAAACCTAAGGATAATAGGAATAGAAGAGGGTGAAGAATATAAACTAAGAGGTACAGTAAATATCTTCAACAAAATCGTAGAAGAAAACTTTCCTATCCTTAAAAATGAGATGACCTCGAGCATAAAAGGAGCCTACAAAACTCCAAATAGGTTGGACCAGAAAAGAAATTTCTCCTGACACATAATAGTCAAAACACCAAGTGCCCAAAGCAAAGAAAGAATACTAAAAGTAGTAAGGAAAAAAGGTCTTGTAACATATAAAGGCAGACCAATCAGAATCACACCAGATTTCTCAACAGAGTCTATTAAAGCTAGAAGAGCCAGGACAGACATCACGCAGACCCTGAGAGAGCGAAAGTGCTAACCCAAGCTGCGATACCCAGCAAAACTATGAATCACCATAGATGGCAAGACGAAGATATTCTAAGACAAAACTAAATTCACACAATATATGACCACCAAACCAGCACTACAACGAACTATAGGTGAAAAACCCAATACAATGAGGTGAACCACCTCATAATAAAAACAAGAAAATATATAAGCAAGAAAACCAAAAGAAGAAAGACACACAGGCCCAATTCAACCTACCAGAGCAACAATAGCAGGAAACAGCAACAACTATTCCTTGATATCTATTAACATAAGTGTACTCAACTCCCCATAAAAAGATATAGGTTATCAGACTGGATTCATAAAGAAAATCCAGCATTTTGCTGCATAGAGGAAACTTATCTCAGAGACAAAGACAAACACTATCTCAGAATAAAAGGTAGGGAACAAAACCTTCCAAGCAAATAGCCCCAAGAAGCAAGCTGGAGTGGCGATTCTAATATTTAATAAAGTAGATTTTCAACCAAAAGTTATCAGAAAAGATAAGGAAGGACACTTTTTACTCATTAGAGGGGAAATCTCTCAGGAGGAACTCTCAATACTTAACATATATGCTCCAAATAAAAAAGCACCCACATTCATAAAAGAAACCCTACTAAAGCTCAAAAAATACATTTTACCCCACACAATAATAGTGGGAGACTTTAATACCCCACTCTCACCAATGGACAGATCATGGAAAAAGAAACTGAACAAGGACACCGTAAAACTAACAGAGACTATGAACCAACTGAAATTAACGGATATCTATAGAACATATAATCCTAAAACTAAAGAAAACACCTTCTTATCAGCATCTCATGGCACCTTCTTGAAAATTTTCCACATAATTGGACACAGAATGAGCCTCAATAGATAGTAGAAGATTAAAATACTCCCATGCATCTTTTCAGATCAACATTGTGTAAATCTGGTTTTTAATAACAACAAAGAAAACAAAAAACCCAAATATAAATAGAAACTAAAGAATGCTCTATTAAACCATAGCGGGGTCAAAGAAGAAAGAAAGAAAGAAATAAGTGATTTTCTAGAATTCAATAAAAATTAAAACACAACATACCAAAACCTAAGGGATGCAATTAAAGAAGTACTGAGAGAAAAACTCATAGCTCTGATTGCTTCCAAAAGAAATTGAAGAGAGCATACACTAGCATTCTGACAGCACAGTTGAAAGCTCTAGAACAAAAGGACGAAGATACATCCAAAAGGAGTAGAAAGCAAGAAATAATCAAAATTAGGGCAGAAATAGACCAAATAGAAACAGAAAGAACCATTGAAAGAATAAACAAAACCAACAGATGGGTTTTTGAAAAAATACACAAGACAGATAAACACTTAGCCAGACTAACTGGAGGGCAAAAAGAGATTATCCAAATTAACAAAATCAGAAAGGAAAGTGGAGAAATAATGACTGAAACTGAGGAAATTTAAGAAATCATCAGATCCTACTACAAATGCCTATACTCAACAATGCTGGAAAATCTGGAGGAAATGGATGAATTCATAGGCAGATAGAAGATACAAAAATTAAACCAGGACCAAGTGAACCATCTAAATAATCCCATAGCACCTAAAGAAATAGAAGCAGTCATCAAAAGCCTCCCAACCAAAAAAAGCCCAGGTACAGATCGGTTCAATGCTGAGTTTTATCAGACATTTATTGATGACATAATAGCAATACTCTCCAAACTATTCCACAAAATATTACCCAAAGGAACACTACCTAACTCATTTTTTGAAGCATCAATAACCCTTGTTACTAAACCATATAAAGACCCTACAAGGATAATGAATTTCAGACCAATCTCACTTATGAACATTGATGCAAAAATACTCAACAAAATCATGGCAAACCAAATAAAAGAACACATCAAAATGATCATTCTCAATGATCAAGTAGGCTTCATTCCTGCAATGCAGGTATGGTTTAATATAAAGACATCCATCAATGTAAACCACCATATAAAAACTCAAAGAGAAAAAAAAAACAAAAACACATGGTTATCTCACTAGTGCTGAGAAAGTATTTGACAAATCCAACACCACTTCATGTTAAAAGACTAGGAAAGAACAGGAATGCAACTCCATACCTAAACATAATAAAAGCAATATACAGCAAACTAACAGCCAACATCAAAATTAACAATGGGAAACATGAAGCAATCCCATTAAAATCAGGGACTGAACAAGGCTGCCCACTGTCCCCCTACCTATTCAGCATAGTGCTGAAAATCCTGGCTGGAGCAATTATAAAACAAGTGGAAATCAAAGGGATACAAATTGGAAAAGAAGTAGTAAAAACATCACTATTTGCAGATGATATGATAGTGTACTTAAGCGACCCCAAAAATTCCACCAGAAAACTGGTACACCTGATAAACAAGTTCAGCAATGTGGTTGGATATAAAATTAACTCAATCAAATCAGTAGCCTTCCTATATTCAAAAGCCAAACATGTAGAGAAAAAATTAGGGAAAAGATACCCTTCACAATAGTCACAAAATCTATGAAATATCTTGGTGTGTCGCTAACTAAGCAAGTGAAGTACCTCTATGACAAGAACTTTAAACGTCTAAAGAAGGAAATGGTGGAAGATCTTAGAAAATGGAAAGATCTCCCATGCTCATGAATTGGAAGCATCAACATCTAAAAATGGCCATCTAATCAAAGCAATCTACAGATTCAATGCAATCCCCATCAAAATTCCAACCCAATTTTTCATTGAGTTGGAAAGAGCAATGTGCAATATCATCTGGAATAATAAAAGACCTAGAATAGTGAAATCAATCCTCAACAACAAGAAAACATCTGAGGGAATCACTATCCCTGACCTCAAGCTATATTATAAGGCAATTGTGCTGAAAACTGCATGGAACTGGTACAGAAATAGGCACGTTGGTCTATGGAATAGAATAGAAGATCCAGAAATGAGCCCTCCTGTATATGGTCACCTGATATTTGACAAAGGAGCCGTAAACATTCAATGGAAAGAGGACAGCCTATTCAACAAATGGTGTTAGTCCACCTGGCACTCAGCATGAAGAAGAATGAAAATAGACCCTTTCTTATCTCCTTATACAAAGCTGAAGTGTAGTGGATCAAAGATCTCCACATTAAACCAGGTACACTGATACTATTAGATGAGAATGTAGGGAAAACCTTAGATCTCATCAGCACAGTAGAAAATTTCCTGAACAGAACACCAATGGCTTGACCTCTAAGGTCAAAGATTAACAAATGGGACTTAATGAGATTGAAAAGTTTCTGTTAGGCTAAAGACACTGTCAAAAAAACAAAATGTCAGCCAACAGAGTGGGAAAAGATCTTTACCAACCACACATCAGATAGAGGCCTAATATCCAAGGTGTACAAAGAACTCAAAAAGCTATACACCAGAGAATTAAACCCTATTAAAATGTGATACAGAGTTAAACAAAAATTTCTCAATCGAGGAATATTGAATGGCTGAGAAACATCTAAGGATGTGCTCAACATCCTTAGCCAACAGGGAAATGCAAATCAAAACAACCCTGAGATTCTACCTCACACCAGTAAAATTGGCCACGATCCAAAACTCAGATGAAAACTGATGCTGGCAAGAATGTGGAGAAAGAGAAACACTTCTCCACTGCTATTGGGGTTCTAAACTGATATAACCACTCTGGAAATCAGTCTGGCAGTTCTTCAGATAAATGGACAAAGTACTACCTTAAGACCAGTTATTCCACTTCTGGGCATTTACCCCAGAGATATTCCAACATACAACAAAGATACATGCACCACAATGTTCATTACAGCTTTATTTATAATAGCCAGAAGCTGGAAAGAACCCAGATGTCCTTCAGTAGATTAATGGATACAAAACTTGTGGTACATTTACACAATCGAGTACTACTCAGCTATCAGAAACAATGGTTTTATGAAATTATTAAGAAAATGGTTGCATCTAGAGAATATCATCCTGAGTGAGATAACCCAGTCACAAAAGAACAGACATAATATGCAGTCACTGACAATTGAATACTAACCCCTAAAAGCTCTGAACACCCCAGAAACAATTCACATACTGTGTGAAGTTAAACAAAAAAAGAATATATTTTAATTAAAATTGAACTGTATCACATCCCCCTTTCTTCCCTTCTTCCCCTCCTAGTCTCTCTTCTATCCCCTCAAATTAATAGCCTTTTTCTCCTATATTATTGTTACATATATACATATGTGTATGTATGTGTACCTACAAATACTTAATCACAACCTTTAAAAATGTATTCGATAAAATAAATAAATAAATAAATAAATAAATAAATAAATAAATAAGATGCAGGAAAGAAATTTGCTCTTCAAATAACAATATGTGCAGCAGATAGTCTGGTGTGTAATAATGAAAGAGCTCTACCAAAGTAACATTTAGTTGTGGATACATTTTATCTGAAAAGCAATTATTATTATGTTATTATTAAAAAGACTAGTGTTCCTTTCCAAGTATTTCAGATTTATTTGCTTAGCAAATAATAGTAAAACTGAGTAATAATTCATGAACAAATTTAACAAAAAAACAATAATTTTGTAAATTATATCATAAAATTTACTATAATGGTTGGAAAACATGCACTTTCAATGATAAGAGTTAAATAAATATTCAGGTATGTGAATAAAATATTGAAGCACTAAAAGTACCTAAAGGAATTAAAAGAGTTTATTTCAGGAACATTGGATTTACAAAAGCATTCTGTAGAATCACTGTTTTATTGTTAATAATTTTTCCAATCTAGCCATAAAATAATGTCAAATCACAGGCACGCTGCAAAGTAGATAAAAATGTTAACTAAATATTATTGTTATATTTTAATAATTAAACTGCTGCAAACTAAGCTTGAAACTCCATGTAATAAAATATATTAATGTTATTAGAGTTTTGACTGACTTTCTTATGTTTATAAGGATGTGGCATACTATTTCAGTTGTTTAAAGTCTAGATTGTGTTTAAAACAAAGTAACAGGTTGTGCTGTATAAATGAACTATTTTTAGCAAAGGTAACCTACAAGAAACGTGAAAAACATTATGCTATATAATGTATTATATTTTCTGTAATATGAGTTAGAAATGAAAGAAATTTTATGAGAGACAATTCCCTCTTCTTATATTAAATTACTTAGCAGACTTTTAAATTTGTTTCGTGTAATCTTATCATTTGTATGTGTGTTTGCATGAGAAGGGTCAAGGGTTTTTTGTAATATTTTTGTTACATTTTCATTATTGTAATTGTGTTACATATTTAAATTTAATGTTATATCCACACCCATTATTATAGGCCTCAGTATTGTATTAAATATATTTAACACTGTATAAACAAACAATGTAGGTTCAAGTGATGGTCCCTACAATTAATATTTAAATATTTATTTCAACTGCAATATAGAAAATGAATAAAATTTTGCTGTCCAATGTTAAAATGAAAAAAAAAAACACATGAAAAACTAGAAATGCATTGTGTTAAAAATTCAGAAACCTGATGGTACAATGAAAATACATTGTTTGATATTCTTTGTTTGAAATTGAATCATTGAAGTTATATGAATATGGGCAGAGCTACAGCCAGTGAAGGCACAGTGCCATTAGGACTCACAGCTTGTCCACAGAGAAATGAGCATCCAGAGGAGACACAGTAGTGCTCTTCCTATTGAGCCCACACTCTTTCTCCACTGATTATCAGAGAAGAGAACTCCAGGAATGTTCAGGGCACAGGGATCGCAGTGCCATCTGGGATCAGACTGATCCAGCATCTACCTCTGCCAAGAGCCAAGGGCAGAGCAGGCACACTGCCATCAGGACTCACGGTCTGCCCTCAGAAAACTGAGCACCCTAAGCATAATAGGTGTAGAAGAGGGCAAAGAATCCCAAATGAAAAGTTCAATAAATAACTTCAACAAAATTTTAGAAAAAAAAAAAAAAGAACTTTCCCAAACTAAAGAATGAGGTAACCATGAACATACAAGAAGCATACAAAACTCCAAATAGGAGGGAACAAAAAATAAATTTCTCCCAACACATAATAGTCAAAACACCAAATGTTCAAAACAAAATGTATACTAAAAGCAGTAAAGGAAAAAGGAAAGTTAACATATGAAGGCAGACCGATCAGAATTACACCAGACTTTTCAACAGAAACTATGAAAGCTAGAAGATCCTGAACAGATGTCATACAGATGCTAAGAGAACACAAATGCCAGTTCAGGTTACTATATCCAGCAAAAATCTTAGGTATTATAGATGGAGAAACCAAGATATTCCAGGACAAGACCAAATTTACACAATATCTGCCCACAAGTCCAGCCCTAGAAAGAATAAGAGGTGGAAAACTCCAATACAAGAAAAAAAGTCACTCTAAGAAAAGCAAGAAAATAATACCCTTGCAATATAACCAAAACAAGAAAGGCACACAAACATATTTCTACCTCTAACAACAAAAATAACAGAAAACAACAATCATTATTCTTCAATATCTCATAACATCAATTCTACAAAAAAAAAAAAAAAAAAAAAAAAAAAAAGACATAGACTATCAGACTGACTATGTAAACAGGACCAAGCATTTTACTGCATACAGGAAACTCATCTCAGCAACAAAGACAGGCACTACCTCAGAGTAAAAGGTTGGGAAAAAAAAAAAAAAAAACATTTCAAGCAAATGGCCCGAAGAAACAAGCTGGTGTAGGGAAACTAATATTGAATAACAAGGATTTTCAACCAAAACTAACCAGAAAAGTATTTTTACTCATCAAAGAAAAAAAATCTATTCAGATGAACTCTCAATCTTGAAAATCCATGCTCCAAATACATGGGCACACTCATTCATAAAAGCAAATCAACAAAAACTCAAAGCATATATTGAATCATAAACAATAATACTAGGAGACTTCAACACCATAGTCTATCAATGGAAAGAACATGGAAGCAGAAACTGAATGGAGACACAGTGAAACTAACAGAAGTTATGAACCAAATGGATGTAACAGACATTTATTGAATATTTCTTCATTAAACAAAAGAATATACATTCTTCTCTGCACATCACAATACCTTCTCCAAGACTGAACATATATTTAGCATTCATATGTGTGATTGCATGTGAAGGGTCAAGTGTTTTTTGTAATATTATTTATCGTTGTTATATTTACTTTCTTTATGAGACTGATAACAAAACAGGTCTCAACAGAAACAAAAGTATCCAAATAATCCCATGATTCTCATCAGATTACCAGGGACTAAAGCTGGTCTTCCATGACAGCAACAACAACAACAACAAATCCCAAAACACACATGGAAGATAAACAATGTTCCACTCAACAATAACTCAGTGAAGAAAGAAATAAAAAAAGAAATAAAATACTTTTTAGATTTTAATGAAAATAAAGGCAGAGCATACCCAAAATTATAGGATGCAAATGAAAGCAGTACTGAGAGGAAAACTCATAGGTCTGAGTGCTTCTAAAAAGAAACTGGAGAGAGCATACAAAAACAGCTTGACCAAAAACCTGAAAGCTCTAGAACAAAAAGAAGCGGATACACCTAAGAAGAGTAATCAGAACTCAAATCAACCAAATAGAAATAACAAGAACCTAGATGTCCTTCAGTAGATGAATGGATACAAAAATTGTGGTATATTTACACTAGTGGAGTACTACTCAGCTATCAGAAACAATGGCTTTATAAAATTCTTAAGAAAATGGATGCATCTAGAGAATATCATCCTGAGTGAGATAACCCAGTCACAAAAGAACAGACATGATATGCAGTTACTGGTAATTAGATACTAACCCCAGAAAGCTCTGAACACTCCAGAAACAACTCACAGACTATATGAAGTTCAAGAAAAAGCAAAGGCCAAAAAAAGAGAAAATTAAAAACCATTATGCTTAATCTTTACACACAAAGAAAACCTTGACTAATTCCAGGTTACATCTTGTTTTACATGTACTTTATGCTCATTGTAACTAGTAAGATTTTAATGCACACTAACAAACCCTTAAATAAAACCAAGTACTGACAAAAATATATTCTTATACTTTTATGCAAAAATTCTTAAAATCTGTATATTTATCTTTGTCTTTTAAAATTAAGTTGTTCAATTAAAAAAATTAACAAAACCCAAATAACCCAAAAAATAACAACAAAAAAAGAAATAACTATATTTAAAAAAGAAAGCACTATACAAAGAATAAACACAACCAAGAGCAGGTTCTTTGAGAAACACAAGATTGAGAAACCCTTAGACAGTGTAAGGTGAGGGCACAGAGAGAGTATACAAATTAACAAAATCAGAATTTAAACGGAAGACATAACAACAGCAACTGAAGAAATTCAAAAATTCCTCAGATCCTACTACAAAAGTTTATACTCAACAAAACTTGAAAATCTAGAGGAAATGAATAAATTTCTAGAGTACCAGGTGCCAAAGTTAACTCAGGATCAGATAAACAATCTAAAAAGCCTCATAACCCCTAAAGATACAGAAACCGTCATCAAAAGCTTCCCTACCAAAAAAAAAAAAAAAAAAAAAAAAAAAAAAAAAAAAAAAAAAAAAAAGCCCAGGACCAGAGGATTTAAGGCAGAATTCTATCCGACCTTCATAGAAGACCTGATACCAATACTATACAAACTATTCCACAAAGTAGAAACAGCTGGAACTCTACAGAACTCATTCTTCAAAGCCATAATTATGGTCATTCCTAAACAATACAAACATCCTACAAAAACAAGAACTTCAGTCTAATATTCTTTATGATGTTGATGCAAAAATAATCAATAAAATTCTTGCAAAAATAATCCAAAAACACATCAAAATGATAATTCATCATGATCAAGTAAGCTCCAATGTTGGAATACAAAGATGGTTCAATATATTAAAATCTATCACGTGACCCACTATAAAAACAAACTCAAATAATAAAACAGCACAATCATCTCTTTAGATGCTTAGAAAGCATTTGACAAAGTTCCATACCCCACATGTTAAAAGTCTCAGAAATATCAGGAATTCAAGTCCAATACTTAAACCTAGTTAAAGCAACATATAGCAAAACAGTAGCCAACATCAAACTAAATGGTGAAAAAATTGAAACAATCCCAATAAATGAGGGAATAGACAAGGCTTCCCACTCTCTCCCTACCCACGCAGTATAGTAGTGGGAGTACTAGACAAAGCAATCAGGCAGCAAAAAGAGGTAAACCAATATGAATTGGGAAGGAAGAAGTCAAAATATCAAGATTTGAAGAAGATATAATAGTATACTTAAGTGACCCCAAAAATTCCACCAGAAAAGTTTTACAGCTGATAAATAACTTCAGAAAAGTGGGTAGATATACAATTAATTTTAAAAACATCAGTAACTTTCCTCAACTCAAAGGATAAAAGGCAGAGACTAAAATTAGAGAATCTACACCCTTCACAATAGTCACAAAGAATGTAAAATACCTTCAAGGAAAGAAAACTATTTTGGGAATCAGCATTTCTGACCTCAAGGTCTATTACAGAACAATTGTGATAAATTCTGCATGGTATTTGTACTGAGACAGGTATGTGGATCAATGGAGCAGAATTGAACATCTGAAAATGAACCCATACACCTATGGTCACTTGATCTTTGACAAAGGAGAAAAAAACATTCAATGGGAAAAGGACAACCTCTTCAACCAATCATGCTGGTTCAACTGGCAGTCAGCATCCAGAAAAATATAAATTAATCCTTTCTTATATGCTTGTACAAAGCTCAAGTCTAAGTGGATCAATGATTGCCACATAAAGCCAGGTACAGTAAAACTATTAGAAGAGAAAATGGAGAAGAGCTTAGAGCACATAGGCACAAGAATGAATATTCTGACTAAAACACCAATGGCTTATGCTCTACAAATGGGACATCATGAAATTTCAAAGCTTCTGTAAGAGAGATAACACTGCCAAAAGGACAAAATACCAACCAACAGATTGTGAAAAGATATTTTCTAATTCTACAACTGATAGAGGGCTAATATCTTATATATACAAAGAACTCAAGGAGTTAGATTCTAGAAATAAAATGATCCTACAAAAAATGGGGTACAAAGCTAAGGAAAGAATTCTCAACTGAGGAATATTGAATGACTGAGAAGCACCTAAAGAAATGCTTACCATTTATAGTCATTAAGGAAATACAATTCAAAATAATCCTGAGATTTGCCTCACACCAGTCAGAATGGTTAAGATCAAGAACTCAGGTCACAGCTGATGCTGGCAAGGATGTGAAGAAAGAGGAACATTCCACACTGTTGGTAGGTTTCTAATCTGGTTCAACCAGTCTGGAAATTAATATGGTGTTTCCTCAGAAAATTGGATGTAGTACTACCTGAGAACACAGTATTACCACTGGTGGGCTTATACCCAAAAGAAACTCCAACATCTAACAAGGACACAAGTTTCCCCCATGTTCATAGCAGCCTTATTTATAATAGCCAGAAGCTGAAAAGTACCCAGATGTTTCAACAGAGGAATGGATACAGAAATTGTAGTACATTTACACAATAAAGTACTATTTACCTATTAAAAACAATGATATCATGAAATTCATAGGCAAATGGATGGAACTTGAAGCTATCATGCTGGATGAGCTAACTCAGTCACAAAAGAACACTCATGGTAGGTACTTACTGATAAGCAGATACTAGTCCCAAAAGCTTGGAATACTCAAGAAATCAATTCCCACAAATTATGAAACTCAAAGTAAAGGAAGGCCAGAAAGTGGATATATCAGTTCTTAGAAGAGAGAACAAAACACACATGGGGCAAAGAAATGGAATAAATAAATGTTCAGGAACTGAAGGATAGATCATCCAGAGACTGCCTTACCTGGAGATCCATTCCATATAGTGCCATTAATCCCATGCAGAGTTGCTGATGCCAAGTAGTGGCAGGAACCAGACAGGGATGCCTTCTCAGAGGCTTTGCCAGATCCATACTGATACAGAGAAGGATGCTTGCAGCTCACCATCGGAGTGAACATGTGGACCCCAATGAAGTAAGTACATTAGGATTGAAGGAGCTGAAAGTGTCTGAAACCTTATGGAAAGAAAAACTTTTCAACTAATCAAACCCACCACAGCTTCCAGTGACTAAAACACCAACTAATGAGTTTGCTTGGAAAGATCCATGGCTCCAGGTACATATGCAGCAGAGGATATCATCCCTTGGCATCAGTGATAGGAGAGGACTTTGGTCCAGTGAAGGCTCGTTTTCCTAGTGTGGGCGAAAGCCAAATTGTTGAGGTGAGAGAGGAAGTTTTGGAGAGAGCACCTTCATTGAGGCAATGTAAGGGTGAGGGGGGGATAGGAGAAGGGGATAGGGGATAACACATGAAAAACAAATACAGAGATTATCCCATTAAAAAAAAAGCAAAACAGAATAGGAATATGCAGCCTACAATATTTTGACATACAAACTAATCCTAATATTTGAGAATTTGATGTACAAATATTAGAAGTATAATCATTATACAGGGTGTTCAAGCCCAGTCAGGCTACATAAGGAACTACTGCTTTTTAATTTTTTTAAATATAAGATTAATGTCCACTTAGTTTTCTTTTCTGATAATTAGCATAGCATAATTTCCTGTAGTAGCATAACATGAATGTATAGCACTAACTTTTTAATGGGTAAGTAACTGATTAAGGCAATGAAGGCCAGGCAGATAGAGAGTTAAATCAGTACAGTCCGGCTGCCTAAGAATAGGCACATGAGTTATGATCGCTAACACTCCCTTAGGAAAAAAATTACAAACAAGAAACAAAAGCAAATATAAAAACACCAAACAAATAATAACAGCAAAAACAAAAAAGCTCAGCACCTCACTTATAAAGCTAGAACTGAAAAGAAAGAGCTAGAAGAACCCCTGGTCTTACTGCTCAGCCAGTCAGTTCAACTTCTAAATTCATTGGGATAAACTGTCTCACAAAATACAGCAAAAAGTCAATGGATGAAACACAGAATGTAGGGCTTTGGTTTACACACACACACACACACACACACACAGAGAGAAGAGAGAGAGAGAGAGAGAGAGAGAGAGAGAGAGAGAGAGAGAGAGAGAGAGAGAGAGCATGAATCTGTCTAAATATGCGTACCAAAAACACAGGCATGTAAATAATATTAACTAGTTAAATATATATACTTCTTTTAACCATATTATTTTATCTATTTATTTTCTTTTCTTTATTCATTTACTTTCAAAAGATTCTCTTTCTTAGATCGTCAAAAAGACAGAAAAATCATTATAAAATTAAAAATGATAAAAAGATTATTCTCTTCTTTGTAACCATAAATGGAAGCATTTGATGTTATTTTTCCTGTAAAAATCAGATGTAAATTATGTTTTTTTTTCATAGTGGATATACACACCCTTTTTTTACTATCATCCTTCAAAATGTGTAATTGAATGTCTTCATTCAGGATGATTGATCTCAATGCAATTACTTGTACAATTAAATATACATTTGTTTGATAGAACACATTCAATTATATAATAGCACTAATATGTTCCTTAATTTTAAGTTTAATTTAAATATGGATGATTTGTTTCCTAAGGCATTAAGGCTTGTATTCCAAGTGTGGTTAAATCAATATGAATTATTTTTTCTATGTTTAAGCACATTGATACCAAATATGATTTATTAAAAAAATTGTATTATAATATACTATAACACGTGTATATCCCTTACCTTGATGATACTTGTAAGTATAAATAATAATATTTCATAAATTAGTATTTTTACATGAACATGTTATATATTGAGTATTCTTTACTGATATGTATTTTTGTATTCTTCATGAGAGCAAGCAGAAAGACTAAGTTGTTATACCTCATGTGACTATTTTAAATAATACCTGACAATTTATATATTTCCTTATATTTCCTAATAAATTGATAATTAAAAGAAATCATGCCATGGTCAATTATAATTTCATTTTTTAAATTTAATTTATTACTGGATATTCTCTGTATTTACATTTTAAATGTTAACCCATTTTCCAAAATTTCCTTCCTCCCTTCTTCTCCACTGGCTTCCATGAAGATGGTCCCTCTCCCAACCACCCCCTCCACCTCAGTCCCTTGGCATTCTCCAACACTGGGAAAAATACACCTTCACTGGACCAAAGGCCTCTTCTCCCACTGATGTCAGAAAATGCTATCCTCTGCTACAAATTCAACTGGAACCATGTGTGATCGATGCTTCTGGAGGGTTTGGTTCATTGATAAGATTCCTCTTTTCATAAGGTTGCAAACCATTTCATCTCTTTCAGTCCTTTCACTAGCTCTTTCATTGGGGTCCTCCTTTTCAGTTCAATGGTTAGCTGCAAGCATCCTCAGTTGTATCTGTACGACTCTGGCAGAGCCTCTGAGGAAGCATCCATATCTCATTCCTGCCAGTAAGCAGTTCTTGGCATCAGCAATAGTGCTTGGCTTAGGTGGCTGCATATGGGGTAGATCCCCAGGTGAGGCAATCTCTGAGTGATCTTTTTTAAATTACCTATTCCTCGATTTTTCCCTGTATTTTCTAATAGCAGAGTTGTGCTCCATTGTTTAATTGTATCACAATTTCTGTATTCATTCCTCTGTTGAAGGACATCTGGGTTCTTTTCAATTTCTGGCTATTATAAATAAGGTGGCTATGAACATTGTGAAACATGTGTTTTTATTACACGTTGGAGCGTCTTTTGGGTATATGCCCAGGAATAGTATAACTGGGTCTTTAGGTAGTAATTTTAATTTTTAACTTGATTGGATTGAGAATCACTTTAACCCAAAATTCTGGGCTATTAATGGGGTTTCTATATAGGAAGATCCACCATAATTGTGCATAGGAACATTCAAATGGCTAGAGTCTTGCTGTGAATAACAAGGAAAGGAACTTCACACCAGGATTCATTTCTAACTGCACTTTAACCTCAAATTCAATGTGCTAAGGTGCCTTTAAGGTCCTTTAAGAATGACTTCTCTGCCATAGTGGATTGTTTCATCAAAGTATATGCCAAAAGATTTTGAACAAGTGTTTCTACTGTGTTTTAGAAACAAATGTCTTCTGTAGGCTCACCCATTTGAACACCTTGTCCTTACAAGGTGGTATTCTATTGTCATTCGACTCCATGAAGTTCAGCCAGTGTTGCATGTAAGTTCTAAAACATAAAATACCCTTTGGGTTCTGGAGTTGGAAATTGTCTCAATATACATTTGTGTTTCCATAGTACACCTATTGGTCACTGTGAATAATGTAGTAATTCCCACTGAGTCAAAGCATTCTATTTTAGAATAAATTTCTTAAGACACAGGATGTTCTAAAAAGAGAATATTCCATCCTTCAGAGAAGCTCTCTGATACTTAGGGAAGAAAACAACTCAAAGCTTCAGAAAGTTCCTCACACTAATAAGATAGACATTAGAGTTCTCTCTCCTGAAGCTGGTATAAGCAGGAAGGTCTGCTGAGAGATACTTTCAAATACATTGTGAAGTCTGTAAACTGTGCAATAGGCACAGAGTTTTCAGGATTCATGAGCTATCACCCATGACAGGGTGGATATTTGATGATCTGGGAGTCTTTAAATATTTTTGGGTCTATAATTAATCCCTCAGTGGCAGTCCAGTAAGTAACCCAAATAAAACTTACTTATTCACCACAATGTGTTTTGGTGAAATCCCTGCTTTTCTCCGTTATTGTTTTCATATTTTGGATGAATCAGTATTTATTCATGTCTCTTGTATATGTTTTTCACATCATACAACAAACAGTAAGAGGTAAATAAACCTTGCTTCACTGGCTTTTATAATGATAACATTATGTGTATTACCTGTAAAAAACAAGTTATGTCAAAAGAAACTCATCTACTAAGAAACCTGTTTATATAATGCCTTGAATATTGCACATTTTTGACAATAAGAACAAAAAATGCAGAGATGTGATTATGATAAACAAATGTAGGACAAAGACTGAATGGTATCAATTCTTCTATGTTTATTTATGTGCAACTATTTAAAAGGAATGGACTGATGCATATCATTAATATGTGTCAAAATGTTATTAGATAACTGGTATTCTTATTTAGAAACAAATACATGCATTCATACATACATACATACATATGCATGCATACAAACACACACACACACACGTGTGTGTGTGTGTGTGTGTGTGTGTGTGTGTGTGTGTGTGTACTCAGCCCAGCACAAAAAGATTCTGTCCATGTATTTTTTTTTACCTTCAAATCACATATCAGAAATTAAACATAAATTTTTTTCTGGGTTAATAACTAGATTTGAGTGGAAACTATTAAATTAGTGAAATTACTGCAATTTATTCTGTGCGTTTTTAAAGACTTAAAAACTAGTAGCTATGTTTGAAACAATACTCTAATCTTGTGCATGCTGCCCCATTTTCTGTGAGTTTTTCCATGTAATCCTTCTGTGTCTAAAAATAATTTTCACTCCAGACAGGTACCCCTCATTGTGATTATATTATTCCATTCACTCTTCTAGTTTAATCCTTGAGCCTTGTTGAGCAGGGTCTGTGTCACGGATGTTCTGTTTTTGCCAATGTACTACACGGTCCCTCATTTGTTTCACACTGACCAGAACGGGTGTCTGTAATGATCACTTTCTACTGGAAAACATAAAATATTTTTTCTGCTGAAGGTTATGATATGCACTCATTTAACTGTATAAAGATAAGAATAGGACAAAATGTTAGCCCACAATGGAAAGCAACCTCACCAACACAATACAGGGGGTAATATCCAAAATCTATAAAGGACTCAAGAAATTAGACACCACCAATTGAAACAACCCAATTTAAAAAATAGGGTACAGAGCTAAACAAAGAATTCTCAACAGAGGGATCTCAAATGGCCAAAAACCATATAAAGAAATGTTTAACATCCTTAGTCATCAGAGAAATACAAATTAAAAGAACCTTGAAATTCCATCTTATCCCCATCAGTGTGGCTGAGACCAAATCTCACATGATAGCAAATGCTGTTGAGGATGGAAATTGTGTGGAGAGCAACTTTGTTGACTAGCTCAAGGAGGCCTGGGATGGCAGAGAATATGGTGGAGACTCTAGATTACCTTACTACCAGAAAGGGATGTAGAGACTGAAGTGGTTACCTCCTTTATCCAACCAAGACTTTGAGAGTAGGGAAGGGGACATCAAACTACACACAAAACCTTCAATACATAATTTGTCTTGCCTACAATATGTGGAGGAATAAACATGGAGTGGAAACTAAGGAAACAGCCATACAATGACTGCTCCAACTTAAGAACCATGCCATGTACCAGAGTCAAATCCTGACACTCTTACTGGTACTATGCTACACTTGCAAACAAAAACCTACATCTCTCCAAAAAGATTTCCTCCAGCAGTTGATGCAGGCAGATTCTAAATATCCAGCTCATCTCAGGGAATCTTGTGGAGAGGGGGAAAAGAAGTGAGAGAGTTGGAGGTGTCCCAAGGATACCACAAAAAGAACCAAAGTCAACTAACCTGGGCCCTTGTGGTCTCACAGAGCCTAGCCACTCACAAGGGAGCATGTTAGAGCTGGATGTAGACCATCTACAAATTTGTAGCAAAAATTCAACTTGGTTTTCATGTGGATCCTCCTAACAAGTAGAGCAGGTTCTGTTTCAGTCTCTCTTCCCTCCCATTGGATGAACTTTCTCACTTCTTGGACTGCCTGGTTGGGTCTCAGTGGAAGAGCAGGTGCCTAGACCTGCTAGGACCAGATGCACTAGGGTGGGTGATACACAAAGAGGCTTCTCCAATTCTAATGAGAAGAGTGTGTTCAATGGGAAAATGGCTTTGTAAGGGTGGGACTGGCAGGGGAGGAGATGGTTGTGATTTATATGTGAAGAGAATAAAAATAAATGTAAAAACATTCCAGAATAATGCCAAATTGACATTTTAAAACAATGATACTGAAACACTTATACACAATATATATATATATATATATATATATATATATATATATGTACACATAAATATATACATATATATATACATATATATGCATCAATTTATATATAATATACTGCAAACATTAATGAATCTTTACTATACAGAACTTTCAGTAACCCTTTGTGGAATTGAAACATTAATTTAGTTTTACTTCATCTCTGTTTGGTTCTATGTTTTTATACCATGGCTATGAAATATGATTGTATGTACATGCATGTGTATAAGGATATCATTCCAAAACTCCTGATGTTAAAATTGCTATCATCTGTTTTCCCTTCTGGATCCCAATCTAATTTGCATAAACACTGTGTTATGTAGGTGTGTGTATATCTCTCTATCTATCTATCTAGCTAGCTATCTAGATATCTAGATATCTAGATAGAGAGATATACATGATATCCAGGCTGAAGGAGGCAAAAAAGGAAGAAGTATAATAATTGTATTTTGGTTTAACATTTAAAGAACAATTTTGCTTTCCTATATTGAATATTATAATTGCCACATTTTCCTAGTGAATCATTAAGTGTGTGCATTTTAATTTAACATTAATTGAAAAATAAACTGGTCTTTTGCCAGTAATACCAAATGTCTGGATTTAATGTATATGAGCTTGACATTTGACAGTGTAGCTTTGGGATGGGAATTAGGGCAGCTGTTTCCATATGGTGTTTCAGTGAAGCCACTGTAAACTCTAAAATCTGGCAAGATGTATTTGACTAAGGGCATCAAATTGATGAAATTAGTTTTGAAAAGCGGGGCAGCTCTCTCACAAGACAAGAAGAGTATACTCCTATTCACAAACTCTGATATAGTGAAACAGTATCAGACTGTATTATATATTTCATGGTCTAGGTCAAATTAACTTATATAAAATGTACTTACAATAATATTCAGAGATATAACAAGGTTTATTATTATAATGTTATTTAAAGTATGTATTTTCAATTTTGTGAAAACAAAGTTACATATAACTTTGATATTAATATCTGAGTGTGTGTATGCCTGTATTTACTTTTCCAGCTGTGAGTGATCATATGAGGATTATCACACAGGAAAGGAACACATATACTTTTCTATTGAAACCATTAACTGTTACTGAAGCCCTAAAAGTTTAATGACATAGTATGATGGATGAAGCATTATAAAAATGTGATGACTTCAGTACTCCTAATTGATGTTCAAAATTTGTTTCAGCTGTTGTCTATATGTGAGATAGGTAAATGTTTATTTTAGTTTAGTGTACATATGCTTGTGTGTATGTGTGTGGATGTGCTCCCAGAGACATAAATTTGTTACTGTTTCTAGTACTTAGACCTAATATGTTGGAATCTGTTCTCCACCCACGTGAACCTCCAAGATGAAACTTACATCCTCAGGGCTGAGGTACTGAAACTTTATCCAAAAGACAGCTCACTTGCACCATGTTTTATTTAACCAATATATTTTATACTATCTAATAATGGCTAATCAGTGTATCTAGAAACCTTGATTTTTAATGACTTGAAGATAATGCATAGTATTTACCAGACCCAACTTTAACACTCTTTATTTTTAAATAAATTCTCATCATTTTTTGTCTTTCTATTAATCTTACTTCATTAGTAGTTTCTTAAAAATAAATTACGCCATTCTTTGATCAGTTTCTGTTTAATTTCTTCTCATTATGTGTCTTGTTTTTGCCTTTTTGTATTGTAACTTTTTTAATCTTGCAAATTATAGAAGTTATTTCAAAGCTGTTTTAGGTGAATTTTAAAATATTGTTGGTTTTCTCTTTTCTTTCTTTGCTTTTAACTTTTTCCTGATATCTCTTTTCACTTGGATATAATTTGGCCCCTTCTGTGCTTCTTTCAGTCTGAAGTCTTTTCAAACTGGAGCTCTGACCACTGAGAACACTGGTGAGTAGCTACCTTGTATGCTCTCTGGTCTCCAGTCATTGCTATCTCTTCCTTTCCATTGATGCTTCTCTTGCCTTGATATGGTGTCTCATAAGAATGTGCAGAACCTGCTGAAGACATGGGTGGGTATAATCTTGAGATCTGTAGGGTCTTCCCTTTAAGATATATCTACATGTAATTTCCTTATTACCCCTTCTCATTTGTTCATGATCTCTGTATTCCAAGTGCTCAAATCAGGAAACTTAGTGAGCTCTAAGTTCTCATCATGTGCCTGAGTCGCTGAACAACATTTTCTCCAAGACTTGGACCAACACTGTCTTTTCTGTTACCTCATTTGTCTTGCTTCTCACAAGGCTCAGTGATCACATATACACATGAGCCATAAAAAAACTAAATCTTATTAACATTTTATTAATTTTCAGTTGCTTTCAGGTAAACTCAGTATAATTCATTTTATGACACCTAAAATCATTTATTTATATATTTATATATAATCGACATTTTTTTCATTTCAAACTCATAATCTTGAATTTTAGCGTATTTCTGGATTTAGAGTCCTTATAAAGAAAATAAGCAAATTTTAATTTTGTTTTCATCAGTGTTAGTATTAATTTTTATCTATTAGTGCTTTCCTCTCCTTTGTGAGCTTCTTCCCTGGATTTGTAATTGGATGACTAGTTAATAGGATTTTCTATTTCATCTTCTCTAAGATTAATAATGGTTCCTTCATCTCAATAGACTTCAGAGAAACATCCAGCTTAGCTGTTTGGATTCCTTTCTCATGACTGAATTGCATTTAATCCTCACACTAGTACAGTGATTGGCACTTCCTATTCCCTCATGCATTGCTTATTGAGATTCTTTTTTCCCCTTTGCTAAGACTTGGAATTCTGGGTTGGCAATGAAATGTTTGGACATCTATGGAAGCAAAGTGAAGCAATGATAGTTATCTTGCTTTAGAAACTTCAAAATCTTTGAAAACTATATTAAAATGGATTGAGTACCAAACTTAATATAATCCAATAAATGGAGTCATTCATCTTTCAGAGTCACACCTGTGAATGTTTCACAATTGCGTCCCATAACGAGGTTTTCTTAACTAACAAGATCTGTGTTATCAAAGCTTAATTTTCTGTTCCTACTGTTGGTATCAGATGTGGACTGCACCCTCCAAATCCAGTGATGATGTCACCCCCAGGCAACGAAGACCTATGAATCTATTGGATGGCAACTACCACACGATCCCAGAGTTCCCTTCACCTGCCTGCCGCCTTACCTATGATCTGTAATACATGTGATTATGTCTCAGCCCAAATAAAAGGCTGAGACCCCGACCCCTCGCCCCTTCTCTATCTTCATCACTCCCTTTAGTCTCCACTTCTCTGCACCCCTGAATAAACACTCTCCTCATGTTGCTGTGCTAGCCTGGTGTGATCTGTCCAGATAGAAGCTGCCTTCTAACCTAACACCTACAGTGCAAAACTGCAGCCACTTCAGTTTGATTCCTTTTAATTATCAAGGACAATAAGAACTTCCAAGACACTCATTGTATCCAGTAAGATTTCTGCTATAAGTTTACCACACATGGATTTGTCCTTTGTCACAATCTTGCTTTGCCCTACCTCCACAGATGTCTGAAAAAAAGTAAGGTTTATATTTCTGCATCTGTAATTCAATTGGATTGTCTTTATATGTTTTTCCAAATGAAGCTGTTACTTATATTTTATACCAAATAAGTCATGCACAAAATTTCTCACTAGTAGTTCTTGCACATATTAATCAGCCTAGTGATATAGCCATTACTTTTGATTTAAAGTGATATCTGTTATTTTAAAAATTTATTTTAATAATATCTTTATTTTTAATTAATATAATCTGAAACCAGACATTTGTGCCAAGGTTCCCAAAGAATGTAAGCGAATTATCTCTCAGTTACCTTAACTTTTTATGTGCTTTCACATGAGCACTTTTTGAAAACCTCCTCATTGTTTTTGTTACCATTTTAGGCCATTTATTCCTTTCACAGTCAAACTTGTCAAAAAGTAATTTGCACGTCGATTTCCCGCAATTTAATTTTCACACACACCTATCACTCAAATGATCAGTCAAAGCAATTGGCAAGAAACTGTTTGCTAAAATTACTATTTTAAGTATGTACTATGTATAAGTTATTTATGGCCAAAATAGTGCACATTTCCCTGATCTTGGGAATTCTTTTCTCCTGTGATTCCTATGACATTTTTACTCGTTGATCGCTGTATCACAAGATTCTTAATGGGTTTTTCCATTCCAAATCTATAAATACTAGGAACCATTCCAAAGTATTTTAAGAACGGAGCATTACCTTGAATCTTAAAGCTTATGAATGTGTCTTACAAGGTCTTCTCATCTTATTTGCCTGCTTCTTCACCTCCTGGGACCATAGCCAGACAGTTATAATCACAGCTCGGGTTCCAGTCTTTGAGCTGTTAGATTATGGAAAAAAGGGAAGTTCACAGGTCAGTGGTTGGATATTTCAAGTCATCATGAAGTCTTTCGTAGAGAATGACCCATAATGTAGAGATTACCATATTTGTCCTAAGATGGGCTATTTCCCTATGACCCTGACAGAGCCAAACTGTTCTTTCTGAGGAGGTCAGAAGAATTTGGAAGCCATTAAGCAAACATTGAGTGTATGCTTCAGGCCATTATCACCACTGCTCATCTTGAAGTCACAATTATTTTGTGCCAAAAGGTACTTTTCTTCCATCCAGGTCACTTCCTAGAAAAAGTAGTGATTTTTTTTTTCTTTCAACACTCTTATATCTGCTTTGTGTTCACTTTTTTTTTCTGTATAGAACACTGTATCTAGTCAATGTAAGCAAAATATTCAGTTCCAGTGAATACACCTATCTGTTAAATATTTTGATATTTGATTTTAGTGGTATCAAATAATAATAGAATTTGTGATGATGATGATGATGATAATTTAATTTTGTTTGAATTACTTAGAAAATCATAAAGTAACAACCTAGTAATACCATGACGAATCAAGCAAAGCCTGGCAAGAAAGGAAAGTGGTCTATTTTTAACCTCCACACCGCTTGCTACTTGCCTCGAAGTAAGCCCAGATGCTGTCACCTTACACTGACCTTCTGTTGCTCCCAGAGAGGAAAGTAAGTGCTCTTAACAAGATTCTTCAAAAGGAAAGACTAACATTTTGGGAAATCCAACACTTTTGCCTAAATTATACAGAAAAAAATGGAGCTATCCAAAATGGAAACAGGTAGATAGCATTACGAAGCCTTGGTTGCTGTCCTGCAGGGCAGCCTATTTCACCATGTCTGGGCGTGTGGAAAGATGATAGCAGTGAGAGAAGCAATGGGATGGGGATGGTGCCCCCTCATTACTGCTGTTCCTGGATTAGTAATGGTGGTAGTGCATGTAATACAGTGTTTCAGGCATTAGTTTGAAAGCTCTACTTATATGGCTTCATTAATTGTCAGCTACTTTGGGAAGATGCTATTATTATCATCTCTAATTTATAGAACATTTTTTAAAGCAAGAAACTTGAAATGGCCAAGAATCAGGTAATTGGAAGAGCCAAATTTGAGAAAGGATAGATTCTTAAAAATATTCTGCATTCTTCAGATGAAAGAATATATATATATATATATATATATATATATATATATATATATATATGTGTGTGTGTGTGTGTGTGTGTGTGTGTGTGTGTGTGTGTATGTGTGTATGTTCTTTATGTTTATGTTTATGAATATATATATATATACAATAATTAAGGATGTCTTTTTATATGTAGATTATTGATATTACTAATGACAATATATTATGTGCATTTACACTATTTATTTAAATTAAATTTCCTGATATATTGGTAGCTGTGCATATTCTTAGACTGTCATTTTGTGCCATAAACACTTACATGAAATTGCCAGATAGTCACTTTTCTCAATGGAAAAAATATGAGACAATGTTACCTCCTTTAAAATTAATAATAATAATAATAATAATAATAATAATAATAATAATAATAATAATTTATTTACATTCCAGCCATTGCTCCCTTACAGGTGTACCCTCTCACAGATCCTCATCACATTCCAACTCTTCCTTGCCTCCAAGAGGGTAGTCATCCTCCAAGTCCTCCCTCTTTCCTTGGGCCTCAAGTTTCTTCAGGATTAAGCACATCTCACAATGAGGCCGGACCAGGCAACCCTCTTCTATATGTGTGGCAACTCAAACCAGCAGGTATATACTGCCTCGTTGGTGACTCAGTGTCTGGGACCTCCCTGAGGTCTAAATTAGCTGAGACTGCCGGTCTTCCTGTAAAGTCACCCTTCCTTTCAGCTTCTTCAATCCTTAGCCTAATTCAACCCTAGGTGTCCATGACATCTGTTCAGTGTTTAAGTGTGGGTGTATGCGTTTGTTTGAATCAGCCTCTGGTATGGCCTCTCAGAGGACAGTCATGTCAGAATACTGTCTGTAAGCACATTATAGAATCAGTAATACTGTCAGACCTTGGATGGCTATGATGAGATGCATCTCCTGTTGGGACAGTCATTGGATCACCTTTCTTTCTGTCTCTTTTCTGTTTTGTCCCTGCAGTTCTTTTAGAGAGAAACAAACAATTCACGGTCAGAAATTTGATTGTCGGTTAGTAACCCCATCCTTCCACTTGAGAACCTGGCTATCTACTGGAAGTAAACTGTTCAATTTCATTCTCCCCATTGTGGGACATTTTGACTAAGGTCCTGAGTTCCAAGAGTGTCTCACTTCTTTTGGCTTTGGTACTTTTTTGTAGAGTGTCCCTCTATCTTCCTTACCCTAAGGCTGCATATTTCCATTCATTCTTCTAGTACTCTGGGCT
This sequence comes from Micromys minutus, assembly GCF_963924665.1. Lineage (NCBI taxonomy): Eukaryota > Metazoa > Chordata > Mammalia > Rodentia > Muridae > Micromys > Micromys minutus. Next base: position 9,909,207 of record NC_137973.1, read on the forward strand.
TCTCCCCTGTTCCTACACTCCCCAAACCTGATCGCCTTTTTTTTTACAACTTTATTTTTTTAAAAATAAACAGAGATACATATACAGATTTTTCAAATCATTTTGGCATAAAACTATATGAATATCTTTTTGTCAGTACTTGATTTTTTTAAAAGGTTTGATAATATACTTGAAATCTTACTAGTTACTCAAACCTGATCTTGCTCTCCTTTTCCTTCCCCTTCACCTCTCACAATTAGGTTTCTCCTTCCCTTTGCCTTCCATAATTGTTTTCTTTCCCCTTCAAAGTGGGATTGAAGCACCCTCATTTTTGAAGCATGTTTTCTGTTTATTACAATTCTTATAGTCTGTGGATTGTATCTAAGGTTTTCTGTAATTTTTGGCTAGTATCCACTTAGCAGCGAGTACATACCATGCATCTTCTTTTGTGTCTGGCTTACCTCACTCAGAGTAATGTCTTATAGTTCCATCCATTTACCTACAACATTCAGGATGTCTTTGATTTTTAATAGCTGAATACTACTCTCTGTGTAAATGAACAATATTTACTGTATCCATTGAGGTTGCTTCTAGCTTCTAGCTGTTACAAATAAGATTGCTATGAACATAATGGAGCACATGCCCTTATGGTATGGTGAGGTACCTTTGCATATAGCTGGGTCTTCAGGTAGAAATATTTCCATATTTCTGAGGAACTACCAGATTGATTTACACAATACTGGGTAGGTTTATTTTATTTCTCAAAGTAGAAACTGTAGCCATGCCCTGAGAAAGTACATTTAGATGCTTTCATAGATTATTTCTTCTGACAGTGGTGAGTGGAGGCAAACAGGTATTCCAATATTTTTTCTTATAATTTTAGGACCCTCAGATCTAGGTATCCACATGTTCAAATCTCTTGTTTATCCCCCAGTGCCTGTGGTACTTAATATTTGAAAGCACCTCCAGGCCCAGTATATCTGCAACTTGGTCTTTAAAGCCCCAAATTTCTACTAATCCATCCAGCAACTATTTATCTGCCTCTTACCATTATTGCATCTGTCACCAGTAAAATGCCTGCTGCCACTGCTGTTTCCCAACTGTTTTTGCCATCCCTGGCTCCATTACTGCTTTCTGTAAAGCTGATGCTGTCACCACTGCCACAATTAACAGAGGCGCATGGATATTGACTGCTGTGGCTTCCAAGTCTGCTCAGCAAATGTGCAAAATGATGTAGAGAAGGGGCTTTACTCCAGTAATCGCTGACCTTCAAGGAGACAGAAGGCTGTGTCTCACTGATCCTGTCACTTTTCCCTTGCACCAGTCAGAACTTAATCCCTGCTGCTCCACCAACAGAATTCCTGAATGTAAACAGCAGGAACAACAGTTTTAGCTGTGGCTAATTTTATTTACTTTTTTAACATTCATTTTTTATGAAATACTCTCTGTATTATATTTGAAAAGTTATCCCCTTCCCAGTTCCTGCTCGCATTCCCTCTTTCTTTCCAATTATCATCACAAAGTGAAGTAGTGCATTCTCCTACATTGGGAAAACCGACCCTCATGGACCAAAGGCCTCTTCTCACATTGATTCCAGACAATGTCAACCTCTTTTACATATGCAACTGGAGCCAGAAGACTCTCAATGTGTGTTCAATGGTAAGTGTTTTAGTCCATGGGCATTGTGGAGGGTTTGGATGGTTGATAATATTCTTCCCATACCATTGCAACCCCTTCCAGCTCCTTCAGTCCTTTCTTTAGCACCTTCATTTGGGTCTCCGTGTTCAGTCTGATGATTAGCTTCAACCATGCTCAGGTATACTTGTATGACTCTGCCATAGCCCCTGAGGAGGCATATCTATCTGGTTCCTGCCAGTAAGTAGTTCTTGGCATCAGGAATTGTTATTGGATTTGGTGGCTGAATATGGGGTGGATCCTCAGGGGCCGGAGCCTCTGAATGATCTTTTCTTCAATCCCTGTTCCGCTATTTGACTTCTATTCTCTCCAGGGAGTGTTTTATTCTTTCTTCCAAGAAGAACAGAGGCATCCACAGTCTGGCCTTCATTGTTTGTTAGCTTCATAATGTCTTTGAATTGTTTCTTAGGTATTCAGAGCTTTGTGGGGTTAGTATCTGATCATACATAACTGCATACCATGTGTGTTCTATTGTGACTGGGTTATATCACTCAGGATAATAGTCTCTAGGTCCATCTGTTTGCCTACAAATTTTATGAAGATATTGTTTCTAATAGCTGACTAGTACTCTATTAAATAAATGTACCACATTTTCTGTTTCCATTTCTTTGTTGAAGAACATCTGGGTTCTTTCCAGGTACTGGCTATTATAAGTGAGGCTGCTGTGAACATGGTGCATCATGTACCCTGGATATATGTTAGAGCATCTTTGGGGTATATGTCCAGAAGTGGAATAGCTGAGTCTTTAGGTAGTACTATGTCCAATTTTCTGATGAACCAACAAGACTGATTTACAGAGTGATTGTACCAGCTTACAAATCCACAAACAATGGAGGAGTGTTCGACTTTCTCCACATCCTCACCATCATCTGCTGTCATCTGAGTTTTGATCTTAGTCATTCTGACTGTTGTGAGGTCAAATCTCAGGGTTGTTTTGATCAGCATTTTCCTGATTACTAAGGATGTGAAGCATATCTTAAGGTGCTTCTCAGCCATTTAGTATTTCTCAGTTGAGAATTCTTTTTTTTAGCTCTGTACCTCATTTTTAATAAGAGTGATTGATTCTTTGGAGTCTAATTTATTTTTTACTATATATTTGATACTAGCCATCAATCATATGTAGGATTGGTAAAGATCTTTTCCTAATTTGTTGGTTGCTGACTTGTCTGTTTTTTCAGTGTCCTTAGCCTTTCAGAAACATTCCAATTTCATGAGATACCATCTGTCCATTTTGATGTTGGAGCATAAACCATTGGTGTTCTGTTCAAGTGTCCACTGACTCAGAGAAGAGAACTGTTAAAAGATGTATTTCATTAGTTTTGGCGCTTAATTTTTTTTTATCTATCTGGTCATACAATTTATTTTAAAATCAAAATAGACACATAGAATATAAAGCAAAAGAGGTAAGCATTCTAAAAACACAAAAGAACTAAGAACAGAGGCAGATTAAATTGTCAGAGACTGTTTCATTATAAGAAACAGTAAATATAATACTTGTCAATTCTCTAACAAATATACCCTTAAACAAGCTCTGAACACCTGAAAAGAAAAGGGACAAATGAGTAAGAGACGTTCAACTGGCTAAAGCTAATTATCTGCGAAGATCTAACCTATGCATTCCACCAGTAACTATCTATTCAAACCACAATCTCTAAAACAATGTACATTTTGATGACAGTCTATTAGAATTAAAAGCTAAAAGTAATAACAAAAATGTAGTACAAGTTTTATAATACTCAAGTTAATTAACCTGGAAAACCAAATTCCATCTTAATCCTGATTTTTCTGCCATCCAGTCTCAGTACCAAATTTATTCTAGGGAATAAAAATGACCATTAATAGCAAAGTCAATTTTGAAAAAGAATAGAAAAAGAAAAAAAAAAACTTATAACTTTGAGAAGCTTAATTTTCTTAATCACCATCTTCCTCCTCCTCTTCTCTCTTTGTCTTCTTCATCTTCTACATGCCTTTCTTCTCATCTTCCTCTTTATAAAATTCTTCTCCTTGTCTTTTTTCCTTTTTCCCTCCTCATACTTTTCTTTCTCTCTTCAACATCTTACTCAAATTTCTTTTCTTTCTACTCTTTTTTAATTCTTCTTATTATTATCCTCCTCCTTTTCCTCCTCTTCTTTCTTCTCCTCCTCCTTCTATTACTCCTGCTCCTTCTGTTTCTTCTCCTTCTTGTTCTTCATGCTCTCCCTCTTCCTTTGCTTCCTCTTCTTCCCCATCCTCCTCTTCTTCTTTCTAGTAAATTTATAGAAAAATTAAATTCATCATAGAAAATGATTGAAAAAACTCCTTTATAGATAACTGGAGAAAGTCCTAACACATACTCATAGCTGTTCCCTTTTTAGCACAAACTTCACAGGACTTCTAAGCTCCTGTCATTATACATGAGGATTTGCTTGATACATTTTTTTGCCTAAGTTTATGCTTATATGAGATTTGTAAACAATTTCTATCAAAAACTAAATTATGCAATGTTATCTCTAAACAATATGTCAGATAACTTAAAGAACTTTCTGTAACTTTCAGATCAATATTGGACTGTAAACGAGAATACTCATGGTTTGTAACTTGATACTGTTTGGTAGTAGTAAAATTATATCAGAAGATTTTAAAATATAAGGAGGGTATCATCCTATAGACTTTACTAGATGCCAATTTTTATTTTTTGCTTGAGTCTTGTGACACTCAGACCAACTAATCCCTCACTATATCCTGAAAATAAATGTGATATGTTCTTGTATTGTCTTTATCAGATAGTATATAAAGGACTATTTTACTTTCTTTCATGGGTAAGTTTGACAGTTTCACTTTTGTCAGGTTTATTCATTTTTCCTAATAGAAAATATAGATTTTATACAATATATATTTGTAGGATATATATTCATATAATAAGTATAGTTACTATAGAGAATGAGTGGAAAGGAGTAGTGAGCAGGATATGAAATAAATCAATAAAATAATATAATAAATTTAAAATAAAATTTAAAAATTCTGACTCTAAATTATTTTGAACACAAGGACCCTGAAATGGAATGGTTACATCATGTTGGTGATTTGATATTTATTTTGTGAGTACATACATATTACATGTGTTTAATGTAGGGAATATAATATTTTTAACCAAGAGTATTCAAGTGTAAATTGTTATATTTACATAACAAAAAGAAAACGTCCATGAGCTATGTGTAGAGGTGATGTATTATAAGACAGGGATGGTGATGATTCATCATTTCATAGTTAATAGCTGTGACTTGCACATAAAGCTATCTAATCTATAAATTGGTTTCTGTTATTAAAAACTTATGATGATATTTTGGTATAAATTTAATCCCATTACAAAATCATTAAGTTATTTTGCAAGTATAATTCTGAAAAAAAATTATAAATAAATATTAAGAGTATTTGGATTATTTTGGAGCTAATCTGTAATAATGTTAGAATCTGTTATTTTTTAACAATAACATTAATTATAATTAGAATATGTAACAACCTTAAACCACGTGTGAAATATTGATACCATGATGAGTCAGTGGATAATAAAATTATGAGGCCCTTTGTAAATGACCTTGGGTTAACAATATCAAATAATTATAACACAATTGATTGTTCTATGAAGTTTCTTGCAACTAATCTTTAAGCTTTTGAGTTGAGTATGTTTTCATCATCTGATAGAATATAGTACTGCTGGAGAAATGCAAACACTTACCCACTAAGACTGACAAGATCAATGATTCTCCTTCTACAAAAACAATTAGAATTTGTATGAATAATCCCAGGCCCTTTTCCCAGCATAAGAATGTTACAGAAAGTTTTAGACTTTATGGACCATATCATAAACAATTTAAATACCCTTGCTTGGAAATCATAAGCTTACAGAAGATTTGTTATAAAAAGATAATGGATACAGTCTCTGGCATTTTCAATTATCTTTAAGAAATCATTTTATCAGTGCATTGTGAAAAATTAAGCATATCAACGTTTGTTTTGGAGAACAGCAAGATCTTATCTATTTACATGATCATTGAACATTTTCACTTAAAGTGGTAATCACTTTATATTCTCAGTGTTTAAACACCTTCTGCTGATACCACCAACAGGAATTTTAATAAGGTAAATATTCTTGAGTACATTCATTTCTAGACAATCTCAACAATGTTGAGATATACTACAGTTCAGTTACATACTACAATAATTAATCGATATCTGAAAACACTTAGTTTACATTGGTCTAAGCTTTCTAAGGAAAATCTTGTTAAAATAATGAAATCAATGATGAAACTTTTCAAAAAATGACATTGATAAATAGTCATAATTTATGTAGAATGAATTTTTTTAACGACTTTATTTTACAAAACAAAAATAAATGTACAGATTTTAAATATTTTTTGCTTAAAATTATACATTTTTGTCAGTACTGTTTTTTCAGACATTGAAATGATTTTTACATAAAACCATGTGAATATATTTTTTTAGTCAGTACTTGATTTTTTTCAAGGGCTTGACAGTATGCATTGAAAACCTAATAGTTACAATAAGCGTAAAGTACATGCAAAACAAAACGCAACATGGAAATAGTCAAAGTCTTCTTGTTTTGTAAATATATGTATATTTTTTGTTTTCTTTATTTCTTGGACTTCATACAGTCTGTGAGTTGTTTCTGGGGGAGTGCAAGCCTCTGAGGTTAGCATCCCATTATCAGTGACTGCATATTAGGTCTATTATTTTGTGACTGGGTTATCTCACTCAGGATGATATTCTCTAGATGCAGCCATTTTCTTAAGAATTTGGTTAAGTCATTGTTTCTGGTGGCTGAGTAGTATTCCACTGTGTAAATGTACCACAATTTTTGTATCCATTCATCTTCTGAAGGACATCTGGGTTCTTTCCAGCTTCTGGCTATTATAAATAGAGCTGCTATGAACATTGTGGTGCATATATCTTTGTTGTGTATTAAAGTGTCTCTGGGGTATATGCCCAGAAGTGGAATAGCTGGGTCTTCAGGTAGTACTATATCCAATTTTCTGATGTATCACCAGACAGATTTCCAGAGTGGTTGTATTAGCTTGCAACCCCACTTACAGTGGAGAAGTGTTCCTATTTCTCCGCAGCCTCGCCAGCATCTGCTGTCATCTGAGTTTTGGATCTTGGCCAATCTGACTGGTGTGAGGTGCATAGAATGAATTTTAAAACATGAAATATTTTCATTAATGTTGATTATTTTAGAAATATATATAATTAATTGCTTTAAAGATATTGAAAGGTGGAAATTTTAATATTAATGTTCTCTAACATGTTTTGAGAGAACTTAACTGTGTTATGATGGGAGAGAGAACTGTCAGGCCTCTCTGCTACCTCAGCCTGAAATTTTTCTGCTTTCTTTTAAGATTCCTGCTAGATTATCCTGGATGGCGAAGTTTATACTAGATCATTTCCATATTATCATGGTTGTAAGAATGATATGCAAGAATGTAGATCTGAAATGAATCACTGAACTATGAATACTTCAGGAAAAATCTTCACAGCTCATTTAAATGAAAAAAAAAACCATGATAAGATTTTGAGCAGGGATTTCATATCAATAACATGTTATATTCAACAAAAAAAATCACATAATGAGGTAAATGAACTGAAAGGAGAATACGTGTTCATTAGAGAGCATACTTGTTAGAGAAGATTAGCAAATTGTGATAGACATGTCATTCTGATGGATAACAGGTCAAAATGTTTCAGAGATATTTGAAAATAGAACATATTGAATTTACAAATAACTGGTCACATATTAAATGTACAGTTATTTGAACATTTTTAATCATTTAATTTAAATCATTTTTTCACTGTAAGAAATAATATTTTACAATGTTTGATAATGTTTAATCTTATCTAAAATACAAAAAACGTAAGTGACAATTAATCAAATTACTTACAGATGATCACATAATATGGGAAAACATGTTGGTTAATATTCCTATTATTCTTGAATTGATGTTGCAATACATATTAAATTATTTTTATTTATTATTAAAATAAAAAATATTAATAAATATTAAATATATATGTGTGTGTGTTTGTGTTTGACCTTATTTTGACCTTTAATGCAAAGATGAAATCATCAAATACAGAAAAATAACTATAGACTGTGCAAGTAGAACAAATAAGGTATCACGGATAAAGTACTGTTTTCCTGTTTCATTTGACAACTACCACAGAAAACACTTGCTATTTTTGTATCTTCAAAGAAAGTTGAGATGATAATTTCAAATACATACACACTTATTAGTGTTTATTTCTTATCTAGATCAAATAAGATACCATAAATATTCTAATCCTGTTGCATTATTTAGTACTTCATTAAAGCTTTAATCACACTTAGAAAACTTTATAGATGTTAACATAAACAACAGCAAGAAAAATATCTACTAAATTCTTTAAAAGGATCACTATAAAAAGTAGAGAAAAATCTTTTTACCATCTTACGAAATAAGTGTAGAAAAAGGTAAGGCCACAAAACTACATATGCAAGAGATTATACCAGGAACAGAATCCTCTAGAACAACACAAGATGGGGAACCTTTCTCAGAACTGAAGAGATTGTGGAAGTACACAGAATCATGTAATCATGACAGGGTTTTATTCTCTTTTCCTTGGTATAACCACTCTGTTAGTAAAATTCACTATTCATGATTATTTCTTTTGTTACTTAATTTTACAATGAGACTGAAAAGTACAATAAATTTATCTCAGGGGAAGCATTGATCCCAGAGAATAGTATTATTTTTTAGTTCATTACAGCATGTGGAATGTACCCTGAGTCAAAGTTAAATTCTGTGTATAAATTTGTTTCCTAAGCATAGCATGGAATCCAAGTTCTTTCACATATTATTCATGTGCTCCATCTTTGAATTACATCTCCAATCTTAGAAAACCAAATTCGCAATGTGCCATCTTTCTTTTTCTTTCTACTACAATTCTGTATGAATCAAAATAGTTTATATACATTGGAGAATAATTTATTCTTAATTTTATATTATTTTCTAAGTATTAATTTATAGTCAGAAACAAGTACCCTGCTTTTGTAAAATGTGCCATTTGATTAAATTTGAATAATTTATTTTATCTTCAGGAGTACCATTATACTGTAACTTTGTACTTTTAAGTATTCAGAGAATGAACTATTGTTAGTAAAAAAAAAAAAAAAATACCAGTAAACATCAATACTCAAAAAAAAGGTTATATTAATTTTATAAGCTTTCTTTAGTCCCTATTTAAAATTCTCAAAATATGATGTTTAATATTATAAGACTTCTCTAAAAGGATGTTAAAATGCCTTCAGTATGGTGTGAGTATCTATATACTTTCTGAAAAAAATCCATATTCTCCACCTAGCTCTCTGCTTCTGCCTACTAGTATGCAATTGCATTAAATATTGCACTCAAACTCAGATAACAAAAATAGATCTTACAGTATATCACAAATCCTATTGTCAATAGATGGCAATAAAACTCTCTGCAGTGATTTCTTCCCTCCCTTTAGATACTACTTCCAGATAAAATTGTTGTAAAACAGTAAGGTTATTTATATCTGAAAAGTTCTGTATTTCTCCCAGTATAATTTTTCATGTCAATGTAGGTCAACGAAGAGGACAGTATAGCCTGGTATTGCTTTATTAACTTTGACACCTTCCCTGTGGATTGAAGAAGTTTTTCTCCAGTGGGCAAAGACAGACATGTCATTAGTATTCACATAACATTCCTCCATCAACTAATCTACTTCAAAATATTTGCATGAGATCAAATTTGCTTACCAGTCAGCTACATATAAAATATAATTTACAGTCTTTGGTTCACATTACTGATGCGAAGTTATTTAAAGCACAGAAGAATTATCAGGCATTCTCATTACCGATGCAAGACAGACACAGATCCACAGGCACTGTCACTCTGCCTTTACTGAGCTGATTCATGCAATGTTTATTTCAAAAGTTCAAATATAGAGAGAACTCTTACTGATAAAGTTGTTAACCCGAAACTAGAAATATGTCATTTAGACAACTTTCTGAAGTGACAATCTTTTTCCTGTATGAAATTTACAGAGTAGGCTTTAGACTTAATAAGTTTGAGGGTAGCTCATCGTTCCATAACATTTGTTCAATTACTTCCAAAGCACACATCCTGAAGTACGTTGGGGAAGATGGGTCAGTGGCTAATGGTGCTCGCTCTCAGGCCTGATGATCTGAGATCTGAGTGTCACCTCATAGAACTCGAATGACAGAAGGAGCACCAACTTTCACAAGTTGTATTCTGCCCTTCGTGCGTGCATTGTTCCCCATACACTGTGGTATGCTGAAATAAAAAGGTGAGGTTGGTACATTTAATTTACCTTCATATTTGCATTTTCAAAATAAATAATTATTAGCTTAACCGGTTGAGAAGCAGCAGTGCTCACAAAATGATCTACATTATTATTAGGGTGTATTAGCACAGTTCTTAGTTCTTCAGAGGCATGAGTTTACATATTTTTAAATAAATTTTGGATGTAAATACTTTAATTCTGATAATCAGATTACTAAACTGAATCAAAAATATTAGTTAGACAAGATTATTAAGGAGATGGAGTATTGGCTTGTTTGGCTGTCAGAATAATCTTGTGTTGTTTTGACATAAGGCTAAGATGCAAAAGGACAGATAGCTCCAGAGCTTTTGTAAATATAGAAGGACAGATTAGGGTCTGGAGCTCTACTTCTCAATCGTTGAATAATGACCCCTTTGGTAAAGTAGATGAGATATCCAGAATATGAGATATTTACATTATAATTCATAACAGTAGCAAAGTTACTATTATGAAATAGCAATGAGATAGTATTATAGTTGGAGTAACAACATGACTCAATATGTGAAATGTTCAGGGCATTAGGAAGACTGAGAACCTTCCAATCCTCTGGAGATTGAACATTAACAATGTTTTGATGCCATAATTATAACTCAGATATATTCACTATAGATAGTAAATATGTCAAATATTATGTTTTTATATTCACATAGAAAACAAAGAGTCCATAAAACCAAACTAAAATTTTGTATAGCTTGTATGCAATCAATAAAGGCAGACACCAACATTACTTAGAGAACATGTTGCAATGAACCTGTGCATTGGTAGCCATCTAATTGGGAGACTTGTAGCTATAAGATCTTAGAGCTAGAACGTTTTCAGCTTTACTTTGGGTACTGAAATGTAAGACAGAATTCAATTAACAGTTTTGACTAGACTTTGCTTATCCAGGTCAAGACAGAAATAATTGTGACATCTTAAATATATCTTGCTGAGATTTCCCAAGCAGGAAATTATTATTAATATTCCTCAAAATAATGTTTGAAATAAAATAAAATCTAATGTATACAATTTTTATTTTCTATGTTGATATAGGTCTAGTAAAATTGTAGGTAAGCTTAATTTATGATTTGGTTTTAGAAAAATAAATCATAAAAACTGACTTGGACTACAAAAGATTATTAGATTAAACAAAATATAAGTATAATCAGTAAATTATAAATGAGAATTTGTTTCTTCTAGAAGAAATTGAAAGGCAAATATTTGAAGCTGCAAATGTAATAACATAAATTTAACTCATTTATTTTTGTTTATGTTTATATGTATATATATACATATATAAACATATATATGTATATATATGTTATTGATGTTTTATAAAAGAAAATTTCAGATTCTCAAATTATAGGATGAATTTCCTAATTATACAATAAAAATAAATCAATGCATTTTACCCGCAAAAGAAAAATCACTGGCTGTTCATATGTTGAATCTCATATATATATATATATATATATATATATGAAATTTTATTTCTGAATAGTAAAAAATAAGTTTGCCCATGTGTATAATTGTCCTTTCATTAGAAATAAGCTCCTAATGTTTAGATAAAGCTAATATCAAACTACTGATTTTCTTATTTCAACTGCTACACAGGTTAATAACCAGTATAAACCTGCCTATGATCATCATAATGCTCTTAAGGTGAAAATTAAAAAGTTATTATAGCATCTTATTTTATCATTATTATGTATTTAATTATTATTATCAATGTAAGATGAAACAATACTTGTTAGTGAATATATATTTATATGTATATATGTAGATTTGCATATATATGTATGTGTTTGTGTGTGTATGTGTGTGTGAAGTTGTACAATATTCCATTTCAAAACTATTTACATAATACTGATAGCATACCCCAAATTAAGACTACTACCCTTCGTATTTTTAAAAAACATCAGTTTCCTCAACTGTAATACATCATATATGCAAAAGCTTTTCCAAAATATTATTAGTTACTGTTTAACTGTAACCCTAATCTGTGAAGACTTTACAACGTAATTTGATTTAAGTATGTGCTTTCCAATTTTGTTTCAGGAATAACAGTTTATGGATTGTTCCAATCACAGTTAAGCAGATACAAAATGAAAAAAACACTTTGATGGAAGCTCATTAATTGGGAAAAAAATATAAGTCATAGTTGAACTGAACATAATCCTCAGGTACCTACTATGTCTAATTTTATGAGGAACCACCAGAATGATTTCCAGAATGGTTCTGTCAGCTTGCAATCTGAATGACAGTGAAAGAGTATTACTCTTTTCCACATCTTTGCCAGCATCTGATATCACCTGAGTTTTAGATCTTAGACATTCCGACTAGTTTGATGTAGGACCTCATGGTTATTTTGATTTGTAATTTTCTGATGACTAGAAATGAAGAAAGTTTCTTTAGGTGGTTCTCAACCATTCAATATTCTTTGTTTAGCTTTGTTCCCTATTTTGAATAGGGTTATTTGATTGTTTGGTGTCTAAACTACTTGAGTTCTTTGTACAGATTGGATATTAGCCCTCTATCAGATATAGAATTGGTTACCATCTTTGCCCCAGTCTATTGATTGCTGTTTTGTCTGATTGACAATGTCCTTTGCCTTATAGAAGCTTTGCAATTTTATGAGATTCCATTTGTTGATTCTTGATCTTAGAGCATAAGCCATTCGTGTTCTGCTCAGGAAATTTCCTCTCTGCCTATGTGTTCTAAGCTCTTCCCCACTTTCTGTTCTTTTAGTTCCAGTGTACCTGGTTATATGTGGAGGCCTTTGATGCAGCATGGACTTGAGTTTTGTACAAGAAGATGATAAAGAATCATTTTGCATTCTTCTGCATGTTGACTACTAGTTGAACCAGCATGATTTCTTGAAGAAGCTATCCTTTTTCCATTGAATTTTTTCAGCTTCTTTCTTAAAGATTAAAGGACTATAGATGTGTAGGTTCCTGGACTTAAATGCTATTCTACTGGTCTACTTGCCTGTCTCTGTACCAGAACCATGCATTTTTTTATGATAAATGATCTGTAATACAACTTGAGGTTAGAGATGGTGATTTCCCTGGAATTGTTTTTATTGTTGAGAATGTTTTTTTATCCTGGGTTTTTTAATATTCCAAATGAATTTTAAAATTTCACTTTTTACCTCCATGAAGAATTGAGTTGGAATTTTGATGGGGATTGCATTGAATTTGTAGATTGGCCTAGGAAAGGTGGCCATTTTTACAATGTTGACCCTTACAATTCATGAGCATAGACATTATATCTACCTTCTGAGTTCTTCTTCAATTACTCTTTTTAGAACTGTGAAGTTTTGTGTGTTTTTTTAAATTGAGTATTCTCTGTATTATATTTCACATATTATTTTTCCTCCTACTCCCTTCTCCTCTACCCCTCTCCTTGCCTTCATGTAGGTTCTTTCTTCCCAACCACTCTCCCCCGTCTCAGCCCCTTGTCATTTTGCTATACTAGAAAAATGAGCCTTCAGTTGTTTCTCTGACTCCTTCATTGTGGTCACCATGCTTAGGCTGATGAACATATAGAACTGTCAGCTCCTCCGACACCATGCCTTCCTGGGTGCTACCATATTCCTGCATAAGGATACATGCTGAACCTTTGAATCTGTTACTTTCTTTACTTTTTCCAATTAAATGATGTTCTATATAAGATGTGTTTTGGTCATGGTTTCTGTTTATAGCAATAAAACCCTAACTAAGGCAGTATACATATACATTCCACTCATAAAACCTTCAGAATGTTTGATTTTACACACACACACACATTTGTATAAATTATATTTGTATAAATTACAAATATATATGTGTGTGTGTGTATGTATATATACTTGAATCTATTTTGTACTGGACTACCAAATGATATACCATGATGAATTTTATTCCAATGTCTACCATTTTTAGTTACCTATAGTTTTTTATGTATTGTTTCTGCCTTGTGCCCCCCACTCACTTTGTTGTAGAAAATTAAAATGTGTTTGATCTTTAAGTTTTGACTTAATTTTCCTTAGGATTTTTAAAAAATATTTTAGTTATCTATGAATATCATTTTATAGATATGCATGACAAACCTAACCCATCAATAAGTTGGCTTGTTTCTTTTATTTGGACTCAATATTTCTGGGCCTCTGCTTATATCAAACTGAGAAGATATTTTAGAACTTCAGCTACTAATTATTAAGAACATTAAAACTTTTAAAAGTTCTGAAAATTTGTAAATTGTTAGAAAAATCAGATTTCGAAAAAGTGGGAGGTTTATGGGAAGTTGAATTGTCATGTAAAATTCTCTATTTTTTTTCTGTCTGTTCTTAGGAGAGTTAAGAATCTACTCAATGTTCAATGTTTGCTTAGCAGACTCAACTGAATATAACAATGACTTCAAAATGTAGCATAAATATATGAGAATATTACACACACACACACACACACACACACACACACACACACACACACACACACACATATATATATATATATATATATATATATATATATATATATATATATATATACAAATTCACTAAGAGAAATGCATTTGCCACATCCATCTATTAAATAATGTACTTACAATATACAATATAAATTTTTAAAGTATGAAAACTATGCATAAGACTTTAAGGTATTTAATACACATTAATCATATATGTTTGCTAAGGTATATTATCATTAAATTAAATATAGTGAAACTGAGACTAAAAGTAATAAACATATTTATATTAAAAGAAATATGGGGAAATAAGTAACTTTTAATCCACTTTATTTTTATTCTTCATTTTTTCTACTCTATTATAATCAGCATTTTAATTAAATAATGTGAATAGAAACCCTGAATTTTCTCATTTTTTACCAACAGGAAACCAGTGTGCAATATATTCTAATTTTAGATTTGAGAAAATCTTCATAATCTGTAAGCAAACAAGGTCTGTATACTGTGAAGTCAGGCTTGGTTAAATCTTTAATTAAATAAAAATTTGTTGTTTCAGCTGAGAGCAACAACATGCTGTTGAACTTCCTAAGATCATAATGGTAGAAACGAAAGGTTGTGATTTTAAATCACAGTAATGCATGTGCCCACACATGTGCACGAACATACATACACATATACACATACTCACATGACACAGATTTTGAGCATGAGATATTTACCATGTAGAATAATTTTATGCAAAAAATGTTTGAAATCTGTACATTTATCTTTGTTTTGTAAAATAAAGATGTTAAAAAAAACATAAATAAAGTATATGTAGGTTCCCCCACCCAAAAAAAAAAAAAAAAAACCTGGGTGGAAGAGAAAGAAAATGGGGAAGGGAATGTAGGAGGTCAGAACAGAATGGGGTGTAATAGGAGAAATGGATGGCCATGAGGATTAATGAAAACCTGCAGCTGACAGGGTATGGAGGTAGCGAGAACCTGCAGGATGAGGAAGAGATCTGAGATAAGGAAAGCGCCCAAGAATCAGTAGGGTGACCTTCTCTATGACTCAAAGCATAGGGCATATAAAACCTGAAGAGGCCACCCCCTTTAGACAAGTTTGAACCTCAATGGAGCATTGGGATGACCATTCACATAGTTTTTAACTCCAAATTTATCTTGTCTACAAGAAATACAGGCACAGAAGTTGGAGCACTGACTGAGAGAATGGCCAACCAATAACCAGACCAGCTTGAGACTCATCCCCCTGGAGAGCAACAATCCCTTATACTATTAATGATACTCTGTCATGCTTGCAGACAGAACTCCAGCATGGTTGTCCTCTTAGAGGCTCTACCCACAAACTGATGCAGAGAGTAAACACCCACAATCAATAATGGATGGAGCTTGGGAATTTAATGAAAGAAAAGGAAGTAGTATTCTGCTTCGAAGGAGACAGGAATTCCAATGGAATCTAACAGAATAAACTAACCTGAACCCTTCAGTCTCTCAGAGACTTAACCACCAAACTAAAATGCATGTGCTGGACTTCAGCCTCCTGACACGTATGTAGAAGATGTGCAGCTTGTCTTTCTTGTGGTTCTCCAACAGGTGGAGAGCGGGATATCCCAAAACCTGTAGGATATGTTTCTTGCTGTGATGCCTTCTCTGGCCTCAGTGTGAGAGGATATGCCTAGCATCATAGAGACTTGGTGTGCCAGGGTGAAGGGATACCCAGCACCACTCTCAAAGAAAAAAATATGAGTACAAGTGGGGGAGAAGGGTTGTGTTATGGGGTGACTGGAAGAATTACAGTGAGATGAATATATAGTGAATAATTAAAATAATAAAAAATGATTCCAAGAAAGAAAGATTTCCACAGATAGAAGAATGATAACAGATCTATGCACAAAAAGCAAGGCAGACAGAATTAAAATTGTTTGTTGTATTTAGTACCACAAACTCTACAACCGCTAAAAAAAAAAATTGTTAAATTTAGCACACTGGAATAGACAAGGACTTTGTGAAAATGACACCCAGAGCAAAGAAAGTAGCACCAGGTATTGACAAATAAGATTAAATGAATTTTGAAAATGTCAGCATATCCATTGAAGCAGTGACTAGAGAAGCAGGAATGTGCAGGAAGGGGCAGACAGCAAAAAGTCTGTGGGATGAGACAGTCATAGGAGAAACAGACTGCCTGAAGGACACTAGACAACAGAGAATACCTGCTAGTAAGAAGCACTCCTTCCCTACTGCTTACCCAACAAAATGGAGTATCTTCCAACCATTACACATTCCAGGAATTAAGCAATCTCAAATTATACAAAATAATGAATCAGTAACCTCAGTGGAAAGGTCATCAAAAGGAGATAAAATCACCAATTAGAAAATCTACCCAACCAAAGAGTAGACTGTATCCAGCATTGTTGGGACTGATGACAGGCAGGCCTTACCCCAAAAATGTGTTGACAGTAGACAGTTGACTGTGGAAAGATAATCATTAAATTATTTATTGGTGATAATGGTAAGTA
Organism: Micromys minutus; assembly: GCF_963924665.1. Classification (NCBI taxonomy): domain Eukaryota; kingdom Metazoa; phylum Chordata; class Mammalia; order Rodentia; family Muridae; genus Micromys; species Micromys minutus. The sequence continues at coordinate 9,926,221 of NC_137973.1, forward strand.
GTAGGTTGTTCATGTTTCCGGGGGTAAGGCCTGATGGTAGGATTATATGGAAGTTAAATGGGGTCCTTGGGGATAGAAATGATCATAATTCAAGGTTTATATATAAAATTAACAAAATTTATTAAACATATAATTTCAACAAAGAAAATGACAATTCATATGCTTAAAAGACTTATTACCGATGAACCGAAAATTGAAGCATCTTTTAAATTCTCTGAGCTATCAGAATGGCTATCCTCAAACCAATAAATGATTATAAATGCTGTAAAAGTTGTCATTAAAGAAGAAAAATTATTCATTCTTGGAGAATATGTATATTTGTAAAGCCACCATGGAAGTCAGTATAATTATGTCCAAGTCAAATGAAACCTAACAGAAAAACAAAAACAAAACAAAACAAAACAAAACATAATGAAGTACCTAAATAGAATACTTTGTTTTCTGAAGAACTTGCATTCAACAGATCAGAAGAATATGTTCAGACCTGAATATATACTGGTCATAATAGCCAAGAAAATGGGCAAGCATAAATTCCCATTACCATAAGAATGGAAAGCAAAATGTAAGTGTGTGTGTGTGTGTGTGTGTGTGTGTGTGTGTGTGTGTGTGTGTGTGTGTGTTTGTAATTTTTCACCACAATGTGTAAAGGATAGTAAAATACTGACTTTGCCAGAAAACTGTATGGAACTCAACTTGATGTTGAATGAAACAAGTTCAGTAGAAAAGGTTAATGCATGCTTTCTATTATATTCAGAATCTATATTTGAGTGTTCATGGTCAGGTGATGCAGTGACAGAAGTAGATAGGAAATGTTAAAAAAAATTAAACAGAACTTCAGTGAGGATGAAGCAAAGAAAGAAAGGGAATGTGACTCCAGATAAATAGTAAAGAGAGCACTGTTGGAGAGGAAGTGGAACCAAAAGAGAAAATAGTAGATTAGAAATATGCGTAAGAAAAACCATTTATTGATGCATATAAATGTATAGGCATTCATAAACATTATATATTATCATATATATTATATATATATTCATATAAAATGCCATTGCAAAAGTTCATAACATGAATAAATTTCTAAATGTTGCTTAGTAGTGTAAAAATTAATTATTCTGTATTTTTCTTAGAATTAATTATGGCTTGAATTTGACCTTATCAGTATCACTGTTGTCTAAGGAAAGCAGAACCAACACAAGACAAATATTCTGAGGACAGAGTGATGGTCTTCCATTTGTCGTTCAACTCACCACATAAAGAAGAGGGAAGCATATTTGCAGAAAGTGGGAAAAAAGGTGAAAAATCATTCATTTCTTGTGTGCTTTGTTTCAAGTCAAATTGGAAGAAAAGGAAATGTTTAGATATGAGGCTATGACTCAATTTTCAGGTCTAATTATCTTGTTTCTAAGAGCAGCAGGAATAGTGCCAGATTCATCATTAACTTTGTAAAGGAGATCGTCATAGAAAAAAAATTGACATAGGACAGATGAAGCAATGAGACAGGTGAACCATAAATATCCCCCAACAACCTATTTTCCATATTGACACAGTATATCTATGATGGGGAAACTTTAATGAAGTTGAAGATGATGGCAACGTGTCTTACCTGACATATGAAGCAATAAACTTATTCCCTCTGTGCAACTAAAAGCTTAAAATTACCCATCTGTCATCTCTCTAGTCGGTGGAGACTATAATTGATGCCAGAATGCCATCTTAATTACACAATTATTTCTGTTACTATTGTATTTCATGAAGAGTTCAAAACATATTATCTATTTACAATAAAAAATCATAGAACAATGACTTTATCCATCTACAATCCTGACATTTTTATTTTCCCATAACAATTTTGTGTTAACATGTAATATTAAGAAACACCATTCATTACAGTTTTAAATTTTTTAAATGTTAAAAATTTAAATTTGTAATTATTATTCATTGATAAATCTTTTTGCCGGTTTTGCTGCCACCATGCTTCATTTACATTGAGAATAAAGAGTGCTTTAATTTTGATTCAAGTAATGAACTCTACATTTTATGAAGTACTTGTTATAAAATAACAAGATATTCGATGGACTATATTTCTTCTCTATGGAAGTTGGAGAAAATAGCTTATGGTTTGGTACAGTAATCTTGAATTATACAGAAGAATGGACACAGAAAACTCAAACTTTACTTTTGTTTACTTTACACTCAGTAAATAATATTACTGAAATATTACTTATCCAGCTAAGCATGCAACACTAATGTACAGAGAAATAGAATGAACATGACTAAAACAGATCAACTTTCTAAAATACATATGCAAGAAACTATCTAGACAGGACACTAGTTATGGTTAGCATTGTGTTATTTCAAAGAGAGGAGAAACATAGAGCACTTAATATTTTTCTAAAAGTTTACAATCTTTTGTAAAAGAAGTGTTTCAAGGAATTGTTAATGAGAAAAAAAGGAATGCTATCATCAATAGTAAAATAGCCATCAACAATGGGATCTCACTGTCCGTAGTTTTGTTGAGTTGACCACTTTGTCTCTTTTTGCTACCTTGTTAAAAGCGAAATTCTTATCATTTGAAAAAACAATTCAGATGAGTGGACGTTTCAGTTGAAGTTTGTTTAGCAGCGAAAGTTGATGGTACATTCCAGAGACTGGAATAGGTGGATCCACAGTAAGCAGATTATTTGATTTTGTATTGTGAATTGTTAAAGATTTTTATTAAAAAATATAAGTTCAGTAGAATATTTATGAAGAATAGAGTTCTAAGATGTATGTCCCTTTAAGGTACTTATTTACAATTTTAAGGCGAGCCCCCCAGGATGAGTGTATATGTGTGTGTGAGTGTGTGTGTGCATGATTGTGTGTGTGTGTCTGTGTACATGAGTATGTGTGAATGTGTGAGTGTGTGAACATGAATGTGTGTGCATGTGGGTATCTGTGGGTGAAGTACAATGCTAATGTTATAATGACTTCTACGTCTTTTGCACACATGGAAGTTTTATTGGTATGCATATGTAACAACTGGCAATTTCCCCAGGTTGCCTTGATTTTAAGTTTAACTAAAAAAGTAAAACTATCCCATTTGCATATTCAAATACATTTAGAGCTAAAAAGGAATTTTCAATGTCAGGAGATGTAGCTAACAAAGTGTAAATACTATTGTATAGATACTGTCACACCGACAAGTATTTAAAACAAGTTTTACTTTAATTATCCTATGAAAATAATGTAGTTAGGAAAAGTATTGCTAAGGTTTCCACTGATGTGATCAAATTACTTGAGAGAAACAACTATGTTAGCTTGATTACTGTGATAACTAAAATACACCAATGATCTCTGAAATACTTCTTGAGTTCTTTGAATGTATTGGATATTAGAGCTCTGTCAGATGTAGGATTGGTAAAGATTCTTTCCCAGTGTGTTGGCTGCTGTTCTGTTTTCTTGACAGTGTCCTTACCTTTAAAGAAACTTTGCAGTCTCATGAAGCCCTGTTTAATTGACCCTTGATCTTAGAGCATAAGCCATTGGTGTTTCCTTCAGGAAAATTTCCCCTGTGCCTATGTGTCCTAAGCTTTTCATAACTTCTCTTCTAATAGTTTCAGTGTACCTTGTTTTATGTGGAAATCTTTGATCCACTTGCACTTGAGCTTTACATGAAGATAAGGAAGGACCAATGTGCATTCTTCAACATGCTCACTACCAGTTGAACCAACATTTGCTGAAGAAGTTGTCCTTTATCTATGGAATGTTTTCAACTGCTTTGACAAAGATCAAGTTACCATGTGTGCGAGAGTTTATTTCTGGATGTCCTATTCTTTTCCATTAATCTACCTGCCTATCTCTGTGCCAGTACCATTGCTTAATGTCAAGTATAGTGATTCCCCTAAAAGTTTTGTTGTTGTTGAAGATAAATTTCGATAGTCTATGTTTTTTGTTATTTCAGATGAATTTTCAAATTGTTCTTTCCAACTCTAAGAAGAATTGGGTTGGAATTTTGATGGGGATTGCAATGAATCTGTAGATTGCTTTTGGTAAGATGGCTATTTTTACAATGTTGATCCTTCCAATCCATGGAGATTTTTCCATCTTCTGATATCTTCTTAAATTTCCTTCTTCAGAAATTTGAAATTCTGGTCATACAGGTCTTTTACTTGTCTAGTTAGAGTCACACCGAGGTATCTCATATTGTTTCTGCCTATTGTGAAGAATATATTTTCCTTATCTTCTTTCTTAGCATGTTTTTCGTTTGAGTAGAGGAAGGCTACTGATTTCTTTGGATTAATTTTATATCCAGCCACTTTGTTGAAGTTGTTTATTGATTGGAAATGTGTTCAGGTGGAATTTTGAGGGTCATATAATATACTATTATGTCATCGGCAAATAGGAATAGTTTGACTTTTTCCTTACTTATATGTATCAGTTTGACTTCCTTTTGTATTCTATTTGCCTGGGTCAGGATTTCCAGTACTATATAGAATAAGTAGGGGGAGAGTGAGCAGCCTTGTCTAGTTCCTGGTTTTAGTGGGATTGCTTTCAGTTTCTCACTGTTTAGTTTTATCTATCCTACTGGTTTGCTGTATATTGATTTTATTATGTTTATGTATGATTCTTGGATTCCTGCTCTTTCCAAGACTTTTAAAATTAAAGAGTGTGGAATTTTGTCAAATTCTTTCTCAACATCTAGGAAAATGATTATGTACTTTCTTTTCCATTTGAGTTTGTTTATATGGTGGATTATGTTGATGAATTTCCTTATAATGAACAATCCCTGCATCTCAGGGATAAAGACTACTTTATCATGCTGAATGATCATTTTGATGTGTTCAGTTTGCAAGAATTTTATTGAGTATTTTTGCATCAATTTTCAGGAGGTAAATTGGCCTGAAGTTTTCCTTCTTTGTAGTGTCGTTGTGTGGTTTAGTTATGAGAGTAATTGTGGCTTCCTAGAATAAGTTGGGTAGTGTTGTCTCTGTCTCTGTTTTGTGAAATAGTTAGAAGAGTATTGTTATTAGGTCTTCTACAGAGGTCTGATAGAATTCTGCACTGAGCCCATGTGGTCCTGGGCTGTTTTCTTTGGGAGGCTTTTGGTGACTTCTTCTATTTCTTTAGGAATTTTGGGATTGTTTAGATGTTTTAGCTGACCCTAAGGTAACCTTGGTATCTGGTATGTGTCTAGAAATTTGTACATTTTTTCCAGATTTTCCAGTTTTGTTGAATATAGCTTTTGTGGTAGGATCTGAAGCTTTCTTGAATTTCCTCAGTTTCTGTTGTAATGTCTCCCCTTTTACTTTTGATTTTGTTAATTTGGATACTCTTCCTGTACCTGCTAGTAATCATGGTTAAGGGTTTATCAATCTTGTTGATTTTTCTCAAAGAATAAACACCAAAAAACCAAAGCAAAAATACCCAAAACAAAAAAAAAGAAACAAAACAAAAAGCAAAAAATAAATAAATACAAAACAGGTCTTGATTTTGTTGATTCTTTGTATAGTTCTTTTTGTTTCTATTTGGTTGATTTCAGCTATGTTTCCTGCCAACTACATGATAGTATACTTAAGTAACCCCACAAATTTCACCAAAGTTATTTTATAGCTGATAATTTCAGCAAAGTGTATGGTTATAAAATTAACTCAAATAAACCAGTAGCTTTTCTCTACTCAAAGGATAAACATGCTGAGAAAAAAATTTGGAAAAAATGATACCCTTCACTATAGTCACAAACAATTTTCAACTGAGCAATATTGAATGGCCAAGAATCCCTTAAGGAAATGCTCTACATTCTTAGTAATCAAGGAAATGCAAGACCAAATAACCCTGAGATTCTACCTCATACCAGTCAGAATGGCTAAGATGAAAAACTCAGATGATAGCAGATGCATATGAGGATGTAGAGAAAGAGGAACACTCCACTGCAGTTGATAGGATTGTAAGCTGGAACAACCAATCTCAAAATCAGTCTGTCAGTTCCTCAGAAAATTGGACATAGTACTACCTTAAGATCCAGTTATTCCACTTCTGGGAATATACCCCAAAGATGCTACAACATATAACAAGGACACATGCTTCACTATTTTCATAACAGCCTTATTCATAATAGCCAGTAGATAGAAAGAATTCAGATGTCCTTCAACAGAGGAATGGATACAGATAATGTGGTACATTTACACAATGAAGTACTACTCAGCTATTGGAAACAATGACTTTATGAAATTCTTAGGCGAATGGATGGAACTAGAAGCTATCACAATGACTAAGGTAACCCTGTCACAAAAGAATACACATGATATTCACTCGCTGATAAGCAGGTACTAGTTCAAAAAAAAAAAATACCCAAGAAACAATTCACAGACCTTATGAAGCTCAAAAAGAAGGAAGACCTGAACATGGATACCTCAGTCCTTCTTGGAAGAGAAACAAAATACTCACAGGAGGAAATACAGAGACAAATAGAAGAGCAGAGATTGAAGAAAGAATAATCCGGAGACTGCCTCACCTGGGAATCCATACCATATGCAGCCTCCAAACTCATGCACTATAACTGATGCCACAAAGTTCTTACTGGCACGAGCCAGGTATGGGTGCCTCAGAGCCTCTGCCAGAGCCATACTGATACAGATAAGAATGCTTACAGCTAACCATCAGAAATAAAATGGGGATTTCAATCAAGGAGCTAGACTAAGAACTGAAGGAGATAAAAGGGTTTGCAACCCCGTGGGAAGAACAGCATCATCAATCAACCAAACCCTTCAGAGCTCCTAGGGACTAAAACACTAACCAATGAGTACACATGGAGATACTCATGGCTCCAGTTACATGTGTAGCAGAAGACAGTATTGTTTTGCATCAATGGGAGAAGAATCTTTTGGTCCAGTGAAGGCTTGTTTTCTCAGTGGAGGGGAATGTCAAGGTGCTGAGGTGGGAGAGGGTGTTTGAAAGTGGGAGCACCTTTATGAAATCAAGGGGAGTGTGTGCAAGGGTCTATGGGATTGGGGGAAAGGCAATAACATTTGTAATTTCAATACAGAAAACATCCAATAAATTAAAAAAAATCCAAAAATCAATACAAAACTAAAAGCCCAACAATGAAAAAAGAAAAACAATCTAATGTACATTCCTATAGGACAATCTGTTTTGATAAATTTCACAGTTGTAGTTCTTCTTCTCAGGATACTCTCATTTCCATCAAATTAACAATAACCTCTAAGGAAGATAGAAATTTATGGGAAGAAATATTTTCTTTTCATTGCTCCTCTTACTGCTTCACTCTCAGCATTTGTTTCCTGAGTAGTTTGAGTCTCTATGAACTCAGTCTCTGACATTATAGTCAGTTAAAGTTGAGGTGCATAAGAAGCAAAGAATAACTCAAGAGTAAGGACTAGAGCAACAAAGGCAAAAGCCAATGAGCCTGCCTAAGTGACCAACATCCTCTAACATTTCCAAGCCAACCAAAATAGCACAAAGGTCTGGAGAACATGAATTTAAAACATAATCTTGTGGAAGATATTTCACATCCATAACCCCTGCAGCTAGCATTGTGATTTCAAATACAATTCACTATATAGCTTTTTAAATAGCCACAGTCCCTTCCCAGAGTTATACAAATCCAACTTTTATATCCACAAATTATTTTACAGTTTTTCAAAATAAATTGTTCTTTTTCTATTACAACATATAGAATCTGTTTGTAGCCAATAGAAGCCATGCATTAATGCACAAAATTAGAATTAAATCACTGTGTATCTCTCTTAGTTTGTTTTCTACTGTTATGATAAAGACCATGACAAAAAGTCACTTGTGGAAGTAAGGTTGATCTTACTTTAGGTGACTGTCCGTCATCAGGGTAAATCAGGCAGAAAATCAAAGCAACAACATGGAAAGAAAAGAAGCATTGCCAATGGTATATCATTGCTTGTAGCATTGTTCTCCATGGCTTGCTCAAGTAGATTCTTATATAGTATAGGAACCTAAAACCTGTTCTGCCTATAAAGTGTCCTAGGACAATGGAGAAGCAGAGTTTGTGGGACTGGACAATAAATGATTGATCTAACTGTAAGTCCATGCTACTATAAGAAACTCATGCCTGACATTGCCTGAATGGCCAGGATTTGGATACAACTAAATTAAATGGGTATGCTGGTATAAACCATAGGTTTATCCCTAGCACAGTTGGCAGTCTAGAAGCTTTCTCCAATAGCTGATGTGCATAAATACAAAGATCTCAGAGAATCTTTAGGTAAATACTGGGAAACAGTGAATCTTTAAGTAAATAATGGGAAACTGCACAAATAAGGGAGACAAATTATAGGAGCCAAAGGGGTCGAGGACAACAGGAGAACAGTACCCACACAATCAATTAAGCAGGGTTCATCCGGGCTTAAAGAAACTGAAGTAAGATGGGTCTGTGATGTGTTATTTGTATACATGTTGTATTTCTTTAGCTGGGGGTCTGGTTGTGAGATTCCTAAGTTTTTTTGATTATTTTACCTGCTTTTGAATACCTTTCTGTCTAATGGGTTGCCTAGTTCACCTTTAATATGAGATCTTGTACCTAACTTCTTAGGCTGTGTGGATATTCCTGGGAGGTCTTTTGTTTTATGAAGGGATCGAGAGGGGTTGTGTATCAGGAAAAGAAGGCAGGTGGGGGAAAGTGTAAGAAGAAATGTGTTCAGGAATGTGCTTTATGAAAAAAATAACTAATAATGTGGTTATTTTAGTATGTTAAGTATATAAACAACTGCCCCTCCCATACACAAACATTGCAATTTTCATATGTCAACTCCCTATACCTATAAACTTATTCTAAATGAAACTCGTAGCAGCCACATCTAGCAGGATATTAACACACTCAGTACTAGGCAACACACAGTCAACATACTCTCCTAAGAACTAAGGGGGCAGCAGACATCAATGAATTGAATACAGACTAAAAAAAAAAAAAAAAAAGACAGGGCTATATATTATATCTTGATATTATGTATCAAGAATCACAACATTCCAAAATGTAATGAATGCACAAGTAAGAGCCAATTAATAAGTTCTTTTATGTTTTTTTTTCACATAGAATCCTTTTCAACATGAATTACATAACCAAATACTTTGAAATTATCAAAGTAATTATAAGCTTTAAAGTAGAAAATTCTTGAGGACACATAGCGGAGCCTGGCCCATCTGCCACCCAGAACAGCAGCTCATAAAGGCTGAATAAATGGTGAGTGGGAGACCTTGGCTGCCGGGAAGCGGAGGGATCTCTGCGGAGTGCACATGAAAAGTGCACCCCCTGCCTTGACCTGCCCTGCCCTGCCTGATCCAGTGACCAGGAACAGAACTTAGGAACTTCTGTTTCCACCTGGTGGTGACTTCAGGGCGCAGAGCAGAGCCTGGCCCATCTGCCACCCGGAACAGCGGCTCGTAGAGGCTGGGCAACTGGTGGGTGGGAGACCTGGGCTGTCAGGGAGCATAGAGATCTCTGCGGAGTGCACACGGAAAGTGCACCCCCTGCCCTGCCCTGCCCTGCCTGATCCAGTTACCAGGAACACAACTTTGGAACATCTTTTCCCACCCTGTGACTCTGAGGCATAGAACAGGGCTCGGCCCATCTGCCACCTGGACCAGTGGAGAACCAGGGACACAGACCAGATACAAGGGAAAGGCAAGAACATATCACTAACAACAAAATGGCAAGAGGAAAGCTAAAGAGTATATCCCAAGGAAACCAAGACAACCTGGCAACACCAGAACACTGCTCTCCCATAACAAAAAAACATCGGAATATCAAACATTCCAGAAAAGGAAGACACAGACCTGAAATCATACCTTAGGATGCTGATAGAGATAATTAAACAAGAATGGGAGGAAAAGCAAAAAGATTCAGAAGCTTTTAAAGAGGAAACAAAAACCACAAAGAACTACAGGAAAATACAACCAAAGAGATGAAGGAATGGAAGACAGAATTTAAAACGGAAATTGACACAATAAAGAAAACACTAAAGTAGATAACCCTAGAGGTAGAACACCTAAAAAAGAAATCATGAATCACAGATGCAAACATTTCCAATAGATTACAAGAGGTGGAAGAGAAAATCTCGTGGGCAGAAGACAACATTGTAAACATAGACAAAACAGCCAGAGAAGATACAAAAAACAAAAAGTTCCTAACCCAAAATGTCCAGGAAATCCAGGACACAATGAGAAGACCGAACCTAAGGATAATAGGAATAGAAGAGGGAGAAGAGTATCAACTAAGAGGCACAGTAAATATCTTCGACAAAATTGTAGAAGAAAACTTCCCTACCCTTAAGAATGAGATGATCACGAGCATAAAAGAAGCCTTCAGAACTCCAAATAGGTTGGACCAGAAAAAAAATACCTCCCAACACATAATAGTAAAAACATCAAGTGCCCAAAGCAAAGAAAGAATACTAAAAGAAGTAAGGGAAAAAGGTCAGGTAACATATAAAGGCAGGCCAATCAGACTCACACCCGATTTCTCAACAGAGAATATGAAAGCTAGAAGAGCCTGGACAGACATCATGCACACCCTAAGAGAGCACAAGTGCCAGCCCAAGCTGCTATACCCAGCAAAACTATCAATCACCATCGATGGAGAGATGAAGATATTTCAAGACAAATCTAAATTTACACAATATCTGACCACAAACCCAGCACTACAACGAATTATAGGTGTAAAACCCAATACAATAAGGGAAAATACAGCCTAGTAAAAACAAGAAAACTCCTAAACAAGAAAAGTAAAAGAAGAAAAAGGCACAGACAAAACTCAACCCACAAAAGCAATAATGGCAGGAAACAGAAACAACTATTCCTTGATATCTATTAACATAAAAGGACTCAACTCCCCAATAAAGAGACATAGGCTATAAGACTAGATACATAAACAAAATCCAGCCTTTTGCTGCATACAGGAAACTCATCTCAGAGACAGAGACAGACACTATCTCAGAGTAAAAGGGTGGGAAATAAACTTCCAAGCAAACAGCTCCAAGAAGCAAGCTGGAGTGGCTATTCTAATATCGAATAAAGTAAATTTCCAACCAAAAGTTATCAAAAAAACATAAGGAAGGATACTTTTTACTCATTACCGGGGAAATCTGTCGGGAGGAATTCTCAATTCTTAACATATATGCTCCAAATAAAAAATCACCCACATTCATAAAAGAAACCCTACTAAAGCTCAAAAAATACATTTCACCCCACACAATAATAGTGGGAGACTTTAATACCCGACTCTCACCAATGGACAGATCATGGAAACAGAAACTGAACAAGGACACTGCAAAACTAGCAGAGACTTTGAATCAACTAGAATTAATAGATATATACAGAACATATTATCCTAAAGTAAAAGAATACACCTTCTTCTCACCACCCCATGTCACCTTCTCGAAAATTGACCACATAATTGGACCCAGAGCAAGCCTCAATCGATATAAGAAGAATGAAATACTCCCATACATCCTCTCAGGACACCATGGTCTACGGCTGGTCTTTAACAACAACAAAGACAACAAAAAGCCCACATACACATGGAAACTATCAGGGTCAAAGAAGAAATAAAGAAAGAAATTAAGGATTTTCTAGAATTAAACAAAAACGAAAACACAACATACCCAAACCTATGGGATGCAATGAAAGCAGTACTGAGAGGAAAACCCATAGTCCGAAGTGCTTTCAAAAAGAAACTGGAGAGAGCTTACATCAGCAACCTGACAGCACATCTAAAAGCCCTAGAACAAAAGGAAGCAGATATAAACAAAAGAGTAGACGGCAAGAAATAATCAAAATTAGGGAAGAAATAGACGAAATACAAACAAAAAGAACCATTGAAAAAATCAACAAAACCAGGAGTTAGTTCTTTGAGAAAATCAAAAAGATTGAAAACCCCTAGCCAGATAAACTAGAGGGCAAAGAGAGAGTATACAAATTTACAAAATCAGAAAGGAAAGTGGGGACATAACAACTGGAACTGAGGAAATTCAAGAAATTATCAGATCCTACTACAAAAACTTATACTCCACAAAATTGGAAAGTCTGGAGGAAATGGACAAATTCCTAGACAGATACAAGATCCTAAAGTTAAACCAGGACCAATTAAACCATCTAAATAATCCCATAACACCTAAAGAAATAGAAGAAGTCATCAAAAACTTCCCAAACAAAAAAAGCCCAGGTCCAGACGGGTTCAGTGCAGAATTTTATCAAACATTTATTGGGGATATAACATCAATACTCTCCAAACTATTCCAAAAGTTAGAATCAGATAGAATACTACCTAACTAATTTTTTGAGGCTACAATAAACTTTGTACCTAAACCACACAAAGACCCTACAAGTAAAGAGAACTTCAGACCAATCTCACTTATTAACATTGATGCAAAAATACTCAAAAAAATCGTTACATACTGAATCCAAGAACATCAAAACAATCATTCATCATGACCAAGTAGGCTTCATTCCTGGGATGGAGGGATGGTTTAATATAAGGAAATCCATCAACTTAATCCACCATATAAACAAACTCAAAGATCAAAATCACATGGTCATCTCACTAGACGCTGAGAAAGCATTTGACAAAATCCAACACCCCTTCATGTTAAAAGTCCTGGAAAGAACAGGAATACAGGGTCCATACTTAAACATAAAAAAAACAATAAACAGCAAACCAACAGCCAGCATCAAACTTAAGGGCGGGAAACTTGAAGCAATCCCACTAAAATCAGGGACTCAACAAGGATGCCCACTCTCCCCCTACCTATTCAACATAGTACTGGAAGTATTGGCTGGAGCAATTAGACAGCAAAAGAAGATCAATGGGATACAAATTGGAAAGGAAGAGATAAAAACATCACTCTTTTCCGATGACATGATAGTGTACTTGAGTGACCCCATAAATTCTACCAGAGAACTCCTACAACTGATAAACAAGTTCAACAAAGTGGCTGGATACAAAATTAACTCCAACAAATCAGTAGCCTTCCTATACTCAAAGGACAAACATGTGGAGAAAGAAATTAGGGAAAAAGTACCCTTCAAAATCATCACAAAAACTATGAAATACCTTGGTGTGACTCTAACTAAGCAAGTGAAGGACCTGTATGACAAGAACTTCAAACCTCTAAAGAAAGAAATTAAGGAGGATATCAGAAAATGGAAAGATCTCCCATGCTCATGGATTAAAAAAATCAACATCTTCAAAATGGCCATCCTACCAAAAGCAATCTACAGATTCAATGCAATCCCCATCAAAATTTCTACCCAGTTCTTCATGGAATTGGAAAGATCAATGTGCAATTTCATATGGAATAACAAAAGACCTAGAATAGCGAAATCCATCCTCAACAACAGAAAAACATCTGCGGGAATCACTATTCCTGACCTCAAGCTATATTACAAGGCAATTGTGCTGAAAACTGCATGGTACTGGTACAGAAATAGGCATGTGGATCGATGGAATAGAATAGAAGATCCAGAAATGAGCCCTCATGTATATGGTCACCTGATTTTTGACAAAGGAGCATTAAACATTCTATGGAAAAAGGACAACCTGTTCATCAAATGGTGCTGGTCCAACTGGCACTCAGCCTGCAATAGAATGAAAATAGACCCTTTCTTATCTCCTTGTATAAAGCTCAAGTGCAAGTGGATCAAAGATCTCCACATTAAACCATATACACTGTAAATATTAGATGAGAAGTAGGGAAAACCTTAGAACACATAGGCACAGGAGAAAATTTCCTGAACAAAATACCAATGGCTCAAGCTCTAAGGTCAAAGATTAACAAATGGGTATTAATGAGATTGCAAAGTTTCTGTAAGGCTAAGAACATCGTCAAGAAAACAAAACAGAAACCAACAGAATGGGAAAAGATCTTTACCAACACCACATCAGATAGAGGCCTAATATCCAAGGTAAACAATGAACTCAAATAGCTAGACATCAGAAAATCAAATAACCCTATTAAAAAATGGGGTACAGAGCTAAACAAAACGTTTTCAGTTGAGGAACACTGAATGGACAAGAAACATCTGAGAAAGTGCTCGACATCCTTAGCCATCAGGGAAATGCAAATCAAAACAACCCTGAGATTCCACCTCACACCAGTCAGATTGGCCAAGATCCAAAACTCAGATGACAGCAGATGCTGGCGAGGCTGCGGAGAAAGAGGAACACTTCTCCACTGTTGGTAGGGTTGTAAACTGATACATCCACTCTGGAAATCAGTCTGGCGATACCTCAGAAAATTGGACATAGTACTACCTGAAGACCCAGCTATTCCACTGCTGGTCATATACCCCAGAGACACTCCAATATTCAACAAAGATATATGCACCACAATGTTCATAGCGGCTCTATTTATAAAAGCCAGAAGCTGGAAGGAACCCAGATGTCCTTCAGTAGATAAATGGATACAAAAATTGTGGTACATATACACAATGGAGTACTAGTCAGCTATCAGAAAGAATGACTTAACCAAATTCTTAAGAAAATGGTTGCATCTAGAGAATATCATCCTGAGTGAGATAACCTAGTCACAAAAGAACAGACATAATATGCAGTCACTGATAGTGGGATGCTAACCCCAGAGACTAGGACTGCCCCAGAAACAACTCACAGATTGTGTAAAGTTCAAGAAAAAAGAAAACAGAACAAAACAAACAAACAAACATAAAACATTATGCTCAATCCTTACACACCAAGAAAACCTTGACTAATTCTGGGTTACATCCTGTTTTACATGTACTCTTTGCTCATTGTAACTAGTAAGACCTTAATGCAGAGTATCAAACCTTAAAAAAAAAAAGAATAAAAAAAGCTAAGCATTGACAAAAATGTATTTGTATACATTTATGCAAAAATTTTTGAAATTTTAATCTTTTATCTTTATTTTTTAAAATAAAGTTTAAAAAATTTCAATATAAAGTCATACATATATACATTACATACATATACACACATACATATGTGCAGACAAACAGATAATGCAAAATACATTCAGATCTTCTAAACCACATTGAAGTCTAATTATTTCTAGAAATATAATGTAAGAAAAATACACTGGGAATGGAATTCTGTAGCTGTACGTAAAGAATTATGAACTGTATAGTTGGTGTGACCGAAAAGGTAGCTAAGCTAGAAGTTCCCTGTCGATAAGGATTTGAGAATTATGGCTCACATCAAAAACTGAACTGATAGGCTCTAGAGAGAATTGTTAATTGCCAATACAGAGAAACATTTTATAAAATATTGGTTTATTTTTCAACTTTATTGGATATTCTCTGAATTTACATTTCAAATGTTATACCCTTCCCCTTATATTCTCTGCCTCAACTTGCTTCCATGAAGATGCTCCCTATCCCAAATCACTCTCTCCACCTCAGTGCCTTGGCTGTTGATGGTGATGTTCTTGTCATGAACAACAACATTGCAATATCAGACTGAGGCATCGATATTCTGGTCTTCCTTCCTTTTGGGCTTCATAATTTCTGTGGATGGTTTTTGGGTGTTCTTAGCTTTTTTTTACTGGTGGGGTCTAGTATCTGCTTACAAGTGAGTGCATTTCATGAGTGTACTTTGTGACTGGGTTACCTCACTCAGGAAGATAGCTTCAAGTTCTACTCATTTGCCTAGGAATTTCATGTACTCATTGTTTTTAATAGCTAACTAGTACTCCACTGTGTATATTTACTGCAATTTCTGTATTCACTTCTCTGTTGAAGGACATCTGCATCTTTCGAGCTTCTGGGTATTATAAATATGGTTGCTATGAACATTAAAGATCATGTATCGTAGTTAGATGTTGGAGCTACTTTTGGGTATATGCCCAGGAATGGTATATCTGGGTCCTCAGATAGCCCTATTTTCAGTTTTCAAATGAACCTCCAGACTGATTTCCAGAGTGATTGTACAGTTTATAATCCCATCAAGAGTGGAGGAGTGTTCTGTTTTCTCCACATCCTTGCCAGCATCTTCTGTCACCTGAGTTTTGATAATAGCCATTATGACTGAAGAAGCAGATCTCTTTAACTCTCAGTTGAGAGTCCCTGAGTCATATTGTCACTTTTCCTCTTACTTTAACAGAATCAGCATCTGCCTGTAAAAGGCCCTTGATTATGCACCCACATCTGCCCCATGACTCCTATGTTTAAAGAAAATAATTGACAAAAATATCTATATTCATAAAAAAGCATGCACTATTTTCATATAAAATATTAACATTTATTCAGAGAATTTCAGGCATGTGAGAACTAGGTGAAAGTAGCCTATGTTTAAAACCAATTAAAACCATGCTAAAAGAAATTTACTTAATTAAAAAATTAGAAGTCTCAAAATGGGACAAGAATGAAAATTTCCAAAGAAAATACTTCACACATATTCTCTGCAGCTCACAGGAATTATGTAAAGAGAAGGTGCTCACGGTGCAATAATTCTTAGCATTTCTTCAAAACCTCAACTTCTTAAATGAAAGAGATTAAATTGACAACTATAATCAAAGGCAAAAAATAATTGCAATATAGGGTATTAACTGGAAATAGAAAAAAATGAATAGGAATTAAAAAGAGGCCTAGAGAGCCAGCCTAGGAGGTAGAAAGATAGCAATAGTATAGAGTAGTCTTTCATAGTGTAACACAGGAAAGTACCATTGAATTACACTTGTTCATTTTACAATTATAATGACACTATCTCAACTCTGCACACTGTGCTTCCTATAATCTCTTTTCTGAATAATATCATGGGAGGCCTTCATATTTTTATTTGACTCATGAGTTTTAGATTTCTGCCATGTGTTACATTTTATCCTGTTCATATAGCACTGGAATTGTCTTCTGTTCTTTTAATTTTTCATTATTTTATTCTATTTTTCATCATACATGTGATTGCTTTAGGGCCTTGGTGATTAACTAGAAAATGCAAGGCTCATCTTACCTAAAAGTATTAAAATGAACCAACATTTATATGTAATTATTATCATATACTATTTTATTATAGGGGATCAAAGAAATAGCTTCACCATTGGAACAAACATCAGAGCAAGAATAATAAAATAGAAATTAGTAAATATCATTTTGTAGTACAAAAACATATAAGGTGAATACATAAAATGAGCAAACCTATGTGTGCCTTCATCAAAATAATAAACATATGTCTTTATCAATATCGACCACGTTATTTTACTATGTCTTTCGAAAAAAGGTTTGCAAGGATTCTGCTCTACTTCCAGAGTTTGGAAGGTAAAGTGTCCCCCTGTTCACTTTGATTTTTGACATCTTTTAAAGATGTAATTGGAATATCTACATCAAGAGTTCTAGGATTAAGGATATAAGCTATTTACAAAGAGCACTCACTGCATTGCAAGAGACCTTGTTGCAGCTTGCCACATCAACATACTGGCTCACAGCCTTCTGTAACTCCAGTTAGAGTGAAATGGGCACCTCTTCTGACGTGTGTGAGTACCTGCACATACATGGTGCACATTCATACACTTGGGCACACACACAGGCGCGCGCACACACACACACACACACACACACTAACTGAAACTATCTTGGGGTATTATAAACCTCAATCTCCACTTCCACTGACTTGTGTGCTTCAGCAAGGTCACACCTCCTAATCTTTCCCAAACAGACTTGCCAGCTGGCCATACAGAGAACCCAAATATATGAGCATTTGGGAGCCAATTTCATCCAAACTATCAGTCTTCTTCTTCTTCTTCTTTTTTTTTTTTTTTGATCAAATAAAAATTATTATTAGTTTGCTCAGTGATTAATCAGACTCTAATCTGAATTGGCCTTGTAGTAACCCTATTTTGATTCCCAACTTATTACATAGTAATATTCATAACCTCAGCAAGATAGTAACACTCTATATAGAGTATTAAAACAAGTATATACAACTGTTAGAAAATAGCATTGTGCATATCAGTCACAGGTAAGTTAAAATCAACACATGATCTCCCTCATACTAAGTGTTGTTTCTAACACACATAAAATTAGTCACCTAAACAAGAAAATAAACATAACAAATTCATTCATTCAGAATTTCTTTTGATTCAAGAGTTTCTTGACATGCATTTGCAAATGTCCCCAGTTGCATATGTAGCAGAGGATAGCCTTACATGGCATCAGTGGGAGAAGATGGTTTTGGTCCTGTGAAAGCTCAATGCCCAAGTGTAAGAGAATGCCAGGGCATTGAGATAGGAGTGGGTAGATGGGTCTGTGAAAACCCTTATAGAAACAGGGAGGATTGGAATAAGGGGTTTTCAGAGGAAAAACCAGGAAAGATGATAAGATTTAAAGTGTAAATAAATAAAATACCCAATAAAAAAGAAAACCACAGCACATTATCTTACAAATTAACCAAAACCGAATTAGGAAATTTCTGTGCATGAAAAAATAGCATAATAAAATTTGTTATTCAGAATATTTTTTAAATTTATATATCTATTTGGTACACATCTGTAATTATAAGAATAAACAGTTGTAGATTTATGTTAGGGTGATACTTGATTGGACAGTGGAGAGATAGGTGGGAAGGTAGAAAAAATGAAGAGGAGCAGAGATTGAAAAGAAGATCAAGATGAAGCTGGAGAGAGCAACCCTAGATCTCAGTGACCATAATTGTTATAGGTAAGTATAAATATTTTAAGGGCTTATATAAGAGCAGTTTGTATTTTTGTCCAATTGATATAATCTTATTATGTAGATGGTTTGTGAAGTGAAAGTTTAATATATAGATCTCTGCATGAAAAGTTATTGGGCCTTGGAATAATATTTGTGCCAGGCACTGGAGAAAAGAAAATGCTAGGGTGGTAATATCCACTTGCAACATAAACAGAAGGGCAGCCAGAGTGTGTAAAGGAATAAGGTACACATTTTAATATTTACAGCAGCATACAATGTCTTATTCACTGTTGTATTATTGTGAAAAACACAATATAAAAGGAAACTCTTCTATAAAACAAACAACAAAAAAACCATTGCATCAACTTTGGTCCAGTGAAGGCTGATCTTCCCCAGTGTAGGAGACCAGCAAGGTGCTGAGGGAGTGGGTGGTTGGGAGAGGGAGCACCTTCATAGAAACAAGGGGAGAGGAAATGGAAATGGGAGTGGGGGGAAATGAGATATCATTTGGAATGTAAATACAGAGAATATTCAATAAGAATGAAGAGAGAAAGAGAGAGAGAGAGAGAGAGAGAGAGAGAGAGAGAGAGAGAGAGAGAGAGAGAGAGAGAGAGAGAGAGAGAGGGTATTGTACATTGTACTTAGGACTTGCTTACAGTTTTGAAGTCTAGTCTATTTTCATAATGGCAAGGTAGAAAGCAGGTGTGGTATTAGAGAAGTACTTGATAGCTACTTCTCAATCCACAAACAGAAATAGATACTATGTCTGGCATGGGCTTTTGAAACCTCAAAGTCTACCCCCACTGATATACTTAGTCTAAAAAGCCTTACCACTTAATCCTTTTGACCCTATCAAAGTATTTCACTCCCTAGAGACTAACCATCAAAATATATGAGACTATTGGGTTGACTTTTATACAGACCCTCACATTCTACTTCATGGATCCTTTAAATTTACAGCTAGCCACATCAAATGCAAGAATGAATCCATATAAACTTCAAAATTTGCCATATTCTATCACAGTTGCAACATTGTTAAAAGTACAAAGCTTTTTGGCAATTTCTTAAATATAAACCCCAGTAAAATCAAAATAAGAATGTAAATTGCATAGTTCCGATATACAATGGCACAGAATTACCCTTCTAAAAGAAAGAGAAAGGAACATGATGAAGAAATAAAGATGCTGGAGTGCTCTTTGATCTCCAACTGCTTTTAGCTTTGTTTACTGCAAGACATTTAAGTCTATGGGGTCCATTTTTATTCAAACATATACATATTTCATATATTAAACCATATAAATATCAAGACAATATACATATATAATTGTTATATTAAATGTAACACAATATACTAACTTGTTTTACTAATTGTCCTTTTATTTATTCCCATAGCAGGAAAGCATTAAGAAATAGCAAGTTTTACATGTACTCTATGCTCATTGTAATGAGTAAAATCTTAATGCACACTATCAAACCTTTAAAACAAATCAAGCACTGACAAAAATATATTCGAATAGTTTTATGCAAAAATGCTTAAAATTTGTACATTTATTTTTGTTTTTTTTTAAATAAAGTTTTTTTAAAAAAAGAAAGAGCAAGTGAGTGAAAACTAGTTTTCTGAAACCACGAATTTGTTTTTGACTTAGAATAAGATGCTAGTAAGCAAATTACTGCACTGAAGCTTGTGCTTTCTGAGACAGACTTGCTGACATGTATTATTCAAACAAGATCTGTTAAGTTTATTATGTGCATTTCTTCTTTGTTACAATTAACCAAGGCATATACATGGCATAATTCAAATTGTGAAGAAAATGTTAATTACTCAATTAATGTTCCTTCACTTCTAGCATAAAATATAAATTGCCAATTTGTAAATTTGAATGTAGAAGGGTGACATTGTTTTGATTCCGGGATCCTGGCTTGAAGATGAAAGCCTGAGTGTCACGAGATGTCATAAAAGTAAGAGTGCGCTTATTGCACAAACATGAAGAACTGCATTCAGATGCCCACAGACACATACAGAATCTGGGTGTAACTGTGTAAATTTGCAATTCCAGCACCTGTAGCTGGAGAGGAGCAATGGGATAGTTACAACTTACTGGCCATCCAATCTAGTTCAAAGAGTGTGGTCTTTGTGTTCAGAGAAAAATGCCCTCTTAATCAAATAGGTCCAGAGGAACGAAGTCAGTATTTATTTGATACCCCTTTCTAGTTTCTATGTGTACACAAGCACACAAAGAATAAGGAAAAGGACACACAAAATACTTGCATTGAAATGTTAGTGTACTTTTAAAATATTTAAATAAGAAATTGTTGGGAGAGTGTGATGTAGACAAATTTCTGTGTTTCCAGAATCATTCTGATGGACTTCATTTTATTGTATTCATATATGTAATATAACTTCTGTCATTCACCTTTGTATTAAACATTGCGTATTATTTTTGTTCATATATATATATATATTGTTCTTTAATTTATGTTAGAAGAATTATTTATTTTAATTTTAAGTGTTTGTGCATATCTACACTTATAAATGTGCACAAAGTATATGTCTACCTGGTGCATGCAGAAGCCAGAAGACGGCATCATATCTGGAGTTTCAGTTGTTTGTGAATCACTGTGTGGAGGCTGGGAACTGATCCCATGTCTCGTACTAGGAAGCAAGTTCTGTTTAGCAGTAAAATATCTACTGATACCACCTGTCACAAATAAATGTTTTATCATGTCATGTAACCAAAGCATTGAAAATCGTTTATTTTAAATATATAATGCTAAAATTGTAGTAGAAATACATAAACTATATAATGGACCCACATAACAAAAATAAACAAAAAAAATAAGGAAACAAAGAGAAGGTCCATATTTCACCTGCCTATGATTTTATAGAGGGAAGTGGAATGAATCAAAGGTAAACATCACATAATATTTTAATTTTAAAAGACACCTAAAGATATCTCGTTAGAGAAAGTTAAAAATAAAAGTGTCTCCATGTACAGGGGTGGTGTGACAACAGAATCACATGCTGTTTGCCTTCTGATCCACTCTGATTATCTGCTTCTTCGGAGAGTAATCCCATGAGATTAGATGCCGTGTTCCCTAACACATTATCTCAGATCAGATAAAAATGTTTTCATGGTTACAATTTTTATATGTTGTTTGAGAATCTAATCTAGTGTAGAAGTATAGAACAGAATTATTTATAGTGAACCTGGGATTTACACATGAATAATATTTGAAGAATCAAACATTTTCTAATTAGTCAGAATTCAGAGGTGAAACAAATTCACAAACAGCCGGGAGACTAGAGTATGTCATGAAGGGAGCTGCAGGAATCTCCTCTTAATGACACAGGGTATAAATTTAGAACTGTCTTCCTGAAGTTACTGGTCTGTCTTTATGAAAACCATAATTGCTAAAGACAAAATTTTGTCTATATTCTGCAAAACTGAAAGGAATATAATACTGATATTCTATATTATATAATCATAAAATTATATTTCATTAGCTTTATATTTCAGACAATATTGTTTATTGTTGTTAATTCTGAAACATTTTTCTGGCTTCTTGAGCCTGTGTACTATCAAATACTGTCAATACCAGTGAGCTATGCACAAATATTTTACAGTGCCTTTTCTCCCACACTTTTTCTGTGTATGACATAATATTGGTGTGTACAGCTTTATGAATTAGCTTTCACATAAACTCTCGGTTTAAATTCTTTTGTGAAGAAAATATAAATATGTTTATACTTGTTTTCAGAAGCTATTTGTTCATTTTTTATATTTTACTATGCATGAAAACATAGGATACATGTGGCATTTCTACTAAAAATAAATTAATACCTGTTACTTCCTCTCTTCATGTTAGTCCCACCGAGTCTTTGTGAGAGTACAGATGTCTGCATTTCATCTAACAATATAAAGAAAATTAACTCATATTATTCAGGTAGCTGAGTTCTAAGTACTCTGTTATTGAATGTATTTTAATTTATTTTGGTTTAAAATACATGTTTTTGTTTTATGTTAGCAGTGTTTACTTATTAATCTGGTCATAGTATAAATTAGCTCTGAATGCTATTCACTCTGACCTGCAGTCACTGCAAGTCCCCTGTGGATGGAGTCATCTACCATCTTGTGATAAATTCTGTACACTTCTTTCCCCTCAGAATCAGATCAGAGAAACAACAGTCATTCTTAAATGAGGGTCATAAACACACACACACACACACACACACACACACACACACACACACACACAAAGAAATCTAAAAGACTCTTTTCCTTTCAACCATAGATGCTAATATTTTGAGTCTTTTTATTCTTATCTCGTAAGAAGAGCCACACATACCAGGACTCTATATGAAATAGTTTCAATTTTATTCTATTAATAGAAGTCACTCCCTTAAGTTTAACTAAATTTTTAAATGGCCATTTAGATTTAAACATATTTATATATAATGATAGCTCTATGAGGATTCTAAAGTATCCATTTTAAAGAAATTCTTTAGCCCATAAAACATTGATTAATTTGTTTCTTATATGTTTCTAACAATATATTCTGTTGCAGAACTTCAAGTAAAATATAAGCATGAAGAAAGGTATTATAGCAGTCTCTCTAATGTTTAGAAGAAACACTCATAAACACACACACATGACATATGTAATAACATTAAATGACACTTGAAAATCATTGACAGAAACGTCTTATGCACACCCAGACATCAAGAACCATTAAGACTGCCCTATTAAAGATGGTACTAAGTCCCTAACAATGCTAGATATTAATTCTTGTCAAATATTCATGTGAACAACCTAAGTAAGAGGCTCTGGATCTGGTTCTGTAGTTCTCATCCCAAGGTTAGTAATATAATTTTAAACCCATAATTCTCAACATTCTAGTACAATTAACCTTGTTGCCACCTGCTTCTATAATGAACAGTATTAGTGAGCAACTAGATTAGAAATATTTAACTTTCTTAGACTTTGTTCTCAAAACAATTAAGTAAATATCCCGCTTCTCTGTGGCATTGAACATGAGCCGCATTGCTCATTATTTTTAGAGCTTGAGGTGAGGAACATGGGAGAAGAACATTGCTATTGAAGGGCTCTGTCATCTCCACATGTCCTCAGGGAGAACCATGTACAGAATGCATCACTTCTTAAAGCCTTACGTTTTCATCTACACAGTTTCTCATCAGTCTGAACAAATTACTTCAGCACATATAAAATAACAACCCACCAGAAATTAATTCTCTTTCTTTATTTCTTCTCAATCTTGCCTTCACATAATTATGCCCTTAATTAAAACCACCTTTAGTGTTTTGGTTTTATACTTCAGTGTTATACTTTCTGTTTAACTTTCTCATGACAGTGGCCTTAAGCAAAGATAGAACTGCTCTCTATGGATTTTGAACAAAAGATTGATAAGTTTGAGCATGTACCTGTTGAGACCTGATAGGAGAAAAAATTGATATAAAGCCATAATGTGTAAAAAAGAAAGAACTTACGACTCAAAGAAGCCAGAGTATGTAAAGGTGTCAAATGAAGGCCATTGAGAAATGGTGCATCAGGTGAGTAGAGTTAAAAGATTTCGGGGCATTTACCCCAGAGATGCTCCAACATACAACAAAGATACATGCACCACGATGTTCATTGCAGCTCTATATATAATAGCCAGAAGCTGAAAGAACCCAGATGCCCTTCAGTAGATGAATGGATACAAAAATTGTGGACATTTCCATAGTGGAGTACTATTCAGTTATCAGAAACAATGGCTTAACAAAATTCTTAAGAAAATGGCTGCATCTAGAGAATATCATCCTGAGTGAGATAACCCAGTCACAAGAACAGACATAATATGCAGTCACTGATAATGTGATACTAACCCCAGAAATGTCCAAACACCCCAGAAACAACTCACAGACTATGTGAAGTTCAAGAAAAAAAAAAGAATATATTTTAATTAAAATAGAATTGTATCACATTCCCCTTTCCTTCCTACAGCCCCTCCCAATTTCTCTCCTATCCCCAAAATTAATAACCTCTTTTCCTATATTATTGTTACATATATACATATGTGTATGTATATGTACCCACAAATACTTAATTAAAACCTTATAAAAATGTATTCCTATACTTTTATGCAAAAATGCTTAAAATCTGTACATTTATCTTTGTTCTTAAAATAAAGTAAAAAAAAAAAAGATTGATCAGAGTGAACAAATGGGGAAAAAAGGTGTACTAAAAACAATTAGTTAAATAAGAACAATGTTTCTCTATGTTGTTGGAGGGGAGCAACAGCAAATGTATATATCTGGAGCTTGAGGTGAGTAACAATGTAGAATTTTATTTCACAGCTCTCTCATACTCTTTTGTCCTCAATAAAAACAATGTAGAGCATACATCCTTTCTTAAGAAAGCTACATTGTATTCTTCCTCCAGAGTCCTGCATAGGAAGTGTAAAGAAATCCCCTATTTGAAGACAAAAATGTATATTCATACCTGACTTTTTCAGTGCCTGGAGTTACACATTGTTCACATCTGTGGAAACTGTTCAATAATGGGTTTCTACAGGGGATGGGGTGGCTATATTACAAATCCATAGGGGTTAATGAATGCAAAGGCAATGGGATATGTCTACAATTAGGAAATGTGTTTTGGCCCTAGACAGGACACTCAGCAGAGGAACTATATGAATCAAGTTAATTTCACACATGTGTGCATAGACATACATGTAAACAAACAGAGTCCACATTTCTGGAGTTACTATGAGATTAATATTAAAATATATTTTAGATAATTTTCTCTTTTTAATATATAACAATGTTGATATTGTACATAATACTAAGAAAATGCAGATATATAATTTCCTCAACTTTATCTTGATGTAAACTTCTCTGTCCAAGACTTCATATGCTACATAATAAAGTAGCAAGCATTTATTTGAAGTTTGTCTATCTCTTAACTCAGCTGTCATTCAGTGTGTACAATACCAGTGCCACTAGACAAATGCATAATCACCTTTATTTCATATTTTCCAAGAAATATTTGTGAACTCACACTTTGGCTTTTGTAAGAAATGTTCCTTCCCTAAGTTTGGAACTTCATTGTTTATTCTCTGACCTGCTACTCTAGACACTCAGATCAAATAAGATGCTATGTTGGTAGATTTAATTACCCTTTACAAACCTTGATGTTCTACAACATTAAGACCCATTTAAAACCTACCCAACATTTTTATTCATTATAGGTGTATATTGAGTTAATAGGAATTTTTGGCATGCCCCAGGGAATCTCTACTAACTTCTACTGGTCATTATAGTAGAGAATGCAATGTTTCTGCCATTGTGTAGCCTTGCATTTGAATGATTGGGATACATACTATCTAGGAGGGTGATTGTTAGTTTATTTGTTTGTTTAATCTAGCCCTGTGTTCATGTCAGAAATGGTGGAACACTGCAGTGACTCTGGTGTTTATATTGCTAAGTTATATCCATGATGTAAATTTCTGGTTAACTGAGAGTCTTCTGCTACATAGTCTCAATGTGTTTTTATTATTCTGATATGAGCTCATGCTGTTGTCAAAAAGGTCACAAAGATAATATATCTTTAATTAATGCTTTTAGCTTTACTATTGAATCATATGATAGTGACACTATATGGTAAATTAGAAGACAATGTATCACAGAAGAATTGATTGTCATAGGATACTTAAAATAATAAAACTAAGTTACTCATTGCTATGCTCAAAACCAACCAAGAAAATTAATTCAGAGTCTTGTCAGTATATATTAAATGCAAACCCTAAAGATGTTATTGCCATTCTTTAAACAGAAGTGTTTTAAATATCATATGTTGTTCTCTGAGAATTATTTTGGATAGCTGGAAGCCTCTACTAATGATATTTTTATACTGCTGAGTATGATTTCCTCACATTTTGTAGTAATTTTTCTTCTGAAAATTCCACTTAACTTTTTGTTTCAATGTTCAATATTGCTTTGAATGATGAGTATATATATATATATATATATATATATATATATATATATATATATTTAAATCATTGCTTTGGTATAGAAAGATAGATCATTTGACTGATATCTTGCTTAGTATACATTGAGTCCGAGGCTCAATTCTTAGTAATGCTGCATTTTATAAAATACAATGGAAAAGGGAAATAGATTTTGATAGCAGTGAAGGAAATCTATAACAAAAAGCTAAATATGTTAGCAAAACCAAAGACAAGCAAGAACAATGAAGTTTTATTTTTCTGTGTCCTTTTTTCCACATTGCAATGAGACAAGTAGTTACTACAGGAATTAAGAGTGTGCCTTCACTCCTCCAATAATCTGATCAAGAAAATCATTTACAGCAGTACCCAGAGGCATGATGATTTTAGTGCCATCGAAGATGATAACCAAGATTAACATCAAACTAATTTTTAAATTTTGATTACTCTGAGAATAATGTTTTATATACATGCATAGTGTCTTTACATAATATTAGAAAAATGTTATATAAAAATTGAAATCACAGAGGGCCAGTTCTCTCAGGCAAAAGGACTCAGGATCTGTCCAAGGAAGGATGAGCAGGCAAATCAGCTGCACAGGCACTTTTTCACCTGGACCATGATTGAGCCTGATGCATCGGCCCACCAATTGTACAGCTAGGGAACACAGGGAGTTCTCAGTGCACAGGAAGCATGATGCTCTTTGGCAAAGGGTCCTTTTTGGTCTAGAGAAAAAGCAGGGTTTTTGCCATTAGGACTCAGGACCTGTGGATGAAGAGGGATGAGCTCCCAGAATAACCTTACAAGAGCTTTCATACTCAAGTTCACAAAGATAGAACTGAGTCACTGCCATGAGAACTCACTGCTTGCCCACAAAAAGCTGAGCGCCCTGGAGCAATCTCCCTCCTGAGCCCAGAGGCCTTCAGACTCACAGGAGAGACATGTTCCTATCAGAACCAAGAAGATCGCTGAAAATCATTAATAAAAAGATGGCAAGAGGAAAACACAAGGACTCAACTAATAGAAACCAAGACGAACTGAAAACAACAGAACCCAGTTTGATCACCAAAGAAAGTAGTAGATTTCTCAACACTCCAGAAAAATAAGATTTAGACTTAAAATCATACTTCATAATGATGATAGAGATCTTTAAGAAGTGCATAAATAACTCCCTAAACCAATTACAGGAAAACCAGGAGAAATCCCTCAAATAGCTATAGGAAAACACAACTAAACAGGTGGAGAAATTGAAAATGGAAATAGATACAATAAAGAAATCACAAAAGAGACAACCCTGGAGATAGAAAACATAAGAAAAAAAATCAGGTGTCATAAATAGAAGCCTCACAAACTGACTGCAAGAGATAGATAAAAGGATCTCAGGGGCTGAAGACAACATAGAAAACATATACAAAACACTTGGAGAAGATATGCAAACCAAAAAGTTCCTAAGCAAAAATTTCCAAGAGATACAGGAAACGATGAGAAGACCAAACCTAAGAATAATAAGTGTAAAAGAGAACAAAGAATATCAACTAAAAGGCAGAGTTAATATCTTCAACAAAATCATAAAAGAAAACATCCCTACCCTTAAGAATGAGATGATCATGAACAAAAAAAAAAAAAAAAAAACAAGCCTACAGAACTCCCAATAGATTGGACCAGAAAATAACATCAAATGTTAAAAGAAAGAAAAAAAAATACTAAAAGCAGTAAGAGAAAGTAACATGTAACCTATAAAGGCAGACCAATCAGAATTAAACCAAAATTCTAATCAGAGACTATGAAAGCTAGAAAATCCTAAAATGACATCATAAAGATTCTAAGAGAACACAAATGTCAGCCAAGGTTACTATATCCAACAAAACTCTCAATTACCATGGATGGAGAGACCAAGATATTCCAGGACAAAACAAATTTATACAATATCTTTCTATGAATCGAGTCCTACCAAGGATAATAGATGGAAAACACAACAAAAGGAAGAAAACTACACCCTAGGAAAGCAAGAAAATAACTATGTAAGAAAACCAAAAGAAGAAAGATATGCAAACATAATTCTACCTCTAACAACAAAAATAACAAGAAACAACAACCAGTATTCTTTAATATCTGTTAACATCAATAGACTCAATTCCACAATGTAGAAACATAGACTGCCAGACTGGATCCATAAACATTATCCCCCATTTTGCTGCATACAGGAAAATCATCTCAGACACAAAGACAGAAACTACCTCAGAGTAAAATGCTGGGAACAAAGTTTCATGTAATTATGCACAAAAAAAACAAGCTGGAAAAGCCTTTGTTATATGAAATATAATAGATTTTCAACCAAAAGTTATCAAAAAGATAAGGAAAAATACTTTTTACGTATCACTGGGAAAATTTACCAAGATGAATTCTTAATCCAGATGCACGACTACCCACATCCATAAAAGAAATCCTGTTAAAGCTCAGAGCATATATTGCACCCCACAAAATAATAGTGGGAGACTTCAACACCCAACTCTTATCAATGGACAGATCACAGAAAGAGAAACAGAACAAAGAAACGGCGAAACTGGCAGAGGTTATGAACTAACTGGAATTAAAAAACATCTACAGATCATTTAATCCTAAAACAAAAGAATATATTTCTTCCCAGCATGGCATAGTATGTTCTTCAAAACAAGCCTCAATAGATATAAGAAGACTGAAATACTCTCATGCATCCTTTCAGATCACCATGGATTAAGGCTTGTCTTTAATAACAACAAAAACAACAAAAAGCCCACATATACCTGGAAGCTGTACAATGTGCTACTCAACGATTACATGGACAAGGAATAAAAAAATAAATTAATTAAAGATATTTTTAGAATTTAGTGAAAGCTCAACATTCCC